>NW_028270173.1:56792325-57101216 GCF_037043375.1 Chiloscyllium plagiosum
TTCTGTACAGTACTTTATGGTGAATGTGTCCTCACTGGTGTGTGTTTTCTGTACAGTACTTGATTGTGACTGTATCCTCACTGGTGTGTATTTTCTGTACAGTACTTTATAGTGACTGTACCCTCACTGGTGTGTATTTTCTGTACAGTACTTTATAGTGACTGTACTCTCACTGGTGTGTGTTTTCTGTACGGAACTTTAGAGTGACTGTACCCTTACTGGTGTGTGTTTTCTGGACAGTACTTTATAGTGACTCTATCCTCACTGGTGTGTGTTTTCTGTACTGTACTTTATAGTGATTCTATCCTCACTGGTGTGTGTTTTCTGGACAGTACTTTATAGTGACTCTATCCTCACTGGTGTGTGTTTTCTGTACTGTACTTTATAGTGATTCTATCCTCACTGGTGTGTGTTTTCTGGACAGTACTTTATAGTGACTCTATCCTCACTGGTTTCTGTTTTCTGTACAGTATGTTATAGTGACTATATCCTCATGTGTGTGTTATCTGTACAGTACTTTATAGTGACTGTATCCTCACTGGTGTGTGTTTTCTGTACATTAGTTTATAGTGATTGTATCCTCACCGTGTGTGTTTTCTGTACTGTACTTAATAGTGACTCTATCCTCACTGGTGTGTGTTTTCTGTACTGTACTTTATAGTGATTCTATCCTCACTGGTGTGTGTTTTCTATACATTACTTTATAGTGACTCTATCCTCACTGGTGTGTGTTTTCTGTACAGTACATTATATTGACTGTATCCTCACTGGTTTCTGTTTTCTGTACAGTACATTATAGTGACTGTATCCTCATGTGTGTGTTTTCTGTACAGTACTTTATAGTGACTGTACCCTCACTGGTGTGTGTTTTCTGTGCAGTAGTTTATAGTGACTGTGTCCTCACTGGTGTGTGTTTTCTGTACAGTACTTTATAGTGACTGTATCCTCACTGGTGTGTGTTTTCTGGACAGCACTTTATAGTGACTGTATCCTCACTGGTGTGTGTTTTCTGTACAGTACGTTATAGTGACTGTATCCTCATGTGTGTGTTTTCTGTACAGTACATTATAGTGACTGTACCCTCACTGGTGTGTGTTTTCTGTACAGTACTTTATAGTGACTGTACCCTCACTGGTGTGTGTTTTCTGGACAGTACTTTATAGTGACTGTATCCTCACTGGTGTGTGTTTTCTGAGCAATACATTATAGTGACTGTATCCTCACTGGTGTTTATTTTCTGTACAGTTCTTTATAGTGACACTACCCTCACTGGTGTGTGTTTTCTGTGCAGTAGTTTATAGTGACTGTACCCTCACTGGTGTGTGTTTTCTGTACAGTACTTTATGGTGACTGTATCCTCACTGGTGTGTGCTTTCTGTACAGTACTTTACAGTGACTGTACCCTCACTGGTGTGTGTTTTCTGTACAGTACATTATAGTGACTGTATCCTCATGTGTGTGTTTTCTGTACAGTACTTTATAGTGACTGTACCCTCACTGGTGTGTATTTTCTGTACAGTACTTTATAGTGACTGTACCCTCACTGGTGTGTGTTTTCTGGACAGTACTTTACAGTGACTGTATCCTCACTGGTGTGTGTTTTCTGTGCAGTAGTTTATAGTGACTGTATCCTCACTGGTGTGTGTTTTCTTTACAGTAATTCATAGTGACTGTATCCTCACTGGTGTCTGTTTTCTGTACAGTACTTTATTGTGACTGTACCCTCACTGGTGTGTGTTTTTTGTACAGTACTTTATAGTGACTCTATCCTCACTGGTGTGTGTTTTCTTTACAGTAATTCATAGTGACTGTATCCTCACTGGTGTCTGTTTTCTGTACAGTACTTTATTGTGACTGTACCCTCACTGGTGTGTGTTTTCTGTACAGTACTTTATGGTGACTGTACCCTCACTGGTGTGTGTTTTCTGTACATTCTTTTGTAGTGATTGTATCCTCACCGTGTGTGTTTTCTGTACTGTACTTTATAGTGACTCTATCCTCACTGGTGTGTGTTTTCTGTACAGTACTTTATAGTGATTCTATCCTCACTGGTGTGTGTTTTCTATACATTACTTTATAGCGACTCTATCCTCACTGGTGTGTGTTTTCTGTACAGTACTTTATATTGACTGTATCCTCACTGGTTTCTGTTTTCTGTACAGTACATTATAGTGACTGTATCCTCATGTGTGTGTTTTCTGTACAGTACTTTATAGTGACTGTACCCTCACAGGTGTGTGTTTTCTGTACAGTACTTTATAGTGACTGTACCCTCACTGGTGTGTGTTTTCTGGACAGTACGTTATAGTGACTCTACCCTCACTGGTGTATGTTTTCTGTGCAATACATTATAGTGACTGTATCCTCACTGGTGTTTGTTTTCTGTACAGTTCTTTATAGTGACACTACCCTCACTGGTGTGTGTTTTCTGTGCAGTAGTTTAAAGTGACTGTATCCTCACTCGTGTGTTTTTTCTGGACAGTACTTTATAGTGACTGTATCCTCACTGGTGTGTGTTTTCTGTGCAGTAGTTTATAGTGACTGTACCCTCACTGGTGTGTTGTCTGTACAGTAGTTTATAGTGACTGTACCCTCACTGGTGTGTGTTTTCTGGACAGTGTTTTATAGTGACTGCATCCTCACTGGTGTGTGGTTTCTGTACAGTAGTGTATAGTGACTGTATCCTCACTGGTGTGTGTTTTCTGTACAGTACTTTATAGTGACTGTATCCTCGCTGGTGTGTGTTTTCTGTACAGTACTTTATAGTGACGGTACCCTCACTGGTGTGTGTTTTCTGTACAGTACGTTATTGTGACTGTATCCTCACTGGTGTGTGTTTTCTGTGCAGTAGTTTACAGTGACTGTACCCTCACTGGTGTGTTGTCTGTACAGTAGTTTATAGTGACTGTACCCTCACTGGTGTGTGTTTTCTGTACAGTACTTTATAGTGACTGTACCCTCACTGGTGTGTGTTTTCTGGACAGTGTTTTATAGTGACAGCATCCTCACTGGTGTGTGTTTTCTGGACAGTACTTGATAGTGACTGTATCCTCACTGGTGTGTGTTTTCTGTACAGTACTTTATGGTGACTGTATCCTCACTGGTGTGTGTTTTCTGTACAGTAGTTTATAGTGACTGTGTCCTCACTGGTGTGTGTTATCTGTACAGTACTTTATAGTGACTTTATCCTCACTGGTGTGTGTTTTCTGTGCAGTACCTTATAGTGACTGTGTCCTCACTGGTGTGTGTTTTCTGTACATTGTTTTATAGTGACGGTACCCTCACTGGTGTGTGTTTTCTGTACAGTACTTGATTGTGACTGTATCCTCACTGGTGTGTATTTTCTGTACAGTACTTTATAGTGACTGTACCCTCACTGGTGTGTATTTTCTGTACAGTACTTTATAGTGACTGTACTCTCACTGGTGTGTGTTTTCTGTACGGAACTTTAGAGTGACTGTACCCTTACTGGTGTGTGTTTTCTGTACATTAGTTTATAGTGATTGTATCCTCACCGTGTGTGTTTTCTGTACTGTACTTTATAGTGACTCTATCCTCACTGGTGTGTGTTTTCTGTACTGTACTTTATAGTGATTCTATCCTCACTGGTGTGTGTTTTCTATACAGTACTTTATAGTGACTCTATCCTCACTGGTTTCTGTTTTCTGTACAGTACGTTATAGTGACTATATCCTCATGTGTGTGTTATCTGTACAGTACTTTATAGTGACTGTATCCTCACTGGTGTGTGTTTTCTGTACATTAGTTTATAGTGATTGTATCCTCACCGTGTGTGTTTTCTGTACTGTACTTAATAGTGACTCTATCCTCACTGGTGTGTGTTTTCTGTACTGTACTTTATAGTGATTCTATCCTCACTGGTGTGTGTTTTCTATACATTACTTTATAGTGACTCTATCCTCACTGGTGTGTGTTTTCTGTACAGTACATTATATTGACTGTATCCTCACTGGTTTCTGTTTTCTGTACAGTACATTATAGTGACTGTATCCTCATGTGTGTGTTTTCTGTACAGTACTTTATAGTGACTGTACCCTCACAGGTGGGTGTTTTCTGTACAGTACTTTATAGTGACTGTACCCTCACAGGTGTGTGTTTTCTGTACAGTACTTTATAGTGACTGTACCCTCACTGGTGTGTGTTTTCTGGACAGTACGTTATATTGACTCTACCCTCACTGGTGTGTGTTTTCTGTGCAATACATTATAGTGACTGTACCCTCACTGGTGTGTGTTTTCTGTACAGTACTTTATAGTGACTGTATCCTCACTGGTGTGAGTTTTCTGTACAGTACATTAAAGTGACTGTGTCAAAACTGGTGTGTGTTTTCTGTGCAGTAGTATATAGTGACTGTGTCCTCACTGGTGTGTGTTTTCTGTACAGTACTTTATAGTGACTGTATCCTCACTGGTGTGTGTTTTCTGTACAGTACTTTATAGTGACTGTATCCTCACTGGTGTGTGTTTTCTGTACTGTACATTAAAGTGACTGTGTCCTCACTGGTGTGTGTTTTCTGTACAGTACGTTATAGTGACTGTATCCTCACAGGTGTGTGTTTTCTGTACAGTACTTTATAGTGACTGTACCCTCACTGGTGTGTGTTTTCTGTACAGTACTTTATAGTGACTGTACCCTCACTGGTGTGTGTTTTCTGGACAGTACTTTATAGTGACTGTATCCTCACTGGTGTGTGTTTTCTGTGCAATACATTATAGCGACTGTATCCTCACTGGTGTTTGTTTTCTGTACAGTTCTTTATAGTGACTGTACCCTCACTGGTGTGTGTTTTCTGGACAGTACTTTATAGTGACTGTATCCTCACTGGTGTGTGTTTTCTGTGCAATACATTATAGTGACACTACCCTCACTGGTGTGTGTTTTCTGTGCAGTAGTTTATAGTGACTGTACCCTCACTGGTGTGTTTTCTGTACAGAACATTATTGTGACTGTATCCTCACTGGTGTGTGTTTTCTGTACAGTACTTTACAGTGACTGTACCCTCACTGGTGTGTGTTTTCTGTACAGTACATTATAGTGACTGTATCCTCATGTGTGTGTTTTCTGTACAGTACTTTATAGTGACTGTACCCTCACTGGTGTATATTTTCTGTACAGTACTTTATAGTGACTGTACCCTCACTGGTGTGTGTTTTCTGTGCAGTAGTTTATAGTGACTGTACACTCACTGGTGTGTGTTTTCTGTACAGAACTTTAGAGTGACTGTATCCTCACTGGTGTGTTGTTTCTGTACAGTGTTTTATAGTGACTGCATCCTCCGTGGTGTCTGTTTTCTGTACAGTAGTTTATAGTGACTCTATCCTCACTGGTGTGTGTTTTCTTTACAGTAATTCATAGTGACTGTATCCTCACTGGTGTCTGTTTTCTGTACAGTACTTTATTGTGACTGTACCCTCACTGGTGTGTGTTTTCTGTACAGTACTTTATGGTGACTGTACCCTCACTGGTTAATGATTTCTGTACAGTATATTATCGTGACTGTATCCTCATGTGTGTGTTTTCTGTACAGTACTTCATAGTGACTGTACCCTCACTGGTGTGTATTTTCTGTACAGTACTTTATAGTGACTGTACTCTCACTGGTGTGTATTTTCTGTACGGAAGTTTAGAGTGACTGTACCCTCACTGGTGTGTGTTTTCTGTTCATTAGTTTATAGTGATTGTATCCTCACCGTGTGTGTTTTCTGTACTGTACTTTATAGTGACTCTATCCTCACTGGTGTGTGTTTTCTGTACTGTACTTTATAGTGATTCTATCCTCACTGGTGTGTGTTTTCTATACAGTACTTTATAGTGACTCTATCCTCACTGGTTTCTGTTTTCTGTACAGTACATTATAGTGACTGTATCCTCATGTGTGTGTTATCTGTACAGTACTTTATAGTGACTGTATCCTCACTGGTGTGTGTTTTCTGTACATTAGTTTATAGTGATTGTATCCTCACCGTGTGTGTTTTCTGTACTGTACTTTATAGTGACTCTATCCTCACTGGTGTGTGTTTTCTGTACTGTACTTTATAGTGATTCTATCCTCACTGGTGTGTGTTTTCTATACATTACTTTATAGTGACTCTATCCTCACTGGTGTGTGTATTCTGTACAGTACTTTATATTGACTGTATCCTCACTGGTTTCTGTTTTCTGTACAGTACATTATAGTGACTGTATCCTCATGTGTGTGTTTTCTGTACAGTACTTTATAGTGACTGTACCCTCACAGGTGTGTGTTTTCTGTACAGTACTTTATAGTGACTGTACCCTCACAGGTGTGTGTTTTCTGTACAGTACTTTATAGTGACTGTACCCTCACTGGTGTGTGTTTTCTGGACAGTACTTTATAGTGACTCTACCCTCACTGGTGTGTGTTTTCTGTGCAATACATTATAGTGACTGTATCCTCACTGGTGTTTGTTTTCTGTACAGTTCTTTATAGTGACACTACCCTCACTGGTGTGTGTTTTCTGTGCAGTAGTTTAAAGTGACTGTATCCTCACTGATGTGTTTTCTGTACAGAACATTATTGTGACTGTATCCTCACTGGTGTGTGTTTTCTGTGCAGTACGTTATGGTGACTGTATCCTCACTGGTGTGTGTTTCCTGTACAGTACTTTACAGTGACTGTACCCTAACTGGTGTGTGTTTTCTGGACAGTACATTATAGTGACTGTATCCTCATGTGTGTGTTTTCTGTACAGTACTTTATAGTGACTGTACCCTCACTGGTGTGTGTTTTCTGGACAGTACTTTATAGTGACTGTATCCTCACTGGTGTGTGTTTTCTGTGCAGTAGTTTATAGTGACTGTACCCTCACTGGTGTGTTGTCTGTACAGTAGTTTATAGTGACTGTACCCTCACTGGTGTGTGTTTTCTGGACAGTGTTTTATAGTGACTGCATCCTCACTGGTGTGTGTTTTCTGTACAGTAGTTTATAGTGACTGTATCCTCACTGGTTTGTGTTTTCTGTACAGTAGTTTATAGTGACAGTATCCTCACTGGTGTGTGTTTTCTGTACAGTACTTTATAGTGACGGTACCCTCACTGGTGTGTGTTTTCTGTACAGTACTTTATAGTGACTGTGTCCTCACTGGTGTGTGTTTTCTGTACAGTACTTTATAGTGACTCTATCCTCACTGGTGTGTGTTTTCTGTACAGTACTTTATAGTGACTCTATCCTCACTGGTGTGTGTTTTCTGTACAGTACTTTATATTGACTGTATCCTCACTGGTGTCTGTTTTCTGTACAGTACATTATAGTGACTGTATCCTCATGTGTGTGTTTTCTGTACAGTACTTTATAGTGACTGTACCCTCATTGGTGTGTGTTTTCTGTACAGTACTTTATAGTGACTGTACCCTCACTGGTGTGTGTTTTCTGGACAGTACTTTATAGTGACTGTACCCTCACTGGTGTGTGTTTTCTGTGCAATACATTATAGTGACTGTATCCTCATGTGTGTGTTTTCTGTACAGTACTTTATAGTGACTGTACCCTCATTGGTGTGTGTTTTCTGTGCAGTAGTTTATAGTGACTGTACCCTCACTGGTGTGTTGTCTGTACAGTAGTTTATAGTGACTGTACCCTCACTGGTGTGTGTTTTCTGGACAGTGTTTTTTCGTGACTGCATCCTCACTGGTGTGTGTTTTCTGTACATTGTTTTATAGTGACTGTACCCTCACTGGTGTGTGTTTTCTGTACAGTACTTGATAGTGACTGTGTCCTCACTGGTGTCTGTTTTCTGTACAGTACATTATAGTGACAGTATCCTCATGTGTGTGTTTTCTGTACAGTACTTTATAGTGACTGTACCCTCACTGGTGTGTGTTTTCTGTGCAATACATTATAGTGACTGTATCCTCACTGGTGTTTGTTTTCTGTACAGTACTTTATAGTGACTGTATCCTCACTGGTGTGTTGTCTGTACAGTAGTTTATAGTGACTGTACCCTCACTGGCGTGTGTTTTCTGGACAGTGTTTTATAGTGACAGCATCCTCACTGGTGTGTGTTTTTCTGGACAGTACTTGATAGTGACTGTATCCTCACTGGTGTGTGTTTTCTGTACAGTACTTTATGGTGACTGTATCCTCACTGGTGTGTGTTTTCTGTACAGTAGTATATAGTGACTGTGTCCTCACTGGTGTGTGTTATCTGTACAGTAGTTTATAGTGACTGTACCCTCACTGGCGTGTGTTTTCTGGACAGTGTTTTATAGTGACAGCATCCTCACTGGTGTGTGTTTTCTGGACAGTGTTTTATAGTGACAGCATCCTCACTGGTGTGTGTTTTTCTGGACAGTACTTGATAGTGACTGTATCCTCACTGGTGTGTGTTTTCTGTACAGTACTTTATGGTGACTGTATCCTCACTGGTGTGTGTTTTCTGTACAGTAGTATATAGTGACTGTGTCCTCACTGGTGTGTGTTATCTGTACAGTAGTTTATAGTGACTGTATCCTCACTGGTGTGTGTTTTCTGTACAGTACCTTATAGTGACTGTGTCCTCACTGGTGTGTGTTTTCTGTACATTGTTTTATAGTGACGGTACCCTCACTGGTGTGTGTTTTCTGTACAGTACTTGATTGTGACTGTATCCTCACTGGTGTGTGTTTTCTGTATAGTACTTGATTGTGACTGTACCCTCACTGGTGTGTGTTTTCTGTACAGTACATTAAAGTGACTGTGTCCTCACTGGTGTGTGTTTTCTGTACAGTACGTTATTGTGACTGTATCCTCACTGATGTGTGTTTTCTGTGCAGTAGTTTATAGTGACTGTACCCTCACTGGTGTGTTGTCTGTACAGTACTTTATAGTGACTGTACCCTCACTGGTGTGTGTTTTCTGGACAGTGTTTTATAGTGACTGCATCCTCACTGGTGTGTGTTTTCTGGACAGGAGTTTATAGTGACTGTATCCTCACTGGTGTGTGTTATCTGTACAGTACTTTATAGTGACTGTATCCTCACTGGTGTGTGTTTACTGTACAGTACTTTATAGTGACGGTACCCTCACTGGTGTGTGTTTTCTGTACAGTCCTTAATAGTGACTGTATCCTCACTGGTGTATGTTTTCTGTACAGTACTTTATATTGGCTGTATCCTCACTGGTATCTGTTTTCTGTACAGTACATTATAGTGACTGTACCCTCACTGGTGTGTGTTTTCTGTGCAGTAGTTTATAGTGACTGTACCCTCACTGGTGTGTTGTCTGTACAGTAGTTTATAGTGACTGTACCCTCACTGGTGTGTGTTTTCTGGACAGTGTTTTATAGTGACTGCATCCTCACTGGTGTGTTTTTTCTGGACAGGAGTTTATAGTGACTGTATCCTCACTGGTGTGTGTTATCTGTACAGTACATTATAGTGACTGCATCCTCACTGGTGTGTGTTTTCTGTACAGTAACTTATAGTGACTCTACACTCACTGGTGTGTGTTTTCTGGACAGCGTTTTATAGTGACTGTATCCTCACTGGTGTATGTTTTCTGCACAGTAGTTTATAGTGACTGTATCCTCACTGGTGTGCGTTTTCTGTACAGTACTTTATATTGACTGTTTCCTCACTGGTGTGTGTTTTCTGTACAGTACATTATAGTGACTGTATCCTCACTGGTGTGTGTTTTCTGTACAGTACATTATAGTGACTGTATGCTCACTGGTGTGTGTTTTCTGTACAGTGCTTTATAGTGACTGTACCCTCACTGGTGTGTGTTTTCTGTACAGTGCTTTATAGTGACTGTACCGTCACTGGTGTGTGTTTTCTGTGCAGTGCTTTATAGTGACTGTACCCTCACTGGTGTGTGTTTTCTGTACAGTGGTTTATAGTGACTCTACACTTACTGGTTTGTGTTTTCTGGACAGTGTTTTATAGTGACTGTATCCTCACTGGTGTATGTTTTCTGCACAGTAGTTTATAGTGACTGTATCCTCACTGGTGTGTGTTTTCTGTACAGTAGTTTATAGTGACTCTACACTCACTTGTGTGTGTTTTCTGGACAGAGTTTTATAGTGACTGTATCCTCACTGGTGTATGTTTCCTGCACAGTAGTTTATAGTGACTGTATCCTCACTGGTGTGTGTTTTCTGCACTGTACTTTATAGTGACTATATTCTCACTGGTGTGTGCTTTCTGTACAGTACGTTATAGTGACTCTATCCTCCCTGGTGTGTGTTTTCTGGACAGTAGATTATAGTGACTGTATCCTCACTGGTGTGTGTTTTCTGGACAGTAGTTTATAGTGACTGTATCCTCACTGGTGTGTGTTTTCTGTACATTAGTTTAGAGTGACTGTATCCTCACTGGTGTGTGTTTTCAGTACCCTGCTTTATATTGACTGTATCCTCACTGGTGTGTGTTTTCTATACAGTACATTATAGTGACTGTATCCTCATGTGTGTGTTTTCTGTACGTACATTATACTGACTGTACCCTCACTGGTGTGTGTTTTCTGTACAGTAATTTATAGTGACTGTACCCTCACTGGTGTGTGTTTACTGGACAGTACTTTATAGTGACTGTACCCTCACTGGTGTGTGTTTTCTGTACAGTACTTTATAGTGACTGTATCCTCATGTGTGTGTTTTCTGTACAGTACTTTATAGTGTCTGTACCCTCACTGGTGTGTATTTTCTGTACAGTACTTTACAGTGACTGTACCCTCACTGGTGTGTGTTTTCTCGACAGTGCTTTATAGTGACTGTATCCTCACTGGTGTGTGTTTTCTGTGCAGTAGTTTATAGTGACTGTACCCTCACTGGTGTGTGTATTCTGTACAGTACTTTAGTGACACTACCCTCACTGGTGTGTGTTTTCTGTGCAGTACTTTATAGTGACTGTACCCTCACTGGTGTGTGTTTTCTGTACAGTACTTTATAGTGACTGTATCCTCACTGCTGTGTGTTTTCTGTACAGTACTTTATATTGACACTACCCTCACTGGTGTGTGTTTTCTGTGCAGTACTTAATGCTGACTGTATCCTCACTGGTGTGTGTTTTCTGTACAGTACTTTACAGTGACTGTACCCTCACCGGTGTTTGTTTTCTGTACAGTACATTATAGTGACTGTATCCTCATGTGTGTGTTTTCTGTACAGTACTTTATTGTGTCTGTACCCTCACTGGTGTGTATTTTCTGTACAGTACTTTATAGTGACTGTCCCCTCACTGGTGTGTGTTTCCTCGACAGTACTTTATAGTGGCGGTACCCTCACTGGTGTGTGTTTTCTGTGCAGTAGTTTATAGTGACTGTATCCTCACTGGTGTGTTGTCTGTACAGTAGTTTATAGTGACTGTATCCTCACTGCTGTGTGTTTTCTGTACAGTAGTTTATAGTTACTGTATCCTCACTGGTGTGTTATCTGTACAGTACTTTATAGTGACTGTATCCTCACTGGTGTGTGTTTTCTGTACAGTACTTTATGGTGACTGTATCCTCACTTGTGTGTGTTTTCTGTACAGTACTTTATAGTGACTGTATCCTCACTGGTGTGTGTTGTCTGTACAGTACTTTATAGTGACTGTACCCTCACTCGTGTGTGTTTTCTGTACAGTACATTAAAGTGACTGTACCAGCACTGGTGTGTTGTCTGTACAGTAGTTTATAGTGACTGTACCCTCACTGGTGTGTTATCTGTACAGTAGTTTATAGTGACTGTACTCTCACTGGTGTGTGTTTTCTGGACAATGTTTTATAGTGACTGCACCCTCACTGGTGTGTGTTTTTTGTACAGGAGTTTATAGTGACTGTATCCTCACTGGTGTGTGTTTTCTGTACAGTACTTTATAGTGACTGTATCCTCACTGGTGTGTGTTTTCTGTACAGTACTTTATAGTGACTGTACCCTCACTGGTGTGTGTTTTCTGTACAGCACTTGATAGTGACTGTATCCTCACTGGTGTGAGTTTTCTGTACAGTACATTAAAGTGACTGTGTCCTCACTGGTGTGTGTTTTCTGTACAGTACGTTATAGTGACTGTATCCTCACTGGTGTGTGTTTTCTGTGCAGTAGGTTATAGTGACTGTACCCTCACTGGCGTGTTGTCTGTACAGTAGTGTATAGTGACTGTATCCTCACTGGTGTGTGTTTTCTGTGCAGTAGTTTATAGTGACTGTACCCTCACTGGTGTGTTGTCTGTACAGTAGTTTATAGTGACTGTACCCTCACTGGTGTGTGTTTTCTGGACAGTGTTTTATAGTGACTGCATCCTCACTGGTGTGTGTTTTCTGCACAGTAGTTTAAAAGTGACTGCATCCTCACTGGTGTGTGTTTTCTGTACAGGAGTTTATAGTGACTGTATCCTCACTGGTGTGTGTTATCTATACAGTACTTTATAGTGACTGCATCCTCACTGGTGTATGTTTTCTGTACAGTAGTTTATAGTGACTGTATCCTCACTGGTGTGTGTTATCTGTTACAGTACTTTATAGTGACTGTACCCTCACTGGTGTGTTGTCTGTACAGTAGTTTGTAGTGACTGTACCCTCACTGGTGTGTGTTTACTGGACAGTACCTTATAGTGACTGTACCCTCACTGGTGTGTGTTTTCTGTACAGTACTTTACAGTGACTGTACCCTCACCGGTGTGTGTTTTCTGTACAGTACATTATAGTGACAGTATCCTCATATGTGTGTTTTCTGTACAGTACTTTATAGTGTCTGTACCCTCACTGGTGTGTATTTTCTGTACAGTACTTTATAGTGACTGTACCCTCACTGGTGTGTGTTTTCTGTACATTGTTTTATAGTGACTGTACCCTCACTGGTGTGTGTTTTCTGTACAGCACTTGATAGTGACTGTATCCTCACTGGTGTGAGTTTTCTGTACAGTACATTAAAGTGACTGTGTCCTCACTGGTGTGTGTTTTCTGTACAGTACGTTATAGTGACTGTATCCTCACTGGTGTGTGTTTTCTGTGCAGTAGGTTATAGTGACTGTACCCTCACTGGCGTGTTGTCTGTACAGTAGTGTATAGTGACTGTATCCTCACTGGTGTGTGTTTTCTGTGCAGTAGTTTATAGTGACTGTACCCTCACTGGTGTGTTGTCTGTACAGTCGTTTATAGTGACTGTACCCTCACTGGTGTGTGTTTTCTGGACAGTGTTTTATAGTGACTGCATCCTCACTGGTGTGTGTTTTCTGCACAGTAGTTTAAAAGTGACTGCATCCTCACTGGTGTGTGTTTTCTGTACAGGAGTTTATAGTGACTGTATCCTCACTGGTGTGTGTTATCTATACAGTACTTTATAGTGACTGCATCCTCACTGGTGTGTGTTTTCTGTACAGTAGTTTATAGTGACTGTATCCTCACTGGTGTGTGTTATCTGTTACAGTACTTTATAGTGACTGTACCCTCACTGGTGTGTTGTCTGTACAGTAGTTTATAGTGACTGTACCCTCACTGGTGTGTGTTTACTGGACAGTACCTTATAGTGACTGTACCCTCACTGGTGTGTGTTTTCTGTACAGTACTTTACAGTGACTGTACCCTCACCGGTGTGTGTTTTCTGTACAGTACATTATAGTGACAGTATCCTCATGTGTGTGTTTTCTGTACAGTACTTTATAGTGTCTGTACCCTCACTGGTGTGTATTTTCTGTACAGTCCTTTATAGTGACTGTACCCTCACTGGTGTGTTGTGTGTACAGTCGTTTATAGTGACTGTACCCTCACTGGTGTGTGTTTTCTGTACAGTACTTGATAGTGACTGTATCCTCACTGGTGTGTGTTTTCTTTACAGTACTTTATAGTGCCTGTATCCTCACTGGTGTGTGTTTTCTGTACATTGTTTTATAGTGACTGTACCCTCACTGGTGTGTGTTTTCTGTACAGTACTTGATAGTGACTGTATCCTCACTGGTGTGTGTTTTCTGTACAGTACTTTATAGTGACTGTATACTCACTGGTGTAAATTTTCTGGACAGTACTTTATAGTGACTGTACCCTCACTGGTGTGTGTTTTCTGTACAGTACTTTACAGTGACTGTACCCTCACCGGTGTGTGTTTTCTGTACAGTACATTATAGTGACTGTATCCTCATGTGTGTGTTTTCTGTACAGTAGTTTATAGTGACTGTATCCTCACTGGTGTGTGTTATGTGTACAGTACTTTATAGTGACTGTACCCTCACTGGTGTGTTGTCTGTACAGTAGTTTATAGTGACTGTACCCTCACTGGTGTTTGTTTTCTGTACAGTACTTGATAGTGACTGTATCCTCACTGGTGTGTGTTTTCTTTACAGTACTTTATAGTGACTGTATCCTCATGTGTGTGTTTTCTGTACAGTAGTTTATAGTGACTGTATCCTCACTGGTGTGTGTTATCTGTACAGTACTTTATAGTGACTGTACCCTCACTGGTGTGTTGTCTGTACAGTAGTTTATAGTGACTGTACCCTCACTGGTGTGTGATTACTGGACAGTACTTTATAGTGACTGTACCCTCACTGGTGTGTGTTTTCTGTACAGTACTTTACAGTGACTGTACCCTCACCGGTGTGTGTTTTCTGTGCAGTACATTATAGTGACAGTATCCTCATGTGTGTGTTTTCTGTACAGTACTTTATAGTGTCTGTACCCTCACTGGTGTGTATTTTCTGTACAGTACTTTATAGTGACTGTACCCTCACTGGTGTGTTGTGTGTACAGTAGTTTATAGTGACTGTACCCTCACTGGTGTGTGTTTTCTGTACAGTACTTGATAGTGACTGTATCCTCACTGGTGTGTGTTTTCTGTACAGTACATTATAGTGACTGTATCCTCACTGGTGTGTGTTTTCTGTACATTGTTTTATAGTGACTGTACCCTCACTGGTGTGTGTTTTCTGCACAGTAGTTTAAAAGTGACTGCATCCTCACTGGTGTGTGTTTTCTGTACAGGAGTTTATAGTGACTGTATCCTCACTGGTGTGTGTTATCTATACAGTACTTTATAGTGACTGCATCCTCACTGGTGTGTGTTTTCTGTACAGTAGTTTATAGTGACTGTATCCTCACTGGTGTGTGTTATCTGTTACAGTACTTTATAGTGACTGTACCCTCACTGGTGTGTTGTCTGTACAGTAGTTTATAGTGACTGTACCCTCACTGGTGTGTGTTTACTGGACAGTACCTTATAGTGACTGTACCCTCACTGGTGTGTGTTTTCTGTACAGTACTTTACAGTGACTGTACCCTCACCGGTGTGTGTTTTCTGTACAGTACATTATAGTGACAGTATCCTCATGTGTGTGTTTTCTGTACAGTACTTTATAGTGTCTGTACCCTCACTGGTGTGTATTTTCTGTACAGTACTTTATAGTGACTGTACCCTCACTGGTGTGTTGTGTGTACAGTCGTTTATAGTGACTGTACCCTCACTGGTGTGTGTTTTCTGTACAGTACTTGATAGTGACTGTATCCTCACTGGTGTGTGTTTTCTTTACAGTACTTTATAGTGCCTGTATCCTCACTGGTGTGTGTTTTCTGTACATTGTTTTATAGTGACTGTACCCTCACTGGTGTGTGTTTTCTGTACAGTACTTGATAGTGACTGTATCCTCACTGGTGTGTGTTTTCTGTACAGTACTTTATAGTGACTGTATACTCACTGGTGTAAATTTTCTGGACAGTACTTTATAGTGACTGTACCCTCACTGGTGTGTGTTTTCTGTACAGTACTTTACAGTGACTGTACCCTCACCGGTGTGTGTTTTCTGTACAGTACATTATAGTGACTGTATCCTCATGTGTGTGTTTTCTGTACAGTAGTTTATAGTGACTGTATCCTCACTGGTGTGTGTTATGTGTACAGTACTTTATAGTGACTGTACCCTCACTGGTGTGTTGTCTGTACAGTAGTTTATAGTGACTGTACCCTCACTGGTGTTTGTTTTCTGTACAGTACTTGATAGTGACTGTATCCTCACTGGTGTGTGTTTTCTTTACAGTACTTTATAGTGACTGTATCCTCATGTGTGTGTTTTCTGTACAGTAGTTTATAGTGACTGTATCCTCACTGGTGTGTGTTATCTGTACAGTACTTTATAGTGACTGTACCCTCACTGGTGTGTTGTCTGTACAGTAGTTTATAGTGACTGTACCCTCACTGGTGTGTGATTACTGGACAGTACTTTATAGTGACTGTACCCTCACTGGTGTGTGTTTTCTGTACAGTACTTTACAGTGACTGTACCCTCACCGGTGTGTGTTTTCTGTGCAGTACATTATAGTGACAGTATCCTCATGTGTGTGTTTTCTGTACAGTACTTTATAGTGTCTGTACCCTCACTGGTGTGTATTTTCTGTACAGTACTTTATAGTGACTGTACCCTCACTGGTGTGTTGTGTGTACAGTAGTTTATAGTGACTGTACCCTCACTGGTGTGTGTTTTCTGTACAGTACTTGATAGTGACTGTATCCTCACTGGTGTGTGTTTTCTGTACAGTACATTATAGTGACTGTATCCTCACTGGTGTGTGTTTTCTGTACATTGTTTTATAGTGACTGTACCCTCACTGGTGTGTGTTTTCTGTACAGTACTTGATAGTGACTGTATCCTCACTGGTGTGTGTTTTCTGTACAGTACTTTATAGTGACTGTATACTCACTGGTGTAAATTTTCTGGACAGTACTTTATAGTGACTGTACCCTCACTGGTGTGTGTGTTTTCTGTACAGTACTTTACAGTGACTGTACCCTCACCGGTGTGTGTTTTCTGTACAGTACATTATAGTGACTGTATCCTCATGTGTGTGTTTTCTGTACAGTACTTCATAGTGACTGTACCCTCACTGGTGTGTATTTTCTTTACAGTACTTTATAGTGACTGTACCCTCACTGGTGTGTGTTTTCTGGACAGTACTTTATAGTGACTCTACCCTCACTGGTGTGTGTTTTCTGTGCAATACATTATAGTGACTGTATCCTCACTGGTGTTTGTTTTCTGTACAGTTCTTTATAGTGACACTACCCTCACTGGTGTGTGTTTTCTGTGCAGTAGTTTAAAGTGACTGTATCCTCACTGATGTGTTTTCTGTACAGAACATTATTGTGACTGTATCCTCACTGGTGTGTGTTTTCTGTGCAGTACGTTATGGTGACTGTATCCTCACTGGTGTGTGTTTCCTGTACAGTACTTTACAGTGACTGTACCCTAACTGGTGTGTGTTTTCTGGACAGTACATTATAGTGACTGTATCCTCATGTGTGTGTTTTCTGTACAGTACTTTATAGTGACTGTACCCTCACTGGTGTGTGTTTTCTGGACAGTACTTTATAGTGACTGTATCCTCACTGGTGTGTGTTTTCTGTGCAGTAGTTTATAGTGACTGTACCCTCACTGGTGTGTTGTCTGTACAGTAGTTTATAGTGACTGTACCCTCACTGGTGTGTGTTTTCTGGACAGTGTTTTATAGTGACTGCATCCTCACTGGTGTGTGTTTTCTGTACAGTAGTTTATAGTGACTGTATCCTCACTGGTGTGTGTTTTCTGTACAGTACTTTATAGTGACGGTACCCTCACTGGTGTGTGTTTTCTGTAAAGTACTTTATAGTGACTGTGTCCTCACTGGTGTGTGTTTTCTGTACAGTACTTTATAGTGACTCTATCCTCACTGGTGTGTGTTTTCTGTACAGTACTTTATAGTGACTCTATCCTCACTGGTGTGTGTTTTCTGTACAGTACTTTATATTGACTGTATCCTCACTGGTGTCTGTTTTCTGTACAGTACATTATAGTGACTGTATCCTCATGTGTGTGTTTTCTGTACAGTACTTTATAGTGACTGTACCCTCATTGGTGTGTGTTTTCTGTACAGTACTTTATAGTGACTGTACCCTCACTGGTGTGTGTTTTCTGGACAGTACTTTATAGTGACTGTACCCTCACTGGTGTGTGTTTTCTGTGCAATACATTATAGTGACTGTATCCTCACTGGTGTTTGTTTTCTGTACAGTACTTTATAGTGACTGTATCCTCACTGGTGTGTGTTTTCTGTACAGTTCTTTATAGTGACACTACCCTCACTGGTGTGTGTTATCTGTACAGTACTTTATAGTGACGGTACCCTCACTGGTGTGTGTTTTCTGTGCAATAGCTTATACTGACTGTACCCTCACTGGTGTGTTGTCTGTACAGTAGTTTATAGTGACTGTACCCTCACTGGTGTGTGTTTTCTGGACAGTGTTTTATAGTGACAGCATCCTCACTGGTGTGTGTTTTTCTGGACAGTACTTGATAGTGACTGTATCCTCACTGGTTTGTGTTTTCTGTACAGTACTTTATGGTGACTGTATCCTCACTGGTGTGTGTTTTCTGTACAGTAGTTTATAGTGACTGTGTCCTCACTGATGTGTGTTATCTGTACAGTAGTTTATAGTGACTGTATCCTCACTGGTGTGTGTTTTCTGTACAGTACCTTATAGTGACTGTGTCCTCACTGGTGTGTGTTTTCTGTACATTGTTTTATAGTGACGGTAACCTCACTGGTGTGTGTTTTCTGTACAGTACTTGATTGTGACTGTATCCTCACTGGTGTGTGTTTTCTGTATAGTACTTGATTGTGACTGTACCCTCACTTGTGTGTGTTTTCTGTACAGTACATTAAAGTGACTGTGTCCTCATTGGTGTGTGTTTTCTGTACAGTACGTTATTGTGACTGTATCCTCACTGGTGTGTGTTTTCTGTGCAGTAGTTTATAGTGACTGTACCCTCACTGTTGTCTGTACAGTAGTTTATAGTGACTGTACCCTCACTGGTGTGTGTTTTCTGGACAGTGTTTTTTCGTGACTGCATCCTCACTGGTGTGTGTTTTCTGGACAGGAGTTTATAGTGACTGTATCCTCACTGGTGTGTGTTATCTGTACAGTACTTTATAGTGACTGCATCCTCACTGGTGTGTGTTTTCTGTACAGTAGTTTATAGTGACTGTACCCTCACTCGTGTGTGTTTTCTGTACAGTACTTTATAGTGACTGTGTCCTCACTGGTGTGTGTTTTCTGTACAGTACTTTATAGTGACTCTATCCTCACTGGTGTGTGTTTTCTGTACAGTACTTTATATTGACTGTGTCCTCACTGGTGTCTGTTTTCTGTACAGTACATTATAGTGACAGTATCCTCATGTGTGTGTTTTCTGTACAGTACTTTATAGTGACTGTACCCTCACTGGTGTGTGTTTTCTGGACAGTACTTTATAGTGACTGTACCCTCACTGGTGTGTGTTTTTTGTGCAATACATTATAGTGACTGTATCCTCACTGGTGTTTGTTTTCTGTACAGTACTTTATAGTGACTGTATCCTCACTGGTGTGTGTTTTCTGTACAGTTCTTTATAGTGACACTACCCTCACTGGTGTGTGTTATCTGTACAGTACTTTATAGTGACTGTACCCTCATTGGTGTGTGTTTTCTGTACAGTACTTTATAGTGACTGTACCCTCACTGGTGTGTGTTTTCTGGACAGTACTTTATAGTGACTGTACCCTCACTGGTGTGTGTTTTCTGTGCAATACATTATAGTGACTGTATCCTCACTGGTGTTTGTTTTCTGTACAGTACTTTATAGTGACTGTATCCTCACTGGTGTGTGTTTTCTGTACAGTTCTTTATAGTGACACTACCCTCACTGGTGTGTGTTATCTGTACAGTACTTTATAGTGACGGTACCCTCACTGGTGTGTGTTTTCTGTGCAATAGCTTATACTGACTGTACCCTCACTGGTGTGTTGTCTGTACAGTAGTTTATAGTGACTGTACCCTCACTGGTGTGTGTTTTCTGGACAGTGTTTTATAGTGACAGCATCCTCACTGGTGTGTGTTTTTCTGGACAGTACTTGATAGTGACTGTATCCTCACTGGTTTGTGTTTTCTGTACAGTACTTTATGGTGACTGTATCCTCACTGGTGTGTGTTTTCTGTACAGTAGTTTATAGTGACTGTGTCCTCACTGATGTGTGTTATCTGTACAGTAGTTTATAGTGACTGTATCCTCACTGGTGTGTGTTTTCTGTACAGTACCTTATAGTGACTGTGTCCTCACTGGTGTGTGTTTTCTGTACATTGTTTTATAGTGACGGTAACCTCACTGGTGTGTGTTTTCTGTACAGTACTTGATTGTGACTGTATCCTCACTGGTGTGTGTTTTCTGTATAGTACTTGATTGTGACTGTACCCTCACTTGTGTGTGTTTTCTGTACAGTACATTAAAGTGACTGTGTCCTCATTGGTGTGTGTTTTCTGTACAGTACGTTATTGTGACTGTATCCTCACTGGTGTGTGTTTTCTGTGCAGTAGTTTATAGTGACTGTACCCTCACTGTTGTCTGTACAGTAGTTTATAGTGACTGTACCCTCACTGGTGTGTGTTTTCTGGACAGTGTTTTTTCGTGACTGCATCCTCACTGGTGTGTGTTTTCTGGACAGGAGTTTATAGTGACTGTATCCTCACTGGTGTGTGTTATCTGTACAGTACTTTATAGTGACTGCATCCTCACTGGTGTGTGTTTTCTGTACAGTAGTTTATAGTGACTGTACCCTCACTCGTGTGTGTTTTCTGTACAGTACTTTATAGTGACTGTGTCCTCACTGGTGTGTGTTTTCTGTACAGTACTTTATAGTGACTCTATCCTCACTGGTGTGTGTTTTCTGTACAGTACTTTATATTGACTGTGTCCTCACTGGTGTCTGTTTTCTGTACAGTACATTATAGTGACAGTATCCTCATGTGTGTGTTTTCTGTACAGTACTTTATAGTGACTGTACCCTCACTGGTGTGTGTTTTCTGGACAGTACTTTATAGTGACTGTACCCTCACTGGTGTGTGTTTTTTGTGCAATACATTATAGTGACTGTATCCTCACTGGTGTTTGTTTTCTGTACAGTACTTTATAGTGACTGTATCCTCACTGGTGTGTGTTTTCTGTACAGTTCTTTATAGTGACACTACCCTCACTGGTGTGTGTTATCTGTACAGTACTTTATAGTGACGGTACCCTCACTGGTGTGTGTTTTCTGTGCAATAGTTTATACTGACTGTACCCTCACTGGTGTGTTGTCTGTACAGTAGTTTATAGTGACTGTACCCTCACTGGCGTGTGTTTTCTGTGCAATAGTTTATACTGACTGTACCCTCACTGGTGTGTTGTCTGTACAGTAGTTTATAGTGACTGTACCCTCACTGGCGTGTGTTTTCTGGACAGTGTTTTATAGTGACAGCATCCTCACTGGTGTGTGTTTTTCTGGACAGTACTTGATAGTGACTGTATCCTCACTGGTGTGTGTTTTCTGTACAGTACTTTATGGTGACTGTATCCTCACTGGTGTGTGTTTTCTGTACAGTAGTATATAGTGACTGTGTCCTCACTGGTGTGTGTTATCTGTACAGTAGTTTATAGTGACTGTATCCTCACTGGTGTGTGTTTTCTGTACAGTACCTTATAGTGACTGTGTCCTCACTGGTGTGTGTTTTCTGTACATTGTTTTATAGTGTCGGTACCCTCACTGGTGTGTGTTTTCTGTACAGTACTTGATTGTGACTGCATCCTCACTGGTGTGTGTTTTCTGTACAGTAGTTTATAGTGACTGTACCCTCACTGGTGTGTGTTTTCTGTACAGTACTTTATAGTGACTGTGTCCTCACTGGTGTGTGTTTTCTGTACAGTACTTTATAGTGACTCTATCCTCACTGGTGTGTGTTTTCTGTACAGTACTTTATATTGACTGTATGCTCACTGGTGTCTGTTTTCTGTACAGTACATTATAGTGACAGTATCCTCATGTGTGTGTTTTCTGTACAGTACTTTATAGTGACTGTACCCTCACTGGTGTGTGTTTTCTGTATTGTACTTGATTGTGACTGTACCCTCACTGGTGTGTGTTTTCTGTACAGTACATTAAAGTGACTGTGTCCTCACTGGTGTGTGTTTTCTGTACAGTACGTTATTGTGACTGTATCCTCACTGATGTGTGTTTTCTGTGCAGTAGTTTATAGTGACTGTACCCTCACTGGTGTGTTGTCTGTACAGTACTTTATAGTGACTGTACCCTCACTGGTGTGTGTTTTCTGGACAGTGTTTTATAGTGACTGCATCCTCACTGGTGTGTGTTTTCTGGACAGGAGTTTATAGTGACTGTATCCTCACTGGTGTGTGTTATCTGTACAGTACTTTATAGTGACTGTATCCTCACTGGTGTGTGTTTACTGTACAGTACTTTATAGTGACGGTACCCTCACTGGTGTGTGTTTTCTGTACAGTCCTTTATAGTGACTCTATCCTCACTGTTGTGTGTTTTCTGTACAGTACTTTATATTGGCTGTATCCTCACTGGTATCTGTTTTCTGTACAGTACATTATAGTGACTGTACCCTCACTGGTGTGTGTTTTCTGTGCAGTAGTTTATAGTGACTGTACCCTCACTGGTGTGTTGTCTGTACAGTAGTTTATAGTGACTGTACCCTCACTGGTGTGTGTTTTCTGGACAGTGTTTTATAGTGACTGCATCCTCACTGGTGTGTTTTTTCTGGACAGGAGTTTATAGTGACTGTATCCTCACTGGTGTGTGTTATCTGTACAGTACATTATAGTGACTGCATCCTCACTGGTGTGTGTTTTCTGTACAGTACCTTATAGTGACTCTACACTCACTGGTGTGTGTTTTCTGGACAGCGTTTTATAGTGACTGTATCCTCACTGGTGTATGTTTTCTGCACAGTAGTTTATAGTGACTGTATCCTCACTGGTGTGCGTTTTCTGTACAGTACTTTATATTGACTGTTTCCTCACTGGTGTGTGTTTTCTGTCCAGTACATTATAGTGACTGTATCCTCACTGGTGTGTGTTTTCTGTACAGTACATTATAGTGACTGTATGCTCACTGGTGTGTGTTTTCTGTACAGTGCTTTATAGTGACTGTACCCTCACTGGTGTGTGTTTTCTGTACAGTGCTTTATAGTGACTGTACCGTCACTGGTTTGTGTTTTCTGTGCAGTGCTTTATAGTGACTGTACCCTCACTGGTGTGTGTTTTCTGTACAGTGGTTTATAGTGACTCTACACTTACTGGTTTGTGTTTTCTGGACAGTGTTTTATAGTGACTGTATCCTCACTGGTGTATGTTTTCTGCACAGTAGTTTATAGTGACTGTATCCTCACTGGTGTGTGTTTTCTGTACAGTAGTTTATAGTGACTCTACACTCACTTGTGTGTGTTTTCTGGACAGAGTTTTATAGTGACTGTATCCTCACTGGTGTATGTTTCCTGCACAGTAGTTTATAGTGACTGTATCCTCACTGGTGTGTGTTTTCTGCACTGTACTTTATAGTGACTATATTCTCACTGGTGTGTGCTTTCTGTACAGTACGTTATAGTGACTCTATCCTCCCTGGTGTGTGTTTTCTGGACAGTAGATTATAGTGACTGTATCCTCACTGGTGTGTGTTTTCTGGACAGTAGTTTATAGTGACTGTATCCTCACTGGTGTGTGTTTTCTGTACATTAGTTTAGAGTGACTGTATCCTCACTGGTGTGTGTTTTCAGTACCCTGCTTTATATTGACTGTATCCTCACTGGTGTGTGTTTTCTATACAGTACATTATAGTGACTGTATCCTCATGTGTGTGTTTTCTGTACGTACATTATACTGACTGTACCCTCACTGGTGTGTGTTTTCTGTACAGTAATTTATAGTGACTGTACCCTCACTGGTGTGTGTTTACTGGACAGTACTTTATAGTGACTGTACCCTCACTGGTGTGTGTTTTCTGTACAGTACTTTATAGTGACTGTATCCTCATGTGTGTGTTTTCTGTACAGTACTTTATAGTGTCTGTACCCTCACTGGTGTGTATTTTCTGTACAGTACTTTACAGTGACTGTACCCTCACTGGTGTGTGTTTTCTCGACAGTGCTTTATAGTGACTGTATCCTCACTGGTGTGTGTTTTCTGTGCAGTAGTTTATAGTGACTGTACCCTCACTGGTGTGTGTATTCTGTACAGTACTTTAGTGACACTACCCTCACTGGTGTGTGTTTTCTGTGCAGTACTTTATAGTGACTGTACCCTCACTGGTGTGTGTTTTCTGTACAGTACTTTATAGTGACTGTATCCTCACTGCTGTGTGTTTTCTGTACAGTACTTTATATTGACACTACCCTCACTGGTGTGTGTTTTCTGTGCAGTACTTAATGCTGACTGTATCCTCACTGGTGTGTGTTTTCTGTACAGTACTTTACAGTGACTGTACCCTCACCGGTGTTTGTTTTCTGTACAGTACATTATAGTGACTGTATCCTCATGTGTGTGTTTTCTGTACAGTACTTTATTGTGTCTGTACCCTCACTGGTGTGTATTTTCTGTACAGTACTTTATAGTGACTGTCCCCTCACTGGTGTGTGTTTCCTCGACAGTACTTTATAGTGACTGTACCCTCACTGGTGTGTTGTCTGTACAGTAGTTTATAGTGACTGTATCCTCACTGCTGTGTGTTTTCTGTACAGTAGTTTATAGTTACTGTATCCTCACTGGTGTGTTATCTGTACAGTACTTTATAGTGACTGTATCCTCACTGGTGTGTGTTTTCTGTACAGTACTTTATAGTGATTGTGTCCTCACTGGTGTGTGTTTTCTGTACATTGTTTTATAGTGTCTGTACCCTCACTGGTGTGTGTTTTCTGTACAGTACTTTATGGTGACTGTATCCTCACTTGTGTGTGTTTTCTGTACAGTACTTTATAGTGACTGTATCCTCACTGGTGTGTGTTGTCTGTACAGTACTTTATAGTGACTGTACCCTCACTCGTGTGTGTTTTCTGTACAGTACATTAAAGTGACTGTACCAGCACTGGTGTGTTGTCTGTACAGTAGTTTATAGTGACTGTACCCTCACTGGTGTGTTATCTGTACAGTAGTTTATAGTGACTGTACTCTCACTGGTGTGTGTTTTCTGGACAATGTTTTATAGTGACTGCACCCTCACTGGTGTGTGTTTTTTGTACAGGTGTTTATAGTGACTGTATCCTCACTGGTGTGTGTTATCTGTACAGTACTTTATAGTGACTGTATCCTCACTGGTGTGTGTTTTCTGTACAGTACTTTATAGTGACTGTACCATCACTGGTGTGTGTTTTCTGTACATTGTTTTATAGTGACTGTACCCTCACTGGTGTGTGTTTTCTGTACAGCACTTGATAGTGACTGTATCCTCACTGGTGTGAGTTTTCTGTACAGTACATTAAAGTGACTGTGTCCTCACTGGTGTGTGTTTTCTGTACAGTACGTTATAGTGACTGTATCCTCACTGGTGTGTGTTTTCTGTGCAGTAGGTTATAGTGACTGTACCCTCACTGGCGTGTTGTCTGTACAGTAGTGTATAGTGACTGTATCCTCACTGGTGTGTGTTTTCTGTGCAGTAGTTTATAGTGACTGTACCCTCACTGGTGTGTTGTCTGTACAGTAGTTTATAGTGACTGTACCCTCACTGGTGTGTGTTTTCTGGACAGTGTTTTATAGTGACTGCATCCTCACTGGTGTGTGTTTTCTGCACAGTAGTTTAAAAGTGACTGCATCCTCACTGGTGTGTGTTTTCTGTACAGGAGTTTATAGTGACTGTATCCTCACTGGTGTGTGTTATCTATACAGTACTTTATAGTGACTGCATCCTCACTGGTGTGTGTTTTCTGTACAGTAGTTTATAGTGACTGTATCCTCACTGGTGTGTGTTATCTGTTACAGTACTTTATAGTGACTGTACCCTCACTGGTGTGTTGTCTGTATAGTAGTTTATAGTGACTGTACCCTCACTGGTGTGTGTTTACTGGACAGTACCTTATAGTGACTGTACCCTCACTGGTGTGTGTTTTCTGTACAGTACTTTACAGTGACTGTACCCTCACCGGTGTGTGTTTTCTGTACAGTACATTATAGTGACAGTATCCTCATATGTGTGTTTTCTGTACAGTACTTTATAGTGTCTGTACCCTCACTGGTGTGTATTTTCTGTACAGTACTTTATAGTGACTGTACCCTCACTGGTGTGTGTTTTCTGTACATTGTTTTATAGTGACTGTACCCTCACTGGTGTGTGTTTTCTGTACAGCACTTGATAGTGACTGTATCCTCACTGGTGTGAGTTTTCTGTACAGTACATTAAAGTGACTGTGTCCTCACTGGTGTGTGTTTTCTGTACAGTACGTTATAGTGACTGTATCCTCACTGGTGTGTGTTTTCTGTGCAGTAGGTTATAGTGACTGTACCCTCACTGGCGTGTTGTCTGTACAGTAGTGTATAGTGACTGTATCCTCACTGGTGTGTGTTTTCTGTGCAGTAGTTTATAGTGACTGTACCCTCACTGGTGTGTTGTCTGTACAGTAGTTTATAGTGACTGTACCCTCACTGGTGTGTGTTTTCTGGACAGTGTTTTATAGTGACTGCATCCTCACTGGTGTGTGTTTTCTGCACAGTAGTTTAAAAGTGACTGCATCCTCACTGGTGTGTGTTTTCTGTACAGGAGTTTATAGTGACTGTATCCTCACTGGTGTGTGTTATCTATACAGTACTTTATAGTGACTGCATCCTCACTGGTGTGTGTTTTCTGTACAGTAGTTTATAGTGACTGTATCCTCACTGGTGTGTGTTATCTGTTACAGTACTTTATAGTGACTGTACCCTCACTGGTGTGTTGTCTGTGCAGTAGGTTATAGTGACTGTACCCTCACTGGCGTGTTGTCTGTACAGTAGTGTATAGTGACTGTATCCTCACTGGTGTGTGTTTTCTGTGCAGTAGTTTATAGTGACTGTACCCTCACTGGTGTGTTGTCTGTACAGTAGTTTATAGTGACTGTACCCTCACTGGTGTGTGTTTTCTGGACAGTGTTTTATAGTGACTGCATCCTCACTGGTGTGTGTTTTCTGCACAGTAGTTTAAAAGTGACTGCATCCTCACTGGTGTGTGTTTTCTGTACAGGAGTTTATAGTGACTGTATCCTCACTGGTGTGTGTTATCTATACAGTACTTTATAGTGACTGCATCCTCACTGGTGTGTGTTTTCTGTACAGTAGTTTATAGTGACTGTATCCTCACTGGTGTGTGTTATCTGTTACAGTACTTTATAGTGACTGTACCCTCACTGGTGTGTTGTCTGTACAGTAGTTTATAGTGACTGTACCCTCACTGGTGTGTGTTTACTGGACAGTACCTTATAGTGACTGTACCCTCACTGGTGTGTGTTTTCTGTACAGTACTTTACAGTGACTGTACCCTCACCGGTGTGTGTTTTCTGTACAGTACATTATAGTGACAGTATCCTCATGTGTGTGTTTTCTGTACAGTACTTTATAGTGTCTGTACCCTCACTGGTGTGTATTTTCTGTACAGTACTTTATAGTGACTGTACCCTCACTGGTGTGTTGTGTGTACAGTAGTTTATAGTGACTGTACCCTCACTGGTGTGTGTTTTCTGTACAGTACTTGATAGTGACTGTATCCTCACTGGTGTGTGTTTTCTTTACAGTACTTTATAGTGCCTGTAACCTCACTGGTGTGTGTTTTCTGTACATTGTTTTATAGTGACTGTACCCTCACTGGTGTGTGTTTTCTGTACAGTACTTGATAGTGACTGTATCCTCACTGGTGTGTGTTTTCTGTACAGTACTTTATAGTGACTGTATACTCACTGGTGTAAATTTTCTGGACAGTACTTTATAGTGACTGTACCCTCACTGGTGTGTGTTTTCTGTACAGTACTTTACAGTGACTGTACCCTCACCGGTGTGTGTTTTCTGTACAGTACATTATAGTGACTGTATCCTCATGTGTGTGTTTTCTGTACAGTAGTTTATAGTGACTGTATCCTCACTGGTGTGTGTTATGTGTACAGTACTTTATAGTGACTGTACCCTCACTGGTGTGTTGTCTGTACAGTAGTTTATAGTGACTGTACCCTCACTGGTGTGTGTTTTCTGTACAGTACTTGATAGTGACTGTATCCTCACTGGTGTGTGTTTTCTTTACAGTACTTTATAGTGACTGTATCCTCATGTGTGTGTTTTCTGTACAGTAGTTTATAGTGACTGTATCCTCACTGGTGTGTGTTATCTGTACAGTACTTTATAGTGACTGTACCCTCACTGGTGTGTTGTCTGTACAGTAGTTTATAGTGACTGTACCCTCACTGGTGTGTGATTACTGGACAGTACTTTATAGTGACTGTACCCTCACTGGTGTGTGTTTTCTGTACAGTACTTTACAGTGACTGTACCCTCACCGGTGTGTGTTTTCTGTACAGTACATTATAGTGACAGTATCCTCATGTGTGTGTTTTCTGTACAGTACTTTATAGTGTCTGTACCCTCACTGGTGTGTATTTTCTGTACAGTACTTTATAGTGACTGTACCCTCACTGGTGTGTTGTGTGTACAGTAGTTTATAGTGACTGTACCCTCACTGGTGTGTGTTTTCTGTACAGTACTTGATAGTGACTGTATCCTCACTGGTGTGTGTTTTCTGTACAGTACATTATAGTGACTGTATCCTCACTGGTGTGTGTTTTCTGTACATTGTTTTATAGTGACTGTACCCTCACTGGTGTGTGTTTTCTGTACAGTACTTGATAGTGACTGTATCCTCACTGGTGTGTGTTTTCTGTACAGTACTTTATAGTGACTGTATACTCACTGGTGTAAATTTTCTGGACAGTACTTTATAGTGACTGTACCCTCACTGGTGTGTGTTTTCTGTACAGTACTTTACAGTGACTGTACCCTCACCGGTGTGTGTTTTCTGTACAGTAGTTTATAGTGACTGTATCCTCACTGGTGTGTGTTATCTGTACAGTACTTTATAGTGACTGTACCCTCACTGGTGTGTTGTCTGTACAGTAGTTTATAGTGACTGTACCCTCACTGGTGTGTGTTTTCTGTACAGTACTTGATAGTGACTGTATCCTCACTGGTGTGTGTTTTCTTTACAGTACTTTATAGTGACTGTATACTCACTGGTGTGTGTTTTCTATACATTGTTTTATAGAGACTGTACCCTCGCTGGTGTGTGTTTTCTGTACAGTACTTGATAGTGACTGTATCCTCACTGGTGTGTGTTTTCTGTACAGTACTTTATAGTGACTGTATCCTCACTGGTGTGCATTTTCTGTACAGTACATTATAGTGACGGTACCCTCACTGGTGTGTGTTTTCTGTACAGTACTTTATAGTGACTGTATCCTCACTGGTGTGAGATTTCTGTACAGTACATTAAAGCGACTGTGTCCTCACTGGGTGTATGTTTTCTGTACAGTCCGTTATAGTGACTGTATCCTCACTGGTGTGTGTTTTCTGTACAGTACCTTATAGTGACTCTACACTCACTGGTGTGTGTTTTCTGGACAGCGTTTTATAGTGACTGTATCCTCACTGGTGTATGTTTTCTGCACAGTAGTTTATAGTGACTGTATCCTCACTGGTGTGTGTTTTCTGTACAGTACTTTATATTAACTGTTTCCTCACTGGTGTGTGTTTTCTGTATAGTACATTATAGTGACTGTATGCACACTGGTGTGTGTTTTATGTACAGTTGGTTATAGTGACTGTATCCTCACTGGTGTGTGTTTTCTGCACAGTAGTTTATAGTGACTGTATCCTCACTGGTGTGTGTTTTCTGTACAGTACATTAAAGTGACTGTACCAGCACTGGTGTGTTGTCTGTACAGTAGTTTATAGTGACTGTACCCTCACTGGTGTGTTATCTGTACAGTAGTTTATAGTGACTGTACTCTCACTGGTGTGTGTTTTCTGGACAATGTTTTATAGTGACTGCACCCTCACTGGTGTGTGTTTTTTGTACAGGAGTTTATAGTGACTGTATCCTCACTGGTGTGTGTTATCTGTACAGTACTTTATAGTGACTGTATCCTCACTGGTGTGTGTTTTCTGTACAGTACTTTATAGTGACTGTACCCTCACTGGTGTGTGTTTTCTGTACATTGTTTTATAGTGACTGTACCCTCACTGGTGTGTGTTTTCTGTACAGCACTTGATAGTGACTGTATCCTCACTGGTGTGAGTTTTCTGTACAGTACATTAAAGTGACTGTGTCCTCACTGGTGTGTGTTTTCTGTACAGTACGTTATAGTGACTGTATCCTCACTGGTGTGTGTTTTCTGTGCAGTAGGTTATAGTGACTGTACCCTCACTGGCGTGTTGTCTGTACAGTAGTGTATAGTGACTGTATCCTCACTGGTGTGTGTTTTCTGTGCAGTAGTTTATAGTGACTGTACCCTCACTGGTGTGTTGTCTGTACAGTAGTTTATAGTGACTGTACCCTCACTGGTGTGTGTTTTCTGGACAGTGTTTTATAGTGACTGCATCCTCACTGGTGTGTGTTTTCTGCACAGTAGTTTAAAAGTGACTGCATCCTCACTGGTGTGTGTTTTCTGTACAGGAGTTTATAGTGACTGTATCCTCACTGGTGTGTGTTATCTATACAGTACTTTATAGTGACTGCATCCTCACTGGTGTGTGTTTTCTGTACAGTAGTTTATAGTGACTGTATCCTCACTGGTGTGTGTTATCTGTTACAGTACTTTATAGTGACTGTACCCTCACTGGTGTGTTGTCTGTACAGTAGTTTATAGTGACTGTACCCTCACTGGTGTGTGTTTACTGGACAGTACCTTATAGTGACTGTACCCTCACTGGTGTGTGTTTTCTGTACAGTACTTTACAGTGACTGTACCCTCACCGGTGTGTGTTTTCTGTACAGTACATTATAGTGACAGTATCCTCATGTGTGTGTTTTCTGTACAGTACTTTATAGTGTCTGTACCCTCACTGGTGTGTATTTTCTGTACAGTACTTTATAGTGACTGTACCCTCACTGGTGTGTTGTGTGTACAGTAGTTTATAGTGACTGTACCCTCACTGGTGTGTGTTTTCTGTACAGTACTTGATAGTGACTGTATCCTCACTGGTGTGTGTTTTCTTTACAGTACTTTATAGTGCCTGTATCCTCACTGGTGTGTGTTTTCTGTACATTGTTTTATAGTGACTGTACCCTCACTGGTGTGTGTTTTCTGTACAGTACTTGATAGTGACTGTATCCTCACTGGTGTGTGTTTTCTGTACAGTACTTTATAGTGACTGTATACTCACTGGTGTAAATTTTCTGGACAGTACTTTATAGTGACTGTACCCTCACTGGTGTGTGTTTTCGGTACAGTACTTTACAGTGACTGTACCCTCACCGGTGTGTGTTTTCTGTACAGTACATTATAGTGACTGTATCCTCATGTGTGTGTTTTCTGTACAGTAGTTTATAGTGACTGTATCCTCACTGGTGTGTGTTATGTGTACAGTACTTTATAGTGACTGTACCCTCACTGGTGTGTTGTCTGTACAGTAGTTTATAGTGACTGTACCCTCACTGGTGTGTGATTACTGGACAGTACTTTATAGTGACTGTACCCTCACTGGTGTGTGTTTTCTGTACAGTACTTTACAGTGACTGTACCCTCACCAGTGTGTGTTTTCTGTACAGTACATTATAGTGACAGTATCCTCATGTGTGTGTTTTCTGTACAGTACTTTATAGTGTCTGTACCCTCACTGGTGTGTATTTTCTGTACAGTACTTTATAGTGACTGTACCCTCACTGGTGTGTTGTGTGTACAGTAGTTTATAGTGACTGTACCCTCACTGGTGTGTGTTTTCTGTACAGTACTTGATAGTGACTGTATCCTCACTGGTGTGTGTTTTCTGTACAGTACATTATAGTGACTGTATCCTCACTGGTGTGTGTTTTCTTACATTGTTTTATAGTGACTGTACCCTCACTGGTGTGTGTTTTCTGTACAGTACTTGATAGTGACTGTATCCTCACTGGTGTGTGTTTTCTGTACAGTACTTTATAGTGACTGTATACTCACTGGTGTAAATTTTCTGGACAGTACTTTATAGTGACTGTACCCTCACTGGTGTGTGTTTACTGTACAGTACTTTACAGTGACTGTACCCTCACCGGTGTGTGTTTTCTGTACAGTACATTATAGTGACTGTATCCTCATGTGTGTGTGTTCTGTACAGTAGTTTATAGTGACTGTATCCTCACTGGTGTGTGTTATCTGTACAGTACTTTATAGTGACTGTACCCTCACTGGTGTGTTGTCTGTACAGTAGTTTATAGTGACTGTACCCTCACTGGTGTGTGTTTTCTGTACAGTACTTGATAGTGACTGTATCCTCACTGGTGTGTGTTTTCTTTACAGTACTTTATAGTGACTGTATACTCACTGGTGTGTGTTTTCTATACATTGTTTTATAGTGACTGTACCCTCGCTGGTGTGTGTTTTCTGCACAGTACTTGATAGTGACTGTATCCTCACTGGTGTGTGTTTTCTGTACAGTACTTTATAGTGACTGTATCCTCACTGGTGTGCATTTTCTGTACAGTACATTATAGTGACGGTACCCTCACTGGTGTGTGTTTTCTGTACAGTACTTTATAGTGACTGTATCCTCACTGGTGTGAGATTTCTGTACAGTACATTAAAGCGACTGTGTCCTCACTGGGTGTATGTTTTCTGTACAGTCCGTTATAGTGACTGTATCCTCACTGGTGTGTGTTTTCTGTACAGTACCTTATAGTGACTCTACACTCACTGGTGTGTGTTTTCTGGACAGCGTTTTATAGTGACTGTATCCTCACTGGTGTATGTTTTCTGCACAGTAGTTTATAGTGACTGTATCCTCACTGGTGTGTGTTTTCTGTACAGTACTTTATATTAACTGTTTCCTCACTGGTGTGTGTTTTCTGTACAGTACATTATAGTGACTGTATGCACACTGGTGTGTGTTTTATGTACAGTTGGTTATAGTGACTGTATCCTCACTGGTGTGTGTTTTCTGCACAGTAGTTTATAGTGACTGTATCCTCACTGGTGTGTGTTTTCTGTACAGTAGTTTATAGTGACTCTACACTCACTTGTGTGTGTTTTCTGGACAGTGTTTTATAGTGACTGTATCCCCACTGGGGTATGTTTTCTGCACTGTACTTGATAGTGACTGTATCCTCACTGGTGTGTGTTTTCTTTACAGTACTTTATAGTGACTGTATCCTCACTGGTGTGTGTTTTCTGTACATTGTTTTATAGTGACTGTACCCTCACTGGTGTGTGTTTTCTGTACAGTACTTGATAGTGACTGTATCCTCACTGGTGTGTGTTTTCTGTACAGTACTTTATAGTGACTGTATACTCACTGGTGTAAATTTTCTGGACAGTACTTTATAGTGACTGTACCCTCACTGGTGTGTGTTTTCTGTACAGTACTTTACAGTGACTGTACCCTCACCGGTGTGTGTTTTCTGTACAGTACATTATAGTGACTGTATCCTCATGTGTGTGTTTTCTGTACAGTAGTTTATAGTGACTGTATCCTCACTGGTGTGTGTTATCTGTACAGTACTTTATAGTGACTGTACCCTCACTGGTGTGTTGTCTGTACAGTAGTTTATAGTGACTGTACCCTCACTGGTGTGTGTTTTCTGTACAGTACTTGATAGTGACTGTATCCTCACTGGTGTGTGTTTTCTTTACAGTACTTTATAGTGACTGTATCCTCATGTGTGTGTTTTCTGTACAGTAGTTTATAGTGATTGTATCCTCACTGGTGTGTGTTATCTGTACAGTACTTTATAGTGACTGTACCCTCACTGGTGTGTTGTCTGTACAGTAGTTTATAGTGACTGTACCCTCACTGGTGTGTGTTTACTGGACAGTACTTTATAGTGACTGTACCCTCACCGGTGTGTGTTTTCTGTACAGTACATTATAGTGACAGTATCCTCATGTGTGTGTTTTCTGTACAGTACTTTATAGTGTCTGTACCCTCACTGGTGTGTATTTTCTGTACAGTACTTTATAGTGACTGTACCCTCACTGGTGTGTTGTGTGTACAGTAGTTTATAGTGACTGTACCCTCACTGGTGTGTGTTTTCTGTACAGTACTTGATAGTGACTGTATCCTCACTGGTGTGTGTTTTCTGTACAGTACATTATAGTGACTGTATCCTCACTGGTGTGTGTTTTCTGTACATTGTTTTATAGTGACTGTACCCTCACTGGTGTGTGTTTTCTGTACAGTACTTGATAGTGACTGTATCCTCACTGGTGTGTGTTTTCTGTACAGTACTTTATAGTGACTGTATACTCACTGGTGTAAATTTTCTGGACAGTACTTTATAGTGACTGTACCCTCACTGGTGTGTGTTTTCTGTACAGTACTTTACAGTGACTGTACCCTCACCGGTGTGTGTTTTCTGTACAGTACATTATAGTGACTGTATCCTCATGTGTGTGTGTTCTGTACAGTAGTTTATAGTGACTGTATCCTCACTGGTGTGTGTTATCTGTACAGTACTTTATAGTGACTGTACCCTCACTGGTGTGTTGTCTTTACAGTAGTTTATAGTGACTGTACCCTCACTGGTGTGTGTTTTCTGTACAGTACTTGATAGTGACTGTATCCTCACTGGTGTGTGTTTTCTTTACAGTACTTTATAGTGACTGTATACTCACTGGTGTGTGTTTTCTGTACAGTAGTTTATAGTGATTGTATCCTCACTGGTGTGTGTTTACTGTACAGTACTTGATAGTGACTGTATCCTCACTGGTGTGTGTTTTCTGTACAGTACTTTATAGTGACTGTATCCTCACTGGTGTGCATTTTCTGTACAGTACATTATAGTGACGGTACCCTCACTGGTGTGTGTTTTCTGTACAGTACTTTATAGTGACTGTATCCTCACTGGTGTGAGATTTCTGTACAGTACATTAAAGCGACTGTGTCCTCACTGGGTGTATGTTTTCTGTACAGTCCGTTATAGTGACTGTATCCTCACTGGTGTGTGTTTTCTGTACAGTACCTTATAGTGACTCTACACTCACTGGTGTGTGTTTTCTGGACAGCGTTTTATAGTGACTGTATCCTCACTGGTGTATGTTTTCTGCACAGTAGTTTATAGTGACTGTATCCTCACTGGTGTGTGTTTTCTGTACAGTACTTTATATTGACTGTTTCCTCACTGGTGTGTGTTTTCTGTACAGTACATTATAGTGACTGTATGCACACTGGTGTGTGTTTTCTGTACAGTTGGTTATAGTGACTGTATCCTCACTGGTGTGTGTTTTCTGCACAGTAGTTTATACTGACTGTATCCTCACTGGTGTGTGTTTTCTGTACAGTAGTTTATAGTGACTCTACACTCACTTGTGTGTGTTTTCTGGACAGTGTTTTATAGTGACTGTATCCCCACTGGTGTATGTTTTCTGCACTGTACTTTATAGTGACTATATCCTCACTGGTGTGTGCTTTCTGTACAGTACTTTATAGTGACTCTGTCCTCCCTGGTGTGTGTTTTCTGGACAGTAGTTTATAGTGACTGTATCCTCACTGGTGTGTGTTTTCTGTACAGTACTTTATAGTGACTGTATCCTCACTGGTGTGTGTTTTCTGTACATTAGCTTATAGTGACTGTATCCTCACTGGTGTGTTTTTCAGTACAGTGCTTTATATTGACTGTATCCTCACTGGCGTCTGTTTTCTATACAGTACATTATAGTGACTGTATCCTCATGTGTGTGTTTTCTGTACAGTACATTATACTGACTGTACCCTCACTGGTGTGTGTTTTCTGGACAGTACTTTATAGTGACTGTACCCTCACTGGTGTGTGTTTACTGGACAGTACTTTACAGTGACTGTACCCTCACTGGTGTGTGCTTTTTATACAGTACATTATAGTGACTGTATCCTCATGTGTGTGTTTTCTGTACAGTACTTTATCGTGTCTGTACCCTCACTGGTGTGTATTTTCTGTACAGTACTTTACAGTGACTGTACCCTCACTGGTGTGTGTTTTCTCGACAGTACTTTATAGTGACTGTATCCTCACTGGTGTGTGTTTTCTGTGCAGTACTTTATAGTGACTGTACCCTCACTGGTGTGTGTTTTCTGTACGGTACTTTATAGTGACTGTATCCTCACTGCTGTGTGTTTTCTGTACTGCACTTTATAGTGACTGTACCCTCACTGGTGTGTGTTTTCTGTACTGCACTTTATAGTGACTGTACCCTCACTGGTGTGTGTTTTCTGTACAGTACTTTATATTGACACTACCCTCACTGGTGTGTGTTTTCTGTGCAGTACTTAATGCTGACTGTATCCTCACTGGTGTGTGTTTTCTGTACATTACTTTACAGTGACTGTACCCTCACCGGTGTTTGTTTTCTGTACAGTACATTATAGTGACTGTATCCTCACTGGTGTGTGTTTTCTGTACAGTAGTTTATAGTGACTGCATCCTCACTGGTGTGTGTTTTCTGTGCAGTAGTTTATAGTGACTGTATCCTCACTGGTGTGTGTTATCTGTACAGTACTTTATAGTGACTGTACCCTCACTGGTGTGTTGTCTGTACAGTAGTTTATAGTGACTGTACCCTCACTGGTGTGTGTTTTCTGTACAGTACTTGATAGTGACTGTATCCTCACTGGTGTGTGTTTTCTGTGCAGTAGTTTACAGTGACTGTACCCTCACTGGTGTGTTGTCTGTACAGTAGTTTATAGTGACTGTACCCTCACTGGTGTGTGTTTTCTGGACAGTGTTTTTTCGTGACTGCATCCTCACTGGTGTGTGTTTTCTGTACATTGTTTTATAGTGACTGTACCCTCACTGGTGTGTGTTTTCTGTACAGTACTTGATAGTGACTGTATCCTCACTGGTGTGTGTTTTCTGTACAGTACTTTATAGTGACTGTATCCTCACTGGTGTGAGATTTCTGTACAGTACATTAAAGCGACTGTGTCCTCACTGGGTGTGTGTTTTCTGTACAGTACGTTATAGTGACTGTATCCTCGCTGGTGTGTGTTTTCTGTACAGTACCTTATAGTGACTCTACACTCACTGGTGTGTGTTTTCTGTACAGTGATTTCTAGTGACTGTACCCTCACTGGTGTGTCTTTTCTGTACAGTACCTTAGAGTGACTCTACACTCACTGGTGTGTGTTTTCTGGACAGCGTTTTATAGTGACTGTATCCTCACTGGTGTATGTTTTCTGCACAGTAGTTTATAGTGACTGTATCCTCACTGGTGTGTGTTTTCTGTACAGTAGTTTATAGTGACTGTATCCTCACGGGTGTGTGTTTTCTGTACAGTACTTTATATTGACTGTTTCCTCACTGGTGTGTGTTTTCTGTACAGTACATTATAGTGACTGTATGCTCACTGGTGTGTGTTTTATGTACAGTGCTTTATAGTGACTGTACCGTCACTGGTGTGTGTTTTCTGTACAGTGCTTTATAGTGACTGTACCCTCACTGGTGTGTGTTTTCTGGACAGTGTTTTATAGTGACTGTATCCTCACTGGTGGATGTTTTCTGCACAGTAGTTTATAGTGACTGTATCCTCACTGGTGTGTGTTTTCTGTACAGTAGTTTATAGTGACTCTACACTCACTTGTGTGTGTTTTCTGGACAGTGTTTTATAGTGACTGTATCCTCACTGGTGTATGTTTTCTGCACAGTAGTTTATAGTGACTGTGTCCTCACTGGTGTGTGTTTTCTGCACTGTACTTTATAGTGACTATATCCTCACTGGTGTGTGCTTTCTGTACAGTACTTTATAGTGACTCTATCCTCCCTGGTGTGTGTTTTCTGGACAGTAGTTTACAGTGACTGTATCCTCACTGGTGTGTGTTTTCTGTACAGTAGTTTATAGTGACTGTATCCTCACTGGTGTGTGTTTTCTGTACATTAGTTTATAGTGACTGTATCCTCACTGGTGTGTTTTTCAGGACAGTGCTTTATATTGACTGTATCCTCACTGGTGTCTGTTTTCTATACAGTACATTATACTGACTGTACCCTCACTGGTGTGTGTTTTCTGTACAGTACTTTATAGTGACTGTATCCTCACTGGTGTGTGTTTACTGGACCGTACTTTATAGTGACACTACCCTCACTGGTGTGTGTTTTCTGTACAGTACTTTACAGTGACTGTATCCTCACTGCTGTGTGTTTTCTGTACAGTACTTTATATTGACACTACCCTCACTGGTGTGTGTTTTCTGTGCAGTACTTAATGCTGACTGTATCCTCACTGGTGTGTGTTTTCTGTACAGTACTTTACAGGGACTGTACCCTCACCGGTGTTTGTTTTCTGTACAGTACATTATAGTGACTGTATCCTCTTGTGTGTGTTTTCTGTACAGTACTTTATAGTGTCTGTACCCTCACTGGTGTGTATTTTCTGTACAGTACTTTATAGTGACTGTACCCTCACTGGTGTGTGTTTTCTCGACAGTACTTTATAGTGACTGTATCCTCACTGGTGTGTGTTTTCAGTGCAGTAGTTTATAGTGACTGTACCCTCACTGGTGTGTTGTCTGTACAGTAGTTAATAGTGACTGTATCCTCACTGCTGTGTGTTTTCTGTACAGTAGTTTATAGTTACAGTATCCTCACTGGTGTGTGTTATCTGTACAGTACTTTATAGTGACTGTATCCTCACTGGTGTGTGTTTTCTGTACAGTACTTTATAGTGATTGTGTCCTCACTGGTGTGTGTTTTCTGTACATTGTTTTATAGTGACTGTACCCTCACTGGGGTGTGTTTTCTGTACAGTACTTGATTGTGACTGTATCCTCACTTGTGTGTGTTTTCTGTACAGTACTTTATAGTGTCTGTACCCTCACTGGTGTGTATTTTCTGTACAGTACTTTACAGTGACTGTACCCACACTGGTGTGTGTTTTCTCGACAGTACTTTATAGTGACTGTATCCTCACTGGTGTGTGTTTTCTGTGCAGTAGTTTATAGTGACTGTACCCTCACTGGTGTGTGTTTTCTGTACAGTACTTTAAGTGACACTACCCTCACTGGTGTGTGTTTTCTGTGCAGTACTTTATAGTGACTGAACCTCACTGGTGTGTGTTTTCTGTGCAGTACTTAATGCTGACTGTATCCTCACTGGTGTGTGTTTTCTGTACAGTACTTTACAGTGACTGTACCCTCACCGGTGTTTGTTTTCTGTACAGTACATTATAGTGACTCTTTCCTCACTGGTGTGTGTTTTCTGTACAGTAGTTTATAGTGACTGCATCCTCACTGGTGTGTGTTTTCTGTACAGTAGTTTATAGTGACTGTACCCTCACTGGTGTGTGTTTTCTGTACAGTACTTTAAGTGACACTACCCTCACTGGTGTGTGTTTTCTGTGCAGTACTTTATAGTGACTGAACCTCACTGGTTTTTGTTTTCTGTGCAGTACTTAATGCTGACTGTATCCTCACTGGTGTGTGTTTTCTGTACAGTACTTTACAGTGACTGTACCCTCACCGGTGTTTGTTTTCTGTACAGTACATTATAGTGACTCTTTCCTCACTGGTGTGTGTTTTCTGTACAGTAGTTTATAGTGACTGCATCCTCACTGGTGTGTGTTTTCTGTACAGTAGTTTATAGTGACTGTATCCTCACTGGTGTGTGTTATCTGTACAGTACTTGAAAGTGACTGTACCCTCACTGGTGTGTTGTCTGTACAGTAGTTTATAGTGACTGTACCCTCACTGGTGTGTGTTTTCTGTGCAGTACTTGATAGTGACTGTATCCTCACTGGTGTGTGTTTTCTTTGCAGTAATTTATAGTGACTGTATCCTCACTGGTGTGTGTTTTCTGTACATTGTTCTATAGTGACTGTACCCTCACTGGTGTGTGTTTTCTGTACAGTACTTGATAGTGACTGTATCCTCACTGGTGTGTGTTTTCTGTACAGTACTTTATAGTGACTGTATCCTCACTGGTGTGCATTTTCTGTACAGTACATTATAGTGACGGTACCCTCACTGGTGTGTGTTTTCTGTACAGTACTTTATAGTGACTGTATCCTCACTGGTGTGAGATTTCTGTACAGTACATTAAAGCGACTGTGTCCTCACTGGTGTGTGTTTTCTGTACAGTACTTTATAGTGACTGTATCCTCACTGGTGTGCATTTTCTGTACAGTACATTATAGTGACGGTACCCTCACTGGTGTGTGTTTTCTGTACAGTACTTTATAGTGACTATATCCTCACTGGTGTGTGTTTTCTGTACAGTAGTTTATAGTGACTCTATCCTCACTGGTGTATGTTTTCTGTACACTACATTATAGTGACTGTATCCTCACTGGTGTGTGTTTTCTGCACAGTAGTTTATAGTGACTCTATCCTCACTGGTGTATGTTTTCTGTACACTACATTATAGTGACTGTATCCTCACTGGTGTATGTTTTCTGCACAGTAGTTTATAGTGACTGTATCCTCACTGGTGTGTGTTTTCCGTACAGTAGTTTATAGTTACTGTATCCTCACTGGTGTGTGTTTTCTGCACAGTAGTTTATAGTGACTCTATCCTCACTGGTGTATGTTTTCTGTACAGTAGTTTATAGTGACTGTATCCTCACTGGTGTGTGTTTTCTGCACAGTAGTTTATAGTGACTCTATCCTCACTGGTGTATGTTTTCTGTACACTACATTATAGTGACTGTATCCTCACTGGTGTATGTTTTCTGCACAGTAGTTTATAGTGACTGTATCCTCACTGGTGTGTGTTTTCCGTACAGTAGTTTATAGTTACTGTATCCTCACTGGTGTGTGTTTTCTGTACAGTAGTTTATAGTGACTGTATCCTCACTGGTGTGTGTTTTATGTACAGTACTTTATAGTGACTGTACCGTCACTGGTGTGTGTTTTCTGTACAGTGCTTTATAGTGACTATACCCTCACTGGTGTGTGTTTTCTGTACAGTGGTTTAGAGTGACTCTACACTTACTGGTTTGTGTTTTCTGGACAGTGTTTTATAGTGACTGTATCCTCACTGGTGTATGTTTTCTGCACAGTAGTTTATAGTGACTGTATCCTCACTGGTGTGTGTTTTCTGTACAGTAGTTTACAGTGACTCTACACTCACTTGTGTGTGTTTTCTGGACAGTGTTTTATAGTGACTGTATCCTCACTGGTGTATGTTTTCTGAACAGTAGTTTATAGTGACTGTATCCTCACTGGTGTGTGTTTTCTGCACTGTACTTTATAGTGACTATATCCTCACTGGTGTGTGCTTTCTGTACAGTACTTTATAGTGACTCTATCCTCCCTGGTGTGTGTTTTCTGGACAGTAGTTTACAGTGACTGTATCCTCACTGGTGTGTGTTTTCTCTACAGTAGTTTATAGTGACTGTATCCTCACTGGTGTGTGTTTTCTGTACATTAGTTTATAGTGACTGTATCCTCACTGGTGTGTTTTTCAGTACAGTGCTTTATATTGACTGTATCCTCACTGGTGTCTGTTTTCTATACAGTACATTATAGTGACTGTATCCTCATGTGTGCGTTTTCTGTCCAGTACTTTATAGTGACTGTACCCTCACTGGTGTGTGTTTTCTGTACAGTACTTTATACTGACTGTACCCTCACTGGTGTGTGTTCTCAGTACAGTACTTTATACTGACTGTACCCTCACTGGTGTGTGTTTACTGGACAGTACTTTATAGTGACTGTACCCTCACTGGTGTGTGTTTTCTGTACAGTACTTTACAGTGACTGTACCCTCACCGGTGTTTGTTTTCTGTACAGTACATTATAGTGACTGTATCCTCATGTGTGTGTTTTCTGTCCAGTACTTTATAGTGTCTGTACCCTCACTGGTGTGTATTTTCTGTACAGTACTTCACAGTGACTGTACCCTCCCTGGTGTGTGTTTTCTCGACAGTGCTTTATAGTGACTGTATCCTCACTGGTGTGTGTTTTCTGTGCAGTAGTTTATAGTGACTGTACCCTCACTGGTGTGTGTTTTCTGTACAGTACTTTAAGTAACACTACCCTCACTGGTGTGTGTTTTCTGTGGAGTACTTTATAGTGACTGTACCCTCACTGGTGTGTGTTTTCTGTACAGTACTTTATAGTGACTGTATCCTCACTGCTGTGTGTTTTCTGTACATTACTTTATATTGACACTACCCTCACTGGTGTGTGTTTTCTGTGCAGTACTTAATGCTGACTGTATCCTCACTGGTGTGTGTTTACTGAACAGTACTTTACAGTGACTGTACCCTCACCGGTGTTTGTTTTCTGTACAGTACATTATAGTGACTGTATCCTCATGTGTGTGTTTTCTGTACAGTACTTTATAGTGTCTGTACCCTCACTGGTGTGTATTTTCTGTACAGTACTTTATAGTGACTGTACCCTCACTGGTGTGTGTTTTCTCGACAGTACTTTATAGTGACTGTACCCTCACTGGTGTGTGTTATCTGTGCAGTAGTTTATAGTGACTGTACCCTCACTGGTGTGTTGTCTGTACAGTAGTTAATAGTGACTGTATCCTCACTGCTGTGTGTTTTCCGTACAGTAGTTTATAGTTACTGTATCCTCACTGGTGTGTGTTATCTGTACAGTACTTTATAGTGACTGTATCCTCACTGGTGTGTGTTTTCTGTACAGTACTTTATAGTGATTGTGTCCTCACTGGTGTGTGTTTTCTGTACATTGTTTTATAGTGACTGTACCCTCACTGGGGTGTGTTTTCTGTACAGTACTTGATAGTGACTGTGTCCTCACTGGTGTGTGTTTTCTGTACATTGTTTTATAGTGTCTGTACCCTCACTGGTGTGTGTTTTCTGTACAGTACTTGATTGTGACTGTATCCTCACTTGTGTGTGTTTTCTGTACAGTACTTTATAGTGACTGTATCCTCACTGGTGTGTGTTTTCTGTACAGTACTTTATAGTGACTGTACCCTCACTCGTGTGTGTTTTCTGTACAGTACATTAAAGTGACTGTACCCGCACTGGTGTGTTGTCTGTACAGTAGTTTCTGGTGACTGTACCCTCACTGGTGTGTTGTCTGTACAGTAGTTTATAGTGACTGTACTCTCACTGGTGTGTGTTTTCTGGACAATGTTTTATAGTGACTGCATCCTCACTGGTGTGTGTTTTTTGTACAGGAGTTTATAGTGACTGTATCCTCACTGGTGTGTGTTATCTGTACAGTACTTTATAGTGACTGTATCCTCACTGGTGTGTGTTTTCTGTACAGTACTTTATAGTGACTGTACCCTCACTGGTGTGTGTTTTCTGTACATTGTTTTATAGTGACTGTACCCTCACTGGTGTGTGGTTTCTGTACAGTACTTGATAGTGACTGTATCCTCACTGGTGTGAGTTTTCTGTACAGTACATTAAAGTGACTGTGTCCTCACTGGTGTGTGTTTTCTGTACAGTACGTTATAGTGACTGTATCCTCACTGGTGTGTGTTTTCTGTGCAGTAGGTTATAGTGACTGTACCCTCACTGGTGTGTTGTCTGTACAGTAGTTTATAGTGACTGTATCCTCACTGGTGTGTGTTTTCTGTGCAGTAGTTTATAGTGACTGTACCCTCACTGGTGTGTTGTCTGTACAGTAGTTTATAGTGACTGTACCCTCACTGGTGTGTGTTTTCTGGACAGTGTTTTATAGTGACTGCATCCTCACTGGTGTGTGTTTTCTGTACATTAGTTTATAGTGACTGTACCCTCACTGGTGTGTGTTTTCTGGACAGTGTTTTATAGTGACTGTATCCTCACTGGTGTGTGTTTTCTGTACAGTAGTTTATAGTGACTGTACCCTCACTGGTGTGTGTTTTCTGGACAGTGTTTTATAGTGACTGCATCCTCACTGGTGTGTGTTTTCTGTACATTAGTTTATAGTGACTGCATCCTCACTGGTGTGTGTTTTCTGTACAGGAGTTTATAGTGACTGTATCCTCACTGGTGTGTGTTATCTGTACAGTACTTTATAGTGACTGCATCCTCACTGGTGTGTGTTTTCTGTACAGTAGTTTATAGTGACTGTATCCTCACTGGTGTGTGTTATCTGTACAGTACTTTATAGTGACTGTACCCTCACTGGTGTGTTGTCTGTACAGTAGTTTATAGTGACTGTATCCTCACTGGTGTGTGTTTACTGGACAGTACTTTATAGTGACTGTACCCTCACTGGTGTGTGTTTTCTGTACAGTACTTTACAGTGACTGTACCCTCACCGGTGTGTGTTTTCTGTACAGTACATTATAGTGACTGTATCCTCATGTGTGTGTTTTCTGTACAGTACTTTATAGTGTCTGTACCCTCACTGGTGTGTATTTTCTGTACAGTACTTTACAGTGACTGTACCCTCACTGGTGTGTGTTTTCTCGACAGTACTTTATAGTGACTGTATCCTCACTGGTGTGTGTTTTCTGTGCAGTAGTTTATAGTGACTGTACCCTCACTGGTGTGTGTTTTCTGTGCAGTACTTTATAGTGACTGTACCCTCACTGGTGTGTGTTTTCTGTACAGTACTTTATAGTGACTGCATCCTCACTGGTGTGTGTTTTCTGTACAGGAGTTTATAGTGACTGTATCCTCACTGGTGTGTGTTATCTGTACAGTACTTTATAGTGACTGCATCCTCACTGGTGTGTGTTTTCTGTACAGTAGTTTATAGTGACTGTATCCTCACTGGTGTGTGTTATCTGTACAGTACTTTATAGTGACTGTACCCTCACTGGTGTGTTGTCTGTACAGTAGTTTATAGTGACTGTATCCTCACTGGTGTGTGTTTACTGGACAGTACTTTATAGTGACTGTACCCTCACTGGTGTGTGTTTTCTGTACAGTACTTTACAGTGACTGTACCCTCACCGGTGTGTGTTTTCTGTACAGTACATTATAGTGACTGTATCCTCATGTGTGTGTTTTCTGTACAGTACTTTATAGTGTCTGTACCCTCACTGGTGTGTATTTTCTGTACAGTACATTACAGTGACTGTACCCTCACTGGTGTGTGTTTTCTCGACAGTACTTTATAGTGACTGTATCCTCACTGGTGTGTGTTTTCTGTGCAGTAGTTTATAGTGACTGTACCCTCACTGGTGTGTGTTTTCTGTGCAGTACTTTATAGTGACTGTACCCTCACTGGTGTGTGTTTTCTGTACAGTACATTAAAGTGACTGTGTCCTCACTGGTGTGTGTTTTATGTACAGTACGTTATAGTGACTGTATCCTCACTGGTGTGTGTTTTCTGTGCAGTAGGTTATAGTGACTGTATCCTCACTGGTGTGTGTTATCTGTACAGTACTTTATAGTGACTGCATCCTCACTGGTGTGTGTTTTCTGTACAGTAGTTTATAGTGACTGTATCCTCACTGGTGTGTGTTATCTGTACAGTACTTTATAGTGACTGTACCCTCACTGGTGTGTTGTCTGTACAGTAGTTTATAGTGACTGTATCCTCACTGGTGTGTGTTTACTGGACAGTACTTTATAGTGACTGTACCCTCACTGGTGTGTGTTTTCTGTACAGTACTTTACAGTGACTGTACCCTCACCGGTGTGTGTTTTCTGTACAGTACATTATAGTGACTGTATCCTCATGTGTGTGTTTTCTGTACAGTACTTTATAGTGTCTGTACCCTCACTGGTGTGTATTTTCTGTACAGTACATTACAGTGACTGTACCCTCACTGGTGTGTGTTTTCTCGACAGTACTTTATAGTGACTGTATCCTCACTGGTGTGTGTTTTCTGTGCAGTAGTTTATAGTGACTGTACCCTCACTGGTGTGTGTTTTCTGTGCAGTACTTTATAGTGACTGTACCCTCACTGGTGTGTGTTTTCTGTACAGTACATTAAAGTGACTGTGTCCTCACTGGTGTGTGTTTTATGTACAGTACGTTATAGTGACTGTATCCTCACTGGTGTGTGTTTTCTGTGCAGTAGGTTATAGTGACTGTACCCTCACTGGTGTGTTGTCTGTACAGTAGTTTATAGTGACTGTATCCTCACTGGTGTGTGTTTTCTGTGCAGTAGTTTATAGTTACTGTACCCTCACTGGTGTGTTGTCTGTACAGTAGTTTATAGTGACTGTACCCTCACTGGTGTGTGTTTTCTGGACAGTGTTTTATAGTGACTGCATCCTCACTGGTGGATGTTATCTGGACAGTGTTTTATAGTGACTGCATCCTCACTGGTGTGTGTTTTCTGTACAGGAGTTTATAGTGACTGTTTCCTCACTGGTGTGTGTTATCTGTACAGTACTGTATAGTGACTGCATCCTCACTGGTGTGTGTTTTCTGGACAGTAGTTTATAGTGACTGTATCCTCACTGGTGTGTGTTATCTGTACAGTAGTTTATAGTGACTGCATCCTCACTGGTGTGTGTTTTCTGGACAGTAGTTTATAGTGACTGTATCCTCACTGGTGTGTGTTATCTGTACAGTACTTTATAGTGACTGTACCCTCACTGGTGTGTTGTCTCTACAGTAGTTTATAGTGACTGTACCCTCACTGGTGTGTGTTTTCTGTACAGTACTTGATAGTGACTGTATCCTCACTGGTGTGTGTTTTCTGTCCAGTACTTTATAGTGACTGTATCCTCACTGGTGTGTGTTTTCTGTACATTGTTTTATAGTGACTGTACCCTCACTGGTGTGTGTTTTCTGTACAGTACTTTATAGTGACTGTACCCTCACTGGTGTGTGTTTTCTGTACAGTAGTTTATAGTGACTCTACACTCACTGGTGTGTATTTTGTGTACAGTACTTTATAGTGACTGTACCGTCACTGGTGTGTGTTTTCTGTACAGTGCTTTATAGTGACTGTACCCTCACTGGTGTGTGTTTTATGTACAGTTGGTTATAGTGACTGTACCGTCACTGGTGTGTGTTTTCTGTACAGTAGTTTATAGTGACTCTACACTCACTGGTGTGTATTTTCTGTACAGTACTTTATAGTGACTGTACCCTCACTGGTGTGTATTTTCTGTACAGTACTTTATAGTGACTGTACCCTCACTGGTGTGTGTTTTCTCGACAGTACTTTATAGTGACTGTATCCTCACTGGTGTGTGTTTTCTGTGCAGTAGTTTATAGTGACTGTACCCTCACTGGTGTGTTGTCTGTACAGTAGTTTATAGTGACTGTATCCTCACTGGTGTGTGTTTTCTGTACAGTAGTTTATAGTGACTGTATCCTCACTGGTGTGTGTTATCTGTACAGTAGTTTATAGTGACTGTATCCTCACTGGTGTGTGTTTTCTGTACAGTACTTTATAGTGATTGTGTCCTCACTGGTGTGTGTTTTCTGTACATTGTTTTATAGTGACTGTACCCTCACTGGGGTGTGTTTTCTGTACAGTACTTGATAGTGACTGTGTCCTCACTGGTGTGTGTTTTCTGTACATTGTTTTATAGTGTCTGTACCCTCACTGGTGTGTGTTTTCTGTACAGTACTTGATTGTGACTGTATCCTCACTTGTGTGTGTTTTCTGTACAGTACTTTATAGTGACTGTATCCTCACTGGTGTGTGTTTTCTGTACAGTACTTTATAGTGACTGTACCCTCACTCGTGTGTGTTTTCTGTACAGTACATTAAAGTGACTGTACCCTCACTGGTGTGTTGTCTGTACAGTAGTTTATAATGACTGTACCCTCACTGGTGTGTTGTCTGTACAGTAGTTTATAGTGACTGTATCCTCACTGGTGTGTGTTTTCTGGACAATGTTTTATAGTGACTGCATCCTCACTGGGGTCTGTTTTTTGTACAGGAGTTTATAGTGACTGTATCCTCACTGGTGTGTGTTATCTGTACAGTACTTTATAGTGACTGTATCCTCACTGGTGTGTGTATTCTGTACAGAACTTTATAGTGACTGTATCCTCACTGGTGTGTGTTTTCTGTACAGTTCTTTACAGTGACTGTATCCTAACTGGTGTGTGTTTTCTGAACAGTGTTTTATAGTGACTGTACACTCAGTGGTGTGTGTTTTCTGCACAGTAGTTCATAGTGACTGTATCCTCACGATGTGTGTTTTTTGTACTGTATTTTATAGTGATTCTATTCTCATTGGTGTGTGTTTTCTGTACTGTACTTTATGGTGATTGTATCCTCACTGGTGTGTGTTTTCTGTACAGTACTTTATAGTGACTGTATCCTCACTGGTGTGTGTTTTCTGTACAGTACATTATAGTGACTGTATCCTCACTGGTGTGTGTTTTCTGTACAGTACTTTATAGTGACTGTACCCCCACTGGTGAGTGTTTTCTGTACAGTACATTGTAGTGACTGTATCCTCATGTGTGTGTTTTCTGTACAGTACTTTATAGTGACTCTACCGTCACTGGTGTGTGTTTTCTGTGCAATATATTACAGTCATTATAGTGACTGTAGCCTCACTGGTGTGTGTTTTCTGTACAGTACTTTATAGTGACTGTACCCCCACTGGTGAGTGTTTTCTGTACAGTACATTGTAGTGACTGTATCCTCATGTGTGTGTTTTCTGTACAGTACTTTATAGTGACTCTACCGTCACTGGTGTGTGTTTTCTGTGCAATATATTACAGTCATTATAGTGACTGTAGCCTCACTGGTGTGTGTTTTCTGTACAGTACTTTATAGTGACTGTACCCTCACTGGTGTGTGTTTTCTGTACAGTACTTTATAGTGACTGTACCCTCACTGGTGTGTGATTTCTGAACAGTAGTTTCTAGTGACTGTACCCTCACTGGTGTGTTTTCTGTACAGTACTTTATTGTGACTGTACCCTCAGTGGTGTGTGTTTTCTGTACAGTACTTTAGAGTGACTGTACCCTCACTGGTGTTTGTTTTCTGTACAGTACTTTATTGTGACTGTACCCTCAGTGGTGTGTGTTTTCTGTACAGTACTTTAGAGTGACTGTACCCTCACTGGTGTGTGTTTTCTGTACAGTACTTTATGATGACTGTACCCTCACTGGTGTGTTTTTACTGAGCAGTACTTTGGAGTGACTGTATCCTCACTGGTGAGTGTTTTCTGTACAGTACTTTATAGTGACTGTATCCTCACTGGTGTGTGTTTTCTGTACAGCAGTTTATAGTGACTGTACCCTCACTGGTGTGTTTTCTGTGCAGTACTTTATTGTGACTGTACCCTCACTGGTGTGTGTTTTCTGTACAGTACTTTATAGTGACTCTCCCCTCGCTGGTGTGTGTTTTCTGGACAGTGCTTTATAGTGACTGCATCCTCACTGGTGTGTGTTTTCTGTACAGTAGTTTATAGTGACTGTATCCTCAATGGTGTGTGTTATCTGTACAGTACTTTATAGTGACTGTTTCCTCACTGGTGTGTGTTTTCTGTACAGTACTTTATAGTGACTGTGTCCTCACTGGTGTGTGTTTTCTGTACAGTGTTTTATAGTGACTGTATCCTCACTGGTGTGTGTTTTCTGTACAGTACTTTATAGTGACTGTATCCTCAGTGGTGTGTGTTCTCTGCACAGTACTTTATACAGACTGTATCCTCACTGGTGTGTGATTTCTGCACAGTAATTTATAGTGACTGTACCCTCACTGGTTTGTTTTCTGTACAGTACTTTATAGTGACTGTATCCTCACTGGTGTGCCTTTTCTGTCCAGTATTTTATAGTGACTGTACCCTCACTGGTGTGTCTTTTCTGTACAGTATGAAATAGTGACTCTACACTCACTGGTGTGTGTTTTTGGGACAGTGTTTTATAGTGACTGTATCCTCACTGGTGTGTGCTTTCTGTCCAGTACTTTATAGTGACTATATCCTCACTGGTGTGTGTTTTCTGGACAGTAGTTTATAGTGACTGTAACCTCACTGGTGTGTGTTTTCTGTACAGTACTTTATATTGACTGCATCCTCACTGGTGTGTGTTTTATGTACAGTACTTTATAGTGACTGTACCTTCACTGGAGTGTTTTCTGTACAGTACTTTATGGTGACTGTACCCTCACTGGTGTGTGTTTTCTGTACAGTACTTTACAGTGACTGTACCCTCACTGGTGTGTGTTTTCTGTACAGTACATTATAGTGACTGTATCCTCATGTGTGTGTTTTCTGTACAATACTTTATAGTGACTGTACCCTCACTGGTGTGTGTTTTCTGAACAGTACTTTATAGTGACTGTACCCTCACTGGTGTGTGTTTTCTGGACAGTACTTTATAGTGACAGTATCGTCAGTGGTGTGTGTTTTCTGTACAGTAGTTTATAGTGTCTGAACCCTCACTGGTGTGTTTTTTCTGTACAGTACTTTATTGTGACTGTACCCTCACTGGTGTGTGTTTTCTGTACAGTACATTATAGTGACTCTACCCTCGCTGGTGTGTGTTTTCTGGACAGTGTTTTATAATGACTGTATCCTCACTGGTGTGTGTTTTCTGTACAGTAGTTTATAGTGACTGTATCCTCAATGGTTTGTGTTATCTGTACAATACTTTATAGTGACCGTATCCTCACTGGCGTGTGTTTTCTGTACAGTATTTTATAGTGATTGTATCCTCACTGGTGTGTGTTTTCTGGACAGTGTCTTTTCGTGACTGTACACTCAGTGGTGTGTGTTTTCTGGGCAGTAGTTCATAGTGACTGTATCCTCATGGTGTGTGTTTTCTGTCCTGTACTTTATAGTGATTCTATTCTCACTGGTGTGTGTTGTCAGTACAGTACTTTATATTGATTGTATCCTCACTGGTGTGTGTTTTCTGTACAATACATTATAGTGACTGTATCCTCACTGGTGTGTGTTTTCTGTGCAGTACTTTATAGTGACTCTACCCTCATTGGTGTGTGTTTTCTGTGCAATATATTACAGTCATTATAGTGACTGTATCCTCACTGGTGTGTGTTTTCTGTACAGTAGTTTATAGTGATTGTATCCTCACTGATGAGTGTTTTCTGTACAGTACATTGTAGTGACTGTATCCTCGTGTGTGCTTTCTGTACAGTACTTTATAGTGACTCTACCGTCACTGGTGTGTGTTTTCTGTGCAATATATTACAGTAGTTTATAGTGACTGTAGCCTCACTGGTGTGTGTTTTCTGTACAGTGTTTTGTAGTGACTGTACCCTCACTGGTGTGTGTTTTCTGTACAGTACTTTATAGTGACTGTACCCTCACTGGTGTGTGTTTTCTGTACAGTAGTTTATAGTGACTCTACACTCACTGGTGTGTATTTTGTGTACAGTACTTTATAGTGACTGTACCGTCACTGGTGTGTGTTTTCTGTACAGTGCTTTATAGTGACTGTACCCTCACTGGTGTGTGTTTTATGTACAGTTGGTTATAGTGACTGTACCGTCACTGGTGTGTGTTTTCTGTACAGTAGTTTATAGTGACTCTACACTCACTGGTGTGTATTTTCTGTACAGTACTTTATAGTGACTGTACCCTCACTGGTGTGTGTTTTCTCGACAGTACTTTATAGTGACTGTATCCTCACTGGTGTATGTTTTCTGCACAGTAGTTTATAGTGACTGTATCCTCACTGGTGTGTGTTTTCTGTACAGTAGTTTATAGTGACTCTACACTCACTGGTGTGTGTTTTCTGTACAGTACTTGATAGTGACTGTACCCTCACTGGTGTGTATTTTCTGTACAGTACTTTATAGTGACTGTACCCTCACTGGTGTGTGTTTTCTCGACAGTACTTTATAGTGACTGTATCCTCACTGGTGTATGTTTTCTGCACAGTAGTTTATAGTGACTGTATCCTCACTGGTGTGTGTTTTCTGCACTGTACTTTATAGTGACTATATCCTCACTGGTGTGTGCTTTCTGTACAGTACTTTATAGTGACTCTATCCTCCCTGGTGTGTGTTTTCTGGACAGTAGTTTATAGTGACTGTATCCTCACTGGTGTGTGTTTTCTGTACAGTAGTTTATAGTGACTGTATCCTCACTGGTGCGTGTTTTCTGTACATTAGTTTATAGTGACTGTATCCTCACTGGTGTGTTTTTCAGTGCAGTGCTTTATATTGACTGTATCCTCACTGGTGTCTGTTTTCTATACAGTTCATTATAGTGACTGTATCCTCATGTGTGTGTTTTCTGTACGTATATTATACTGACTGTACCCTCACTGGTGTGTGTTTACTGGACAGTACTTTATAGTGACTGTACCCTCACTGGTGTGTGTTTACTGGACAGTACTTTATAGTGACTGTACCCTCACTGGTGTGTGTTTACTGGACAGTACTTTATAGTGACTGTACCCTCACTGGTGTGTGTTTACTGGACAGTACTTTATAGTGACTGTACCCTCACTGGTGTGTGTTTACTGGACAGTACTTTGTCGTGACTATATCCTCACTGGTGTATGTTTTCTGCACAGTAGTTTATAGTGACTGTATCCTCACTGGTGTATGTTTTCTGCACAGTAGTTTATAGTGACTGTACCCTCACTGGTGTGTATTTTCTGTACAGTACGTTATAGTGACGGTACCCTCACTGGTGTGTTTTCTGTACATTACTTTATAGTGACTGGAGCCTCACTGGTGTGTGTTTTCTGCACAGTGTTTTCTAGTGACTGTACACTCCATGGTGTGTGTTTTCTGTACAGTACTTTATAGTGACTCCACACTCACTGGTGTGTGTTTTCTGGACAGCGTTTTTTCGTGACTGTATCCTCACTGGTGTGTGCTTTCTGTACAGTACTTTATAGTGACTCTACCCTCACTGGTGTGTGTTTTCTGGACAGTAGATTATAGTGACTGTATCCTCACTGGTGTGTGTTTTCTGTACAGTATTTTATATTGACTGTATCCTCACTGGTGTGTGTTTTCTGTACAGTACATTATAGTGACTGTATGCTCACTGGTGTGTGTTTTATGTACAGTAATTTATAGTGACTGTACCTTCACTGGTGTGTGTTTTCTGTACAGTAGGTTATCGTGGCTGTATCCTCACTGGTGTGTGTTTTCTGTACAGTACTTTATAGTGACTCTACACTCACTGGTGTGTGTTTTCTGTACAGTACTTTATATTGACTGTATCCTCACTGGTGTGTGTTTTCTGTACAGTAGTTTATAGTGACTGTATCCTCACTGGTGTGTATTTTCTGCACAGTAGTTTATAGTGATTGTATCCTCACTGGTGTGTGTTTTCTGCACAGTACTTGAAAGTGACTATATCCTCACTGGTGTGTGCTTTCTGTACAGTACTTTATAGTGACTCTATCCTCACTGGTGTGTGTTTTCTGGACAGTAGTTTATAGTGACTATATCCTCACTGGTGTGTGTTTTCTGTACAGTACTTTATATTGACTGTATCCTCACTGGTGTGTGTTTTCTGTACAGTTGTTTATAGTGACTGTATCCTCACTGGTGTGTGTTTTCAGTACAGTACTTAATATTGACTGTATCCTCGTATGTGTGTTTTCTGTACGTACTTTATAGTGATTGTACCCTCACTGGTGTGTGTTTTCTGTACAGCACTTTATAGTGACTGTATCCTCACTGGTGTGTGTTTTCTGGACAGTACTATATAGTGACTCTACCCTCACTCGTGTGTGTTTTCTGTGCAATGCATTATAGTGACTGTATACTCACTGGTGTGTGTTTTCTGTACAGTACTTTATAGTGACACTACCCTCACTGGTGTGTGTTTTCTGTACAGTTCTTAATGGTGACTGTATCCTCACTGGTGTGTGTTTTCTGTACTGTACTTTACAGTGACTGTACCCTCGCTGGTGTGTGTTTTCTGTACAGTACATTATAGTGACTGTATCCTCATGTGTGTGTTTTTTGTACAGTACTTTATTGTGACTGTACCCTCACTGGTGTGTATTTTCTGTACAGTACTTTATAGTGACTGTACCCTCACTGGTGTGTGTTTTCTGGACAGTACTTTATAGTGACTGTATCCTCACTGGTGTGTGTTTTCTGTGCTGTAGTTTATAGTGACTGTACCCTCCCTGGTGTGTTGTCTGTACAGTATTTTATAGTGACTGTACCCTCACTGGTGTGTGATTTCTGTACAGTACTTTATAGTGGCTCTATCCTCACTGGTGTGTGTTTTCTGGACAGTAGTTTATAGTGACTCTATCCTCACTGGTGTGTGTTTTCTGGACAGTAGTTTATAGTGACTATATCCTCACTGGTGTGTGTTTTCTGTACAGTACTTTATATTGACTGTATCCTCACTGGTGTGTGTTTTCTGTACAGTAGTTTATAGTGACTGTATCCTCACTGGTGTGTATTTTCTGTACATTAGTTTATAGTGACTGTATCCTCACTGGTGTGTGTTTTCTGTACAGTACTTTATAGTGACTGTATCCTCACTGGTGTGTGTTTTCTGGACAGTACTAAATAGTGACTCTACCCTCACTGGTGTGTGTTTTCTGTGCAATGCATTATAGTGACTGTATACTCACTGGTGTGTGTTTTCTGTACAGTACTTTATAGTGACTGTACTCTCACTGGTGTGTTTTCTGTACAGTACTTTATTGTGACTGTACCCTCACTGGTGTGTGTTTTCTGTACAGTTCTTAATGGTGACTGTATCCTCACTGGTGTGTGTTTTCTGTACAGTACTTTACAGTGACTGTACCCTCACTGGTGTGTGTTTTCTGTACAGTACATTATAGTGACTGTATCCTCATGTGTGTGTTTTCTGTACAGTACTTTATAGTGAGTGTACCCTCACTGGTGTGTATTTTCTGTACAGTACTTTATAGTGACTGTACCCTCACTGGTGTGTGTTTTCTGGACAGTACTTTATAGTGACTGTATCCTCACTGGTGTGTGTTTTCTGTGCAGTAGTTTCGTGACTGTACCCTCACTGGTGTGTGTTTTCTATACAGTAGTTTATAGTGACTCTACCCTCGCTGGTGTGTGTTTTCTGGACAGTGTTTTATCGTGACTGCATCCTCACTGGTGTGTGTTATCTGTGCAGTACTTTATAGTGACTGTATCCTCATTGGTGTGTGTTTTCTGTACAGTGTTTTATAGTGACTGTACCCTCACTGGTGTGAGTTTTCTGTTCCGTCCATTAAAGTGACTGTACCCTCACTGGTGTGTGTTTTCTGTACAGTATTTTATAGTGACTCTACCCTCGCTGGTGTGTGTTTTCTGGACAGTGTTTTATAGTGACTGTATCCTCACTGGTGTGTGTTATCTGTACAGTAGTTTATAGTGACTGTATCCTCATTGGTGTGTGTTTTGTGTACAGTGTTTTATAGTGACTGTACCCTCACTGGTGTGTGTTTTCTGTACAGTACTTTATAGTGACTGTACCCTCACTGGTGTGTGTTTTCTGGACAGTACTTTATAGTGACTGTGTCCTCACTGGTGTGTGTTTTCTGTACATTGTTTTATAGTGACTGTACCCTCACTGGTGTGTGTTTTCTGGACAGTACTTTATAGTGACTGTGTCCTCACTGGTGTGTGTTTTCTGTACATTGTTTTATAGTGACTGTACCCTCACTGGTGTGTGTTTTCTGTACAGTACTTGATAGTGACTGTATCCTCACTGGTGTGTGTTTCTGTACAGTACGTTATAGTGACTGTATCCTCACTGGTGTGTGTTTTGTGTACAGTACTTTAGAGTGACTTTATCCTCACTGGTGTGTTGTTTCTGTGCAGTGTTTTATAGTGACTGTACCCTCACTGGTGTGTGTTTTCTGCACAGTTGTTCTTCGTGACTGTATTCTCACTGGTGTGTGTTTTCTGTACTGTACTTTATTGTGACTGATTCCTCACTGGTGTGTGTTTTCTGCACAGTTGTTCTTAGTGACTGTACCCTCACTGGTGTGTTTTTTCTGTCCTGTACTTTATAGTGACTGATTCCTCACTGGTGTGTGTTTTCAGTACAGTACTTTATAGTGACTCTATCCTCACTGGTGTGTGTTTTCAGTACAGAACTTTATATTGACTGTATCCTCACTGGTGTGTGTTTTCTGGACAGTGTTTTATCGTGACTGTATCCTCACTGGTGTATGTTTTGTGTACATTAGTTTATAGTAACTCTATCTTCACTGGTGTGTGTTTTCTGGGCAATGTTTTATAGTGACTGTATAGAACATAGAACATAGAAGAATACAGCGCTGTACAGGCCCTTCGGCTCTCGATGTTGCGCCGATCCAAGCCCACCTAACCTACACTAGCCCACTATCCTCCATATGCCTATCCAATGCCCGCTTAAATGCCCATAATGAGGGAGAGTCCACCACTGCTACTGGCAGGGCATTCCATGAACTCACGACACGCTGAGTAAAGAATCTACCCCTAACATCTGTCCTATACCTACCACCCCTTAATTTAAAGCTATGCCCCCTTGTAATAGCTGACTCCATACGTGGAAAAAGATTCTTACTGTCAACCCTATCTAAACCCCTAATCATCTTATACACCTCTATCAAGTCACCCCTAAACCTTCTTTTCTCCAATGAAAACAACCCCAAGTGCCTCAGCCTTTCCTCATACGATCTTCCTACCATACCAGGCAACATCCTGGTAAACCTCCTCTGCACCCGTTCCAGTGCCTCCACATCCTTCCTATAGTATGGCGACCAAAACTGCACACAACACTCCAGATGCGGCCGCACCAGAGTCTTATACAACTGCAATAAGTCCTGAACTTATACAATTGAGTTCAGGACTCCGGAACTCAATTCCTCTACCAATAAAAGCCAGTACACCATATGCCTTCTTCACCGCACTATTTACCTGGGTGGCAACTTTCAAAGATTTGTGTACATGGACACCAAGATCCCTCTGCTCATCCACACTACCAAGTATCCGACCGTTAGCCCAGTACCCCATCTTTTTATTACTCTTACCAAAGTGAATCACCTCACACTTAGCTACATTGAACTCCATTTGCCACCTTTCTGCCCAGTTCTGCAGCTTATCTATATCCCGCTGTAACCTGCCACATCCTTCCTCACTGTCTACAACTCCTCCGACTTTCGTATCATCCGCAAACTTGCTCACCCAACCTTCTAACCCCTCCTCCAGGTCATTTATAAAAATGACAAACAGCAATGGTCCCAAAACAGATCCTTGCGGAACACCGCTAGTGACGGCACTCCAAGATGAACCTTTACCATCAACTACTACCCTCTGTCTTCTTCCAGCCAGCCAACTCCTAATCCAAACCTCCAACTCACCCTCAATGCCATACCTCCGTATTTTTTGCAGTAGCCTACCATGGGGAACCTTATCAAACGCCTTACTAAAATCCATATACACCACATCTACTGCTTTCCCCTCGTCCACCTCCTTAGTCACCTTCTCAAAGAATTCAATAAGGTTTGTGAGGCACGACCTGCCCTTCACAAAACCATGCTGACTATCCTTGATCACATTATTCCTATCCAGATGTTCATAAATCCTATCCCTTACAATCCTCTCTAAGATTTTGCCCACAACAGAAGTGAGACTCACCGGCCTATAGTTACTAGGGTTATCCCTACTCCCCTTCTTGAACAAGGGAACCACATTTGCTAGCCTCCAGTCTTCTGGCACTACTCCTGTAGACAACGAGGACATAAAAATCAAGGCCAATGGCTCTGCAATCTCCTCCCTTGCTTCCCAGAGAATCCTAGGATAAATGCCATCAGGCGCAGGGGACTTATCTATTTTCACCCTTTCCAGAATTTCCAACACCTCTTCCCTACATACCTCAAAGTCATCCATTCTACTTAATTGTGACTCTACTCACATTGACAACAATGTCCTGTTCCTGAGTGAATACTGACGAAAAGTATTCATTCAGTGTCTCCCCAATCTCTTCAGCCTCCACACGCAACTTCCCACTACTATCCTTGACTGGACCTATTCCAACCCTAGTCATTCTTTTATTCATGACATACCTATAGAAAGCCTTAGGGTTTTCCCTAATCCTACCAACTAAGGACCTTTCATGTCCCCTCCTTGCTGCTCTTAGCTCTCTCTTCAGGTCCTTCCTGGCTACCTTATAACTCTCAATCGCCCCAATTGAACCTTCACGCCTCATCTTTACATAGGCCGCCCTCTTCCATTTAACAAGGGATTCCAATTCGTTTTTAAACCACGGCTCCCTCACACGACCCTTTCCTCCCTGCCTGACTGGTACATACTTATCAAGGACACTCAATAGTTGCTCCTTGAACAATCTCCACATATCAATTACACCCTTGCCTTGAAGCTTACTTTTCCAGGCCACACATCCTAAGTCATGCCTCACTGCATCATAATTTCCCTGCCCCCAGCTATAACTCTTGCCCTGTAGTGCACACTTATCCCTCTCCATCACTAGAATAAAAGTCACCGAATTGTGGTCACTGTCCCCAAAGTGCTCACCTACCTCTAATTCTAACACCTGGCCTGGTTCATTACCCAGAACCAAATCCAGTATGGCCTCACCTCTTGTTGGCCTATCTACATATTATGTCAGGAAACCCTCCTGCACACATTGGACAAACACTGACCCATCTAATGAACTTGAGCTATAGCTTTCCCAATCAATATCAGGAAAGTTAAAGTCCCCCATAACCACCACCCTATTACTTTCACTCTTCTCTTGAATCATCCTCGCAATCCTTTCTTCTACGTTTCTAGGACTATTAGGAGGCCTGTAAAAAACTCCTAACAGGGTGATCTCACCTTTCCTATTCCTAACCTCAGCCCAAACTACCGCAGATGGCGAGTCTTCATCCATCGTCCTTTCCACCGCTGTAATACGATCTTTGACAACAATGCCACACCTCCCCCTCTTTCACCCCCACCTCTGACCCTACTAAAACATTTAAACCCTGGGACCTGCAACAGCCAATCCTGTCCCTGTTCTACCCATGTCTCCGTAATAGCCACAACATTGAAGTCCCAGGTACCAACCCACGCTGCAAGTTCACCTACCTTATTTCGTATACTTCTTGCATTGAAGTATACACACTTCAAGCCACTTTCCTGTTTACAGGCACCCTCCTTTGAGATTGATGCCATGTTCCTAACCTCCCTACACTCCAGGTCCTGCACCCTAAAGCTACAGTCTGGGTTCCCATGCCCCTGCAGAGTTAGTTTAAACCCCCCCCAAGAGCACTAGCAAACCTCCCACCAAGGATACTGGTGCCCCTCAGGTTCAGGTGCAGACCATCCTGTTTATAGAGGTCCCACCTTCCCCAGAAAGAACCCCAGTTATCCAAATACTGGAATCCCTCCCTCCTGCACCATCCCTGTAGCCACGCATTTAACTGTTCTCTCTCCCTATTCCTCGACTCTCTATCACGTGGCACGGGTAACAAACCAGAGACAACAACTCTGTTCGTTCTAACTCTGATCTTCCAACCTAGCTCCCTGAAAGCCTGTCTAACATCCTCAGCGCTCCTCCTACCTATGTCATTGGTGCCAATGTGGACCACGACTTCAGGCTGCTCCCCCTCCCCCTTAAGGACCCGGAAAACACGATCAGAGACATCACGTACCCTTGCACCTGGGAGGCAACATACCAAACGTGAGTCTCTCTCGTTCCCACAAAACCGCCTATCTGTGCCCCGAACTATTGAGTCCCCAATTACCATTGCTCTGCTCTTCTCCACCCTTCCCTTCTGAGTAACGGGGACAGGCTCCGTGCCAGAGGCCTGAGCCCCGTTACTTACCCCTGGTAAGTCGTCCCCCCCACAAGTATCCAAAACGGTATACTTGTTCTTGAGGGGAACGGCCGCAGGGGGTCCCTGCACTGGCTGCTTCCTCCCAGTCCCCCTCACTGTCACCCATCTCTCTGCAATCTTTGGAGTTACTACTTCCCTAAAGCTCCGATCTATGACCCCCTCTGGCTCCCGAATGATCCTAAGTTCATCCAACTCCAGCTCCAGTTCCCTAACACGGTCTTGGAGGAGCTGGCGATGGGTGCACTTCCTGCAAGTGTAATCAGCAGGGACGACCATGGCATCCCTCACCTCAAACATGTTGCAAGAGGAACATTGCACTGCCTTCACTGCCATCCCTCTGAAAGTAACCTTTTATTAAAAAAAACTGGGTCTAAAGAATACAACAAGCAAAATGCAGCACTTACCTACTTACCACAATGGGTCTTATTATTTAGGTTAGAGGAGGAGGGCGGGTGGGAGACACTACCTCTGTAGTGCCTCGGTGTGTGTTGTCTGCACAGGAGTGTACACTCCACTGTACACTCCACTCAGTGGTGTGTGTTTTCTGCACAGGAGTTCATAGTGACTGTATCCTCACGGTGTGTGTTTTCTGTACTGTACTTTATAGTGATTCTATTCTCATTGGTGTGTGTTTTATGTACAGTACTTTATAGTGACTGTATCCTCACTGGTGTGTGTTTTCTGTACAGTACTTTATAGTGACTGTATCCTCACTGGTGTGTGTTTTCTGTACAGTACTTTGTTGTGACTGTACCTTCACTGGTGTGTGTTTTCTGTACAGTAGTTTATAGTGACTGTATCCTCACTGGTGTGTGTTTTCTGTACAGTACTTTATAGTGACTGTACCCTCACTGGTGTGTGTTTTTTGAACTGTGCTTTATAGTGACTGTACCCTCACTGGTGTGTGTTTTCTGTACAGTACTTGATAGTGACTGCAACCTGACTGGTGTGTGTTTTCTGTACAGTACATTATAGTGACTGTTTGCTCACTGGTGTGTGTTTTATGTACAGTACTTTATAGTGACTTACCTTCACTGGTGTGTGTTTTCTGTACAGTAGTTTATAGTGACTGTACCCTCAGATGTGTGTGTTTTATGTCCAGTACTTTATTGTGACTGAGTCCTCACTGGTGTGTGTTTTTTGTACTGTACTTTACAGTGACTGTACCCTCACTGGTGTCTGCTTCCTGTACAGTACTTTATAGTTACTGTACCCTCACTGGTGTGTGTTTTCTGTACAGTACTTTATAGTGACTGTATCCTCACTGGTGTGTGTTTTCTGTACAGTATGTTTTTAGTGACTGTATCCTCAGTGGTGTGTGTTTTCTGTACAGTACTTTATAGTGACTGTATCCTCACTGGTGTGTATTTTCTGTACAGTACTTTATAGTGACTGTACCCTCACTGGTGTGTGTTTTCTGCATAGTACTTTATAGTGACTGTACCCTCACTGGTGTGTGTTTTCTGTACAGTACTTTATAGTGACGGCAACCTGACTGGTGTGTGTTTTATGTACAGTACTTTATAGTGACTGTATCCTCACTGGTGTGTGTTTTCTGTACAGTATTTTATAGTGACTCTATCCTCACTGGAGTGTGTTTTCTGTACAGTACTTTGTAGTGACTGTACCTTCACTGGTGTGTGTTTTCTGTACAGTAGTTTATAGTGACTGTACCCTCACTGGTGTGTGTTTTTTGAACTGTGCTTTATAGTGACTGTACCCTCACTGGTGTGTATTTTCTGTACATTACTTTATAGTGACTGTACCCTCACTGGTGTGTGTTTTCTGTGCATTACTTTATAGTGACTGTACCCTCACTGGTGTGTGTTTTCTGTACAGTACTTTATAGTGACTATACTCTCACTGATGTGTGTTTTCTGGACAGTACTTTATAGTGACTGCAACCTGACTGGTGTGTGTTTTCTGTACAGTATGTTTTTAGTGACTGTACCCTCACTGGTGTGTGTTTTCTGTACAGTACTTTATAGTGACTGCAACCTGACTGGTGTGTGTTTTATGTACAGTACTTTATAGTGACTGTATCCTCACTGGTATGTGTTTTCTGTACAGTATTTTATAGTGACTGTATCCTCACTGGTGTTTGTTTTCTGTACAGTACTTTATAGTGACTGTACCCTCACTGGTGTGTGTTTTCTGTACAGTACTTTATAGTGACTGTATCCTCACTGGTGTTTGTTTTCTGGACAGTAGTGTATTGTGACTGTATCCTCACTGGTGTGTGTTTTCTGTACAGTACATTATAGTGACTGTTTGCTCACTGGTGTGTGTTTTATGTACAGTACTTTATAGTGACTTACCTTCACTGGTGTGTGTTTTCTGTACAGTAGTTTATAGTGACTGTACCCTCAGATGTGTGTGTTTTATGTCCAGTACTTTATTGTGACTGAGTCCTCACTGGTGTGTGTTTTTTGTACTGTACTTTACAGTGACTGTACCCTCACTGGTGTCTGCTTCCTGTACAGTACTTTATAGTTACTGTACCCTCACTGGTGTGTGTTTTCTGTACAGTAGTTTACAGTGACTCTACGCTCACTGGTGTGTGTTTTCTGTACAGTAATATATATTGACTGTACTCTCACTGGTGTGTGTTTTCTGTACAGCACTTTATAGTGACTCTATCCTCACTGGTGTGTGTTTTCTGTACAGTAATTTATATTGACTGTACCCTCACTGGTGTGTGTTTTTTGTACTGTACTTTACAGTGACTGTACCCTCACTGGTGTCTGTTTTCTGTACAGTACTTTATAGTTACTGTACCCTCACTGGTGTGTGTTTTCTGTACAGTAAAATATATTGACTGTACCCTCACTGGTGTGTGTTTTCTGTACAGTACTTTATAGTGACTGTGTCCTCACTAGTGTGTGTCTTCTGTACAGTAGTTTATAGTGACTGTACCCTCACTGGTGTGTGTTTTCTGTACAGTAGTTCATAGTGACTGTATCCTCACTGATGTGTGTTTTCTGTACAGGAATTTCTAGTGACTCTACCCTTACTGGTGTGTGTTTTCTGGACAGTATTTTAGACTGACTGTACCCTCGCTGGTGTGTGTTTTCTGGACAGCAATTTATAGTGACTATACCCTCACTGGAGTGTGTTTTCTGTACGGCACGTTATAGTGACTGTACCCTCACTGGTGTGTGTTTTTTGTACAGTACTTTATAGTGACTATGTCGTCACTGGTGTGTCTTTTCTGTACAGTAGTTTGTAGTGACTGTACGCTCACTGGTGTGTGTTTTCTGTACAGTACTTTATAGAAACTGTACCCTCACTGCTGTGTGTTTTCTGTACAGTACTTTATACTGACTGTACCCTCACTGGTGTGTGTTTTCTGTACTGCACTTTATAGTGACTGTATCCTCACTGGTGTGTGTTTTCTGTACAGTACTTTATAGTGACTGTATCCTCACTGGTGTGTATTATCTGTACAGTAGTTTGTAGTGACTGTACCCTCACTGGTGTGTGTTTTCTGTACAGTAGTTTATAGTGTCTGTACCCTCACTGGTGTCTGTTTTCTGTACAGGAGTTTATAGTGACTGTACCCTCACTGGTGTGTGCTTTTTGAACTGTGCTTTATAGTTACTGTACCCACACTGGTGTGTGTTTTCTGTACAGTAGTTTATAGTGACTCTACCCTCACTGGTGTGTGTTTTTTGTACAGTAATTTATATTGACTGTACCCTCACTGGTGTGTGTTTTCTGTACAGTACTTTATAGTTACTGTACCCTCACGGGTGTGTGTTTTCCGTAAGGAGTTTATAGTGACTCTACCCTCACTGCTGTGTGTTTTCTGTACAGAACTTTATAGTGACTGTATCCTCACTGGTGTGTGTTTTCTGTACAGTACTTTATAGTGACTGTATCCTCACTGGTGTGTGTTTTCTGTACAGTACTTTATAGTGACTGTACCCTCACTGGTGTGTGTTTTCTGTACAGTACTTTATAGTGACTGTATCCTCACTGGTGTGTGTTTTCTGTACAGTACTTTATAGTGACTGTATCCTCACTGGTGTGTGTTTTCTGTACAGTACTTTATAGTGACTGTACCCTCACTGGTGTGTGTTTTCTGTACAGTACTTTATAGTGACTGTATCCTCACTGGTGTGTATTATCTGTACAGTAGTTTGTAGTGACTGTACCCTCACTGGTGTGTGTTTTCTGTACAGTAGTTTATAGTGACTATACCCTCACTGGAGTGTGTTTTCTGTACGGCACGTTATAGTGACTGTACCCTCACTGGTGTGTGTTTTTTGTACAGTACTTTATAGTGACTATGTCGTCACTGGTGTGTGTTTTCTGTACAGTAGTTTGTAGTGACTGTACGCTCACTGGTGTGTGTTTTCTGTACAGTACTTTATAGAAACTGTACCCTCACTGCTGTGTGTTTTCTGTACAGTACTTTATACTGACTGTACCCTCACTGGTGTGTGTTTTCTGTACTGCACTTTATAGTGACTGTATCCTCACTGGTGTGTGTTTTCTGTACAGTACTTTATAGTGACTGTATCCTCACTGGTGTGTATTATCTGTACAGTAGTTTGTAGTGACTGTACCCTCACTGGTGTGTGTTTTCTGTACAGTAGTTTATAGTGTCTGTACCCTCACTGGTGTCTGTTTTCTGTACAGGAGTTTATAGTGACTGTACCCTCACTGGTGTGTGCTTTTTGAACTGTGCTTTATAGTTACTGTACCCACACTGGTGTGTGTTTTCTGTACAGTAGTTTATAGTGACTCTACCCTCACTGGTGTGTGTTTTTTGTACAGTAATTTATATTGACTGTACCCTCACTGGTGTGTGTTTTCTGTACAGTACTTTATAGTTACTGTACCCTCACGGGTGTGTGTTTTCCGTAAGGAGTTTATAGTGACTCTACCCTCACTGCTGTGTGTTTTCTGTACAGAACTTTATAGTGACTGTATCCTCACTGGTGTGTGTTTTCTGTACAGTACTTTATAGTGACTGTATCCTCACTGGTGTGTGTTTTCTGTACAGTACTTTATAGTGACTGTACCCTCACTGGTGTGTGTTTTCTGTACAGTACTTTATAGTGACTGTATCCTCACTGGTGTGTGTTTTCTGTACAGTACTTTATAGTGACTGTATCCTCACTGGTGTGTGTTTTCTGTACAGTACTTTATAGTGACTGTACCCTCACTGGTGTGTGTTTTCTGCACAGTAATTTATAGTGACTGTATCCTCACTGGTGTGTGTTTTCTGTACAGTACTTTAGAGTGACTGTACCCTCACTGGTGTGTGTTTTCTGTACAGTACTTTATAGTGACTGTATCCTCACTGGTGTGAGTTTTCTGTACAGTACTTTATAGTGACTCTACCCTCACTGGTGTGTGTTTTCTGTGCAGTACTTTATAGTGACTCTATCCTCACTGGTGTGTGTTTTCTGTACAGTAGTGTATTGTGACTGTATCCTCACTGGTGTGTGTTTTATGTATAGTAGTTTATGGTGAATGTACCCTCACTGGTGTGTGTTTTCTGTACAGAACATTATAGTGACTGTACCCTCACTGGTGTGTGTTTTCTGTACAGTACTTTATAGTGACTGTACCCTCACTGGTGTGTGTTTTCTCTACAGCACTTGATACTGACTGTACCCTCACTGGTGTGTGTTTTCTGTGCAGTACTTTATAGTGACTCTATCCTCACTCGTGTGTGTTTTCTGTACAGTAGTGTATTGTGACTGTATCCTCACTGGTGTGTGTTTTATGTACAGTACTTTATAGTGACTGTTCCCTCACTGGTGTATGTTTTATGTACAGTAGTTTATAGTGACTGTACCCTCACTGGTGTGTGTTTTATGTACAGTACTTTACAGTGACTGTACCCTCACTGGTGTATGTTTTCGGTACAGTACTTATAGTGACTGTACCCTCACCAGTATGTGTTTTCTGTACAGTACTTTATAGTGACTGTACCCTCAGATATGTGTGTTTTATCTGCAGTACTTTATGGTGAATGTACCCTCACTGGTGTGTGTTTTCTGTACAGTACTTTATAGTGACTGTACCCTCACTGGTGTGTGTTTTCTGCACAGTACTTTATAGTGACTGTATCCTCACTGGTGTGTGTATTCTGTGCAGTAGTGTATTGTGTCTGTATCCTCACTGGTGTGTGTTTTCTGTACAGTACTTTATAGTGACTCTATCCTCACTGGTGTTTGTTTTCTGGACAGTAGTGTATTGTGACTGTATCCTCACTGGTGTGTGTTTTCTGTACAGTACATTATAGTGACTGTTTGCTCACTGGTGTGTGTTTTATGTACAGTACTTTATAGTGACTCACCTTCACTGGTGTGTGTTTTCTGTACAGTAGTTTATAGTGACTGTACCCTCAGATGTGTGTGTTTTATGTACAGTACTTTATGGTGAATGTGCCCTCACTGGTGTGTGTTTTATGTACAGCACTTTATAGTGACTCTATCCTCACTGGTGTGTGTTTTCTGTACTGTACTTTACAGTGACTGTACCCTCACTGGTGTCTGTTTTCTGGACAGTACTTTATAGTTACTGTATCCTCACTGGTGTGTGTTTTCTGTACAGTAGTTTACAGTGACTCGACGCTCACTGGTGTGTGTTTTCTGTACAGTAATATATATTGACTGTACCCTCACTGGTGTGTGTTTTCTGTACAGTACTTTATAGTGACTGTGTCCTCACTAGTGTGTGTCTTCTGTACAGTAGTTTATAGTGACTGTACCCTCACTGGTGTGTGTTTTCTGTACAGTAGTTCATAGTGACTGTATCCTCACTGGTGTGTGTTTTCTGTACAGGAGTTTCTGTTGACTCTACCCTCACTGGTGTGTGTTTTCTGTACAGTAGTTTATAGTGACTGTACCCTCACTGGTGTGTGTTTTCTGTACAGTACTTTATAGTGACTATACTCTCACTGGTGTGTGTTTTCTGTACAGTACTTGATAGTGACTGTATCCTCACTGGTGTGTGTTTTCTGTACAGGAGTTTATAGTGACTCTACCCTCACTGGTGTGTGTTTTCTGGACAGTATTTTAGACTGACTGTACCCTCGCTGGTGTGTGTTTTCTGGACAGCAATTTATAGTGACTATACCCTCACTGGAGTGTGTTTTCTGTACGGCACGTTATAGTGACTGTACCCTCACTGGTGTGTGTTTTTTGTACAGTACTTTATAGTGACTATGTCGTCACTGGTGTGTGTTTTCTGTACAGTAGTTTATAGTGACTGTACCCTCACTGGTGTGTGTTTTCTGTACAGTACTTTATAGAAACTGTACCCTCACTGCTGTGTGTTTTCTGTACAGTACTTTATAGTGACTGTATCCTCACTGGTGTGTGTTTTCTATACAGTAGTGTATTGTGACTGTATCCTCACTGGTGTGTGTTTTATGTACAGTACTTTATAGTGACTGTATCCTCACTGGTGTCTGTTTTCTGTGCAGTACTTTATGGTGAATGTACCCTCACTGGTGTGTGTTTTCTGTCCAGTACATTATAGTGACTCTATGCTCACTGGTGTGTGTTTTATGTATAATATTTTATAGTGACTGTGTCCTCACTGGTGTGTGTTTTCTGGACTGTATTTTAGACTGACTACCCTCACTGATGTGTGTTTTCTGTACAGTACTTTATAGTGACTGTACCATCACTGGAGTGTGTTTTCTGTACAGTACTTTACAGTGACTGTACCCTCACTGGTGTCTGTTGTCTCTACAGTACTTTATAGTTACTGTACCCTCACTGGTGTGTGTTTTCTGTACAGTACTTTATATGAGTGTACCCTCACTGGTGTGTGTTTTCTGTACAGTAGTTTATAGTGACTGTGTCCTCACTGGTGAGTGTTTTTTGTACAGTACTTTATAGTTACTGTACCCTCACTGGTGTGTGTTTTCTGTACAGTAGTTTACAGTGACTCTACGCTCACTGGTGTGTGTTTTCTGTACAGTAATATATATTGACTGTACCCTCACTGGTGTGTGTTTTCTGTACAGTAGTTTATAGTGACTGTACCCTCACTGGTGTGTGTTTTCTGTACAGTAGTTCATAGTGACTGTATCCTCACTGGTGTGTGTTTTCTGTACAGTACTTTATAGTGACTCTATCCTCACTGGTGTTTGTTTTCTGGACAGTAGTGTATTGTGACTGTATCCTCTCTGGTGTGTGTTTTCTGTACAGTACATTATAGTGACTGTTTGCTCACTGGTGTGTGTTTTATGTACAGTACTTTATAGTGACTTACCTTCACTGGTGTGTGTTTTCTGTACAGTAGTTTATAGTGACTGTACCCTCAGATGTGTGTGTTTTATGTACAGTACTTTATGGTGAATGTGCCCTCACTGGTGTGTGTTTTATGTACAGTACTTTATAGTGACTGTGTCCTCACTGGTGTGTGTTTTTTGTACTGTACTTTACAGTGTCTGTACCCTCACTGGTGTCTGTTTTCTGTACAGTACTTTATAGTTACTGTACCCTCACTGGTGTGTGTTTTCTGTACAGTAGTTTACAGTGACTCTACGCTCACTGGTGTGTGTTTTCTGTACAGTAATATATATTGACTGTACCCTCACTGGTGTGTGTTTTCTGTACAGTACTTTATAGTGACTGTGTCCTCACTCGTGTGTGTCTTCTGTACAGTAGTTTATAGTGACTGTACCCTCACTGGTGTGTGTTTTCTGTACAGTAGTTCATAGTGACTGTATCCTCACTTGTGTGTGTTTTCTGTACAGGAGTTTATAGTGACTCTACCCTCACTGGTGTGTGTTTTCTGTACAGTAGTTTATGGTGACTGTACCCTCACTGGTGTGTGTTTTCTGTACAGTACTTGATAGTGACTGTATCCTCAATGGTGTGTGTTTTCTGGACAGTATTTTAGACTGACTGTACCCTCGCTGGTGTGTGTTTTCTGGACAGCAATTTATAGTGACTATACCCTCACTGGAGTGTGTTTTCTGTACGGCACGTTATAGTGACTGTACCCTCACTGGTGTGTGTTTTTTGTACAGTACTTTATAGTGACTATGTCGTCACTGGTGTGTGTTTTCTGTACAGTACTTTATAGTGACTGTACCCTCACTGGTGTGTGTTTTCTGTACAGTACTTTATAGAAACTGTACCCTCACTGCTGTGTGTTTTCTGTACAGTACTTTATAGTGACTGTATCCTCACTGGTGTGTGTTTTCTATACAGTAGTGTATTGTGACTGTATCCTCACTGGTGTGTGTTTTATGTACAGTACTTTATGGTGAATGTACCCTCACTGGTCTGTGTTTTCTGGACAGTACATTATAGTGACTCTATGCTCACTGGTGTGTGTTTTATGTACAATATTTTATAGTGACTGTGTCCTCACTGGTGTGTGTTTTCTGGACTGTATTTTAGACTGACTGTACCCTCACTGATGTGTGTTTTCTGGACAGTAATTTATAGTGACTGTACCATCACTGGAGTGTGTTTTCTGTACAGTACTTTACAGTGACTGTACCCTCACTGGTGTCTGTTGTCTGTACAGTACTTTATAGTTACTGTACCCTCACTGGTGTGTGTTTTCTGTACAGTAGTTTGTATGAGTGTACCCTCACTGGTGTGTGTTTTCTGTACAGTAGTTTATAGTGACTGTGTCCTCACTGGTGAGTGTTTTTTGTACTGTACTTTACAGTGACTGTACCCTCACTGGTGTCTGTTTTCTGTACAGTAGTTTATAGTGACTGTACCCTCACTGGTGTGTGTTTTCTGTACAGTAGTTTACAGTGACTCTACGCTCACTGGTGTGTGTTTTCTGTACAGTAATATATATTGACTGTACTCTCACTGGTGTGTGTTTTCTGTACAGCACTTTATAGTGACTCTATCCTCACTGGTGTGTGTTTTCTGTACAGTAGTTTATAGTGACTGTACCCTCACTGGTGTGTGTTTTCTGTACAGTACTTTATCGTGACAGTATCCTCACTGGTGTGTGTTTTCTGTACAGTACTTGATAGTGACTTTATCCTCACTGGTGTGTGTTTTCTGTACAGGAGTTTATAGTGACTCTACCCTCACTGGTGTGTGTTTTCTGGACAGTATTTTAGACTGACTGTACCCTCGCTGGTGTGTGTTTTCTGGACAGCAATTTATAGTGACTATACCCTCACTGGAGTGTGTTTTCTGTACGGCACGTTATAGTGACTGTACCCTCACTGGTGTGTGTTTTTTGTACAGTACTTTACAGTGACTATGTCGTCACTGGTGTGTGTTTTCTGTACAGTAGTTTATAGTGACTGTACCCTCACTGGTGTGTGTTTTCTGTACAGTACTTTATAGAAACTGTACCCTCACTGCTGTGTGTTTTCTGTACAGTACTTTATAGTGACTGTATCCTCACTGGTATGTGTTTTCTATACAGTAGTGTATTGTGACTGTATCCTCACTGGTGTGTGTTTTATGTACAGTACTTTATAGTGACTGTATCCTCACTGGTGTCTGTTTTCTGTACAGTACTTTATGGTGAATGTACCCTCACTGGTGTGTGTTTTCTGTACAGTACATTATAGTGACTCTATGCTCACTGGTGTGTGTTTTATGTACAATATTTTATAGTGACTGTGTCCTCACTGGTGTGTGTTTTCTGGACTGTATTTTAGACTGACAGTACCCTCACTGATGTGTGTTTTCTGGACAGTAATTTACAGTGACTGTACCATCACTGGAGTGAGTTTTCTGTACAGTACTTTACAGTGATTGTACACTCACTGGTGTCTGTTGTCTGTACAGTACTTTATAGTTACTGTACCCTCACTGGTGTGTGTTTTCTGTACAGTAGTTTATATGAGTGTACCCTCACTGGTGTGTGTTTTCTGTACAGTAGTTTATAGTGACACTACGCTCACTGGTGTGTGTTTTCTGTACAGTAATTTGTATTGACTGTACCCTCCCTGGTGTGTGTTTTCTGTACAGTACTTTATAGTGACTGTGTCCTCACTGGTGTGTGTCTTCTGTACAGTAGTTTATAGTGACTGTACCCTCACTGGTGTGTGTTTTCTGTACAGTGCTTTATGGTGACTGTACCCACACTGTTGTGTGTTTTCTGTACAGTACTTTATAGTTCCTGTATCCTCACTGGTGTGTGTTTTCTGTACAGTAATTTATATTGACTGTACCCTCACTGGTGTGTGTTTTCTGTACAGTAGTGTATTGTGACTGTATCCTCACTGGTGTGTGTTTTATGTACAGTACTTTATAGTGACTGTATCCTCACTGGTGTGTGTTTTCTGCACAGTACTTTATACTGACTGTACCCTCACTGGTGTGTGTTTTCTGTACAGTACTTTATAGTGACTCTACCCTCACTGGTGTGTGTTTTCTGTAGAGTAATGTATATTGACTGTACCCTCACTGGTGTGTGTTTTCTGTACAGTACTTTATAGTGACTGTGCCCTCACTGGCGTGTGTTTTCTGTACAGTAGTTTATAGTGACTCTATCCTCACTGGTGTGTGTTTTCTGTAGAATAATATATATTGACTGTAACCCTCACTGGTGTGTGTTTTCTGTACAGTACTTTATAGTGACTGTGTCCTCACTCGTGTGTGTCTTCTGTACAGTAGTTTATAGTGACTGTACACTCACTGGTGTGTGTTTTCTGTACAGTAGTTCATAGTGACTGTATCCTCACTGGTGTGTGTTTTCTGTACAGGATTTTCTAGTGACTCTACCCTCACTGGTGTGTGTTTTCTGTACAGTACTTTATAGTGACTCTACCCTCACTGGTGTGTGTTTTCTGTACAGTACTTTATCGTGACAGTATCCTCACTGGTGTGTGTTTTCTGTACAGTACTTGATAGTGACTGTATCCTCACTGGTGTGTGTTTTCTGTACAGGAGTTTATAGTGACTCTACCCTCACTGGTGTGTGTTTTCTGGACAGTATTTTAGACTGACTGTACCCTCGCTGGTGTGTGTTTTCTGGACAGCAATTTATTGTGACTATACCCTCACTGGAGTGTGTTTTCTGTACGGCACGTTATAGTGACTGTACCCTCACTGGTGTGTGTTTTTTGTACAGTACTTTATAGTGACTATGTCGTCACTGGTGTGTGTTTTCTGTACAGTAGTGTATAGTGACTGTACCCTCACTGGTGTGTGTTTTCTGTACAGTACTTTATAGAAACTGTACCCTCACTGCTGTGTGTTTTCTGTACAGTACTTTATAGTGACTGTATCCTCACTGGTGTGTGTTTTCTATACAGTAGTGTATTGTGACTGTATCCTCACTGGTGTGTGTTTTATGTACAGTACTTTATAGTGACTGTATCCTCACTGGTGTCTGTTTTCTGTACAGTACTTTATGGTGAATGTACCCTCACTGGTGTGTGTTTTCTGCACAGTACATTATAGTGACTCTATGCTCACTGGTGTGTGTTTTATGTACAATATTTTATAGTGACTGTGTCCTCACTGGTGTGTGTTTTCTGGACTGTATTTTAGACTGACTGTACCCTCACTGATGTGTGTTGTCTGGACAGTAATGTATAGTGACTGTACCATCACTGGAGTGTGTTTTCTGTACAGTACTTTACAGTGATTGTACCCTCACTGGTGTCTGTTGTCTGTACAGTACTTTATAGTTACTGTACCCTCACTGGTGTGTGTTTTCTGTACAGTAGTTTACAGTTACTCTACGCTCACTGGTGTGTGTTTTCTGTACAGTAATATATATTGACTGTACTCTCACTGGTGTGTGTTTTCTGTACAGCACTTTATAGTGACACTATCCTCACTGGTGTGTGTTTTCTGTACAGTAATGTATATTGACTGTACCCTCACTGGTGTGTGTTTTCTGTACAGGAGTTTATACTGACTCTAACCTCACTGGTGTGTGTTTTCTGGACAGTATTTTAGACTGACTGTACCCTCGCTGGTGTGTGTTTTCTGGACAGCAATTTATAGTGACTATACCCTCACTGGAGTGTGTTTTCTGTACGGCACGTTATAGTGACTGTACCCTCACTGGTGTGTGTTTTTTGTATAGTACTTTATAGTGTCTATGTCGTCACTGGTGTGTGTTTTCTGTACAGTACTTTATAGTGACTGTACCCACACTGGTGTGTGTTTTCTGTACAGTCATTTATAGAAACTGTACCCTCACTGCTGTGTGTTTTCTGTACAGTATTTATAGTGACTGTATCCTCACTGGTGTGTGTTTTCTATACAGTAGTGTATTGTGACTGTATCCTCACTGGTGTGTGTTTTATGTACAATATTTTATAGTGACTGTGTCCTCACTGGTGTGTGTTTTCTGGACTGTATTTTAGACTGACTGTACCCTCACTGATGTGTGTTTTCTGGACAGTAATTTATAGTGACTGTACCATCACTGGAGTGTGTTTTCTGTACAGTACTTTACAGTGACTGTACCCTCACTGGTGTCTGTTGTCTGTACAGTACTTTATAGTTACTGTACCCTCACTGGTGTGTGTTTTCTGTACAGTAGTTTATATGAGTGTACCCTCACTGGTGTGTGTTTTCTGTACAGTAGTTTATAGTGACTCTACGCTCACTGGTGTGTGTTTTCTGTACAGTAATTTGTATTGACTGTACCCTCACTGGTGTGTGTTTTCTGTACAGTAGTTTATAGTGACTGTGTCCTCACTGGTGTGTGTCTTCTGTACAGTAGTTTATAGTGACTGTACCCTCACTGGTGTGTGTTTTCTGTTCAGTACTTTATAGTGACTGTACCCTCACTGGTGTGTGTTTTCTGTACAGTACTTTATACTGACTGTATCCTCACTGATGTGTGTTTTCTGTGCAGTACTTTATGGTGAATGTACCCTCACTGGTGTGTGTTTTCTGTACAGTACTTTATAGTGACTGTACCCTCACTGGTGTGTGTTTTCTGTACAGTACTTTATACTGACTGTATCTTCACTGATGTGTGTTTTCTGTGCAGTACTTTATAGTGACTGTATCCTCACTGGTGTGTGTTTTCTGTACAGTAGTGTATTGTGACTGTATCCTCACTGGTGTGTGTTTTATGTACAGTACTTTATGGTGAATGTGCCCTCACTGTGGTGTGTTTTCTGTACAGTACTTTATGGTGAATGTGCCCTCATGTTTTAAAAAATTCTCAAGGTCAGGTTCGTAGGAGAGTAGTCTGACACAGAACAAACGACCAAGAGGCGAGACTGCTAGAATATGGGCATTTTATTCCCCGCAGCGTCGCACAACGGGTCTGGCTTATACTCACTCTACATGTTACCGGAACTGGGAGCCGTCAGTTCTCGTAGAGCGGTTGCCAACAACCCACGCTCGGCGGTTAAACGTAACCCCGGAGCAGACTCACCGAACTGGAGACTTTTCCAGCTGATATACTCTTTTCCAGATATAAACATTCATGTGAACAGCAGAGCAAGGCTAAAAAACACATTCCATTCTGGTTACATACAGATAAGAAGATTCACACGGGACTAAGCAACACCTCCATTCCGGTTAGATTCACACATGTATTGGGACATAATTTTTAACCGTTTCACCACATTCCACTGCTTGGAATTTTACACCACACCTCACTGGGGTGTGTTTTCTGTACAGTACTTTATGGTGAATGTGCCCTCACTGGGGTGTGTTTTCTGTACAGTACTTTATAGTTACTGTGTCCTCACTCGTGTGTGTCTTCTGTACATTAGTTTATAGTGACTGTACCCTCACTGGTGTATGTTTCCGGTACAGTACTTTATAGTGACTGTACCCTCACCAGTATGTGTTTTCTGTACAGTACGTTATAGTGACTGTACCCTCACCAGTATGTGTTTTCTGTACAGTACCTTATAGTGACTCTATCCTCACTGGTGTTTGTTTTCTGGACAGTAGTGTATTGTGACTGTATCCTCACTGGTGTGTGTTTTATGTACAGTACTTTATGGTGAATGTACCTTCACTGGTGTGTGTTTTCTGTACAGTACTTTATAGTGACTGTATCCTCACTGGTGTGTGTTTTCTGTACAGTACTTTATAAAGACTGTACCCTCACTGGTGTGTGTTTTCTGTACAGTACTTTATAGTGACTGTGTCCTCACTGGTGTGTGTTTTTTGTACAGTACTTTATAGTGACTCTACCCTCACTGGTGTGTGTTTTCTGTACATTACTTTATCGTGATTGTACCCTCACTGGTGAGTGTTTTCTGTACAGTATTTTATAGTGACTGTATCCTCACTGGTGTGTGTTTTCTGTACAGTACTTTATAGTGACTGTGTCCTCACTAGTGTGTGTCTTCTGTACAGTAGTTTATAGTGACTGTACCCTCACTGGTGTGTGTTTTCTGTACAGTACTTTATAGTGACTGTATCCTCACTGGTGTGTGTTTTCTGTACAGTACTTTATAGTGACTGTGTACTCACTAGTGTGTGTCTTCTGTACAGTAGTTTATAGTGACTGTACCCTCACTGGTGTGTGTTTTCTGTACAGGAGTTTCTAGTGACTCTACCCTCACTGGTGTGTGTTTTCTGTACAGTAGTTTATAGTGGCTGTACCCTCACTGGTGTGTGTTTTCTGTACAGTACTTTATCGTGACAGTATCCTCACTTGTGTGTGTTTTCTGTACAGTACTTGATAGTGACTGTATCCTCACTGGAGTGTGTTTTCTGTATAGACGTTTATCGTGACTCTACCCTCACTGCTGCGTGTTTTATGTACAGTAAATTATAGTGACTGTACCCTCACTGGTGTGTGTTTTATGTACAGTAATTTATAGTGACTGTACCCTCACTGGTGTGTGTTTTCTGGACAGTATTTTAGACTGACTGTACCCTCACTGGTGTGTGTTTTCTGGACAGCAATTTATAATGACTGTACCCTCACTGGTGTGTGTTTTCTGTACATTACTTTATAGAAACTGTACCCTCACTGCTGTGTGTTTTCTGTGCAGTACTTTATAGAAACTGTACCCTCACTGCTGTGTGTTTTCTGTGCAGTACTTTATAGTGACTGTACCCTCACTGGTGTGTGTTTTCTGCATAGTACTTTATAGAAACTGTACCCTCACTGGTGTGTGTTTTCTGTGCAGTACTTTATAGTGACTCTATCCTCACTGGTGTGTGTTTTCTGTACAGTAGTTTATAGTGACTGTATCCTCACTGGTGTGTGTTTTCTGTACAGTACTTTATAGTGACTGTATCCTCACTGGTGTGTGTTTTCTGTACAGTACTTTATAGTGACTGTATCCTCACTGGTGTGTGTTTTCTGTACAGTACTTTATAGTGACTGTATCCTCACTGGTGTGTGTTTTCTGTACAGTACTTTATACTGACTATATCCTCACTGGTGTGTGTTTTCTGTACAGTACTTTATAGTGACTGTATCCTCACTGGTGTGTGTTTTGTGGACAGTACTTTATAGTGACTGTATCCTCACTGGTGTGTGTTTTCTGTACAGTACTTTATAGTGACTGTACCCTCACTGGTGTGTGTTTTCTGTACAGTAATTTATAGTGACTGTGTCCTCACTGGTGTGTGTTTTTTGTACAGTACTTTATAGTGACTGTATCCTCACTGGTGTGTGTTTTCTGTACAGTACTTTATCGTGACTGTACCCTCACTGGTGTGTGTTTTCTGTAGAGTAATTTATATTGACTGTACCCTCACTGGTGTGTGTTTTCTGTACAGTATTTTATGGTGACTGTGCCCTCACTGGCGTGTGTTTTCTGTACAGTAGTTTATAGTGACTGGACCCTCACTGGTGTGTGTTTTCTGTACAGTACTTTATAGTGACTGTATCCTCACTGGTGTGTGTTTTCTGTACAGTACTTTATAGTGACTGTGCCCTCACTAGTGTGTGTCTTCTGGACAGTAGTTTATAGTGACTGTACCCTCACTGGTGTGTGTTTTCTGTACAGTAGTTCATAGTGACTGTATCCTCACTGGTGTGTGTTTTCTGTACAGGAGTTTCTAGTGACTCTACCCTCACTGGTGTGTGTTTTCTGCACAGCAATTTATAATGACTGTACCCTCACTGGTGTGTGTTTTCTATACATTACTTTATAGAAACTGTACCCTCACTGCTGTGTGTTTTCTGTGCAGTACTTTATAGAAACTGTACCCTCACTGCTGTGTGTTTTCTGTGCAGTACTTTATAGTGACTGTACCCTCACTGGTGTGTGTTTTCTGCACAGTACTTTATAGAAACTGCACCCTCACTGCTGTTTGTTTTCTGTGCAGTACTTTATAGTGACTCTATCCTCACTGGTGTGTGTTTTCTGTACAGTAGTTTATAGTGACTGTATCCTCACTGGTGTGTGTTTTCTGTACAGTACATTATATTGGCTGTATCCTCACTGGTGTGTGTTTTCTGTCCAGTACTTTATAGTGACTGTATCCTCACTGGTGTGTGTTTTCTTTACAGAACTTTATAGTGACTGTATCCTCACTGGTGTGTGTTTTCTGTACAGTACTTTATAGTGACTGTATCCTCACTGGTGTGTGTTTTCTGTACAGTACTTTATACTGACTGTATCCTCACTGGTGTGTGTTATCTGTACAGTACTTTATAGTGACTGTATCCTCACTGGTGTGTGTTTTCTGGACAGTACTTTATAGTGACTCTACCCTCACTGGTGTGTGTTTTCTGTAGAGTAATGTATATTGACTGTACCCTCACTGGTGTGTGTTTTCTGTACAGTACTTTATAGTGACTGTGCCCTCACTGGCGTGTGTTTTCTGTACAGTAGTTTATAGTGACTGTACCCTCACTAGTGTGTGTTTTCTGTACAGTACTTTATAGTGACTGTATCCTCACTGGTGTGTATTTTCTGTTCAATACTTTGTCGTGACTCTATCCTCACTGGTGTGTGTTTTCTGTCCGGTAGTTTATAGTGACTGCATCCTCACTGGTGTGTGTTTTCTGTGCAGTACTTTATAGTGACTGTGTCCTCACTGGTGTGTGTTTTCTGTACAGCACTTTACAGTGACTGTACCCTCACTGGTGTGTGTTTTCTGTACATTACTTTATAGTGACTGTGTCCTCACTGGTGTGTGTTTTTTGTACATTACTTTATACTGACTGTGTCCTCACTGGTGTGTGTTTTTTGTACAGTACTTTATAGTGACTGTGTCCTCACTGGTGTGTGTTTTAGTACAGTACTTTATAGTGACTGTGTCCTCACTGGTGTGTGTTTTTTGTACATTACTTTATACTGACTGTGTCCTCACTGGTGTGTGTTTTTTGTACAGTACTTTATAGTGACTGTGTCCTCACTGGTGTGTGTTTTAGTACAGTACATTATGGTGAATGTACCCTCACTGGTGTGTGTTTTCTGTACAGTACTTTATACTGACTGTACCCTCACTGATGTGTGTTTTCTGTGCAGTACTTGATAGTGACTGTATCCTCACTGGTGTGTGTTTTCTGTACAGTAGTGTATTGTGACTGTATCCTCACTGGTGTGTGTTTTCTGTACAGTAGTTTATAGTGACTGTACCCTCACTGGTGTGTGTTTTCTGTACAGTACTTTATCGTGACAGTATCCTCACTGGTGTGTGTTTTCTGTACAGTACTTGATAGTGACTGTATCCTCACTGGTTTGTGTTTTCTGTACAGTAGTTTATAGTGACTGTACCCTCACTGGTGTGTGTTTTCTGTACAGTACTTTACCGTGACTCTAACCTCACTGGTGTGTGTTTTCTGGACAGTATTTTAGACTGACTGTACCCTCGCTGGTGTGTGTTTTCTGGACAGCAATTTATAGTGACTATACCCTCACTGGAGTGTGTTTTCTGTACGGCACGTTATAGTGACTGTACCCTCACTGGTGTGTGTTTTTTGTACAGTACTTTATAGTGTCTATGTCGTCTCTGGTGTGTGTTTTCTGTACAGTAGTTTATAGTGACTGTACCCTCACTGGTGTGTGTTTTCTGTACAGTACTTTATAGAAACTGTACCCTCACTGCTGTGTGTTTTCTGTACAGTATTTATAGTGACTGTATCCTCACTGGTGTGTGTTTTCTATACAGTAGTGTATTGTGACTGTATGCTCACTGGTGTGTGTTTTATGTACAGTACTTTATAGTGACTGTATCCTCACTGGTGTCTGTTTTCTGTACAGTACTTTATGGTGAATGTACCCTCACTGGTGTGTGTTTTCTGTACAGTACATTATAGTGACTCCATGCTCACTGGTGTGTGTTTTAAGTACAATATTTTATAGTGACTGTGTCCTCACTGGTGTGTGTTTTCTGGACTGTATTTTAGACTGACTGTACCCTCACTGATGTGTGTTTTCTGGACAGTAATGTATAGTGACTGTACCCTCACGGGTGTCTGTTGTCTGTACAGTACTTTATAGTTACTGTACCCTCACTGGTGTGTGTTTTCTGTACAGTAGTTTATATGAGTGTACCCTCACTGGTGTGTGTTTTCTGTACAGTAGTTTATAGTGACTCTACGCTCACGGGTGTGTGTTTTCTGTGCAGTAATTTGTATTGAATGTACCCTCACTGGTGTGTGTTTTCTGTACAGTAGTTTATAGTGACTGTGTCCTCACTGGTGTGTGTCTTCTGTACAGTAGTTTATAGTGACTGTACCCTCACTGGTGTGTGTTTTCTGTACAGTGCTTTATAGTGACTGTACCCACACTGGTGTGTGTTTTCTGTACAGTACTTTATAGTGACTGTATCCTCACTGGTGTGTGTTTTCTGTACAGTAATTTATATTGACTGTACCCTCACTGGTGTGTGTTTTCTGTACAGTACTTTATAGTGACTGTATCCTCACTGGTGTGTGTTTTATGTACAGTACTTTATAGTGACTGTATCCTCACTGGTGTGTGTTTTCTGTACAGTACTTTATAGTGACTGTACCCTCACTGGTGTGTGTTTTCTGTACAGTACTTTATAGTGACTCTACCCTCACTGGTGTGTGTTTTCTGTAGAGTAATTTATATTGACTGTACCCTCACTGGTGTGTGTTTTCTGTACAGTACTTTATAGTGACTGTGCCCTCACTGGCGTGTGTTTTCTGTACAGTAGTTTATAGTGACTGTACCCTCACTAGTGTGTGTTTTCTGTACAGTACTTTATAGTGACTGTATCCTCACTGGTGTGTATTTTCTGTTCAATACTTTGTAGTGACTCTATCCTCACTGGTGTGTGTTTTCTGTCCGGTAGTTTATAGTGACTGCATCCTCACTGGTGTGTGTTTTCTGTGCAGTACTTTATAGTGACTGTGTCCTCACTGGTGTGTGTTTTCTGTACAGCACTTTACAGTGACTGTACCCTCACTGGTGTGTGTTTTCTGTACATTACTTTATAGTGACTGTGTCCTCACTGGTGTGTGTTTTTTGTACAGTACTTTATACTGACTGTGTCCTCACTGGTGTGTGTTTTTTGTACAGTACTTTATAGTGACTGTGTCCTCACTGGTGTGTGTTTTAGTACAGTACTTTATAGTGACTGTGTCCTCACTGGTGTGTGTTTTTTGTACAGTACTTTATAGTGACTGTGTCCTCACTGGTGTGTGTTTTAGTACAGTACTTTATGGTGAATGTACCCTCACTGGTGTGTGTTTTCTGTACAGTACTTTATACTGACTGTACCCTCACTGATGTGTGTTTTCTGTGCAGTACTTTATAGTGACTGTATCCTCACTGGTGTGTGTTTTCTGTACAGTAGTGTATTGTGACTGTATCCTCACTGGTGTGTGTTTTCTGTACAGTAGTTTATAGTGACTGTACCCTCACTGGTGTGTGTTTTCTGTACAGTACTTTATCGTGACAGTATCCTCACTGGTGTGTGTTTTCTGTACAGTACTTGATAGTGACTGTATCCTCACTGGTGTGTGTTTTCTGTACAGTACTTTATAGTGACTGTATCCTCACTGGTGTGTGTTTTATGTACAGTACTTTATAGTGACTGTATCCTCACTGGTGTGTGTTTTCTGTACAGTACTTTATAGTGACTGTACCCTCACTGGTGTGTGTTTTCTGTACAGTACTTTATAGTGACTCTACCCTCACTGGTGTGTGTTTTCTGTAGAGTAATTTATATTGACTGTACCCTCACTGGTGTGTGTTTTCTGTACAGTACTTTATAGTGACTGTGCCCTCACTGGCGTGTGTTTTCTGTACAGTAGTTTATAGTGACTGTACCCTCACTAGTGTGTGTTTTCTGTACAGTAGTTTATAGTGACTGTACCCTCACTGGTGTGTGTTTTCTGTACAGTACTTTATCGTGACTCTAACCTCACTGGTGTGTGTTTTCTGGACAGTATTTTAGACTGACTGTACCCTCGCTGGTGTGTGTTTTCTGGACAGCAATTTATAGTGACTATACCCTCACTGTAGTGTGTTTTCTGTACGGCACGTTATAGTGACTGTACCCTCACTGGTGTGTGTTTTTTGTACAGTACTTTATAGTGTCTATGTCGTCACTGGTGTGTGTTTTCTGTACAGTACATTATAGTGACTCTATGCTCACTGGTGTGTGTTTTATGTACAATATTTTATAGTGACTGTGTCCTCACTGGTGTGTGTTTTCTGGACTGTATTTTAGACTGACTGTACCCTCACTGATGTGTGTTTTCTGGACAGTAATGTATAGTGACTGTACCCTCACGGGTGTCTGTTGTCTGTACAGTACTTTATAGTTACTGTACCCTCACTGGTGTGTGTTTTCTGTACAGTAGTTTATATGAGTGTACCCTCACTGGTGTGTGTTTTCTGTACAGTAGTTTATAGTGACTCTACGCTCACTGGTGTGTGTTTTCTGTGCAGTAATTTGTATTGACTGTACCCTCACTGGTGTGTGTTTCTGTACAGTAGTTTATAGTGACTGTGTCCTCACTGGTGTGTGTCTTCTGTACAGTAGTTTATAGTGACTGTACCCTCACTGGTGTGTGTTTTCTGTACAGTGCTTTATAGTGACTGTACCCACACTGGTGTGTGTTTTCTGTACAGTACTTTATAGTGACTGTATCCTCACTGGTGTGTGTTTTCTGTACAGTAATTTATATTGACTGTACCCTCACTGGTGTGTGTTTTCTGTACAGTACTTTATAGTGACTGTATCCTCACTGGTGTGTGTTTTATGTACAGTACTTTATAGTGACTGTATCCTCACTGGTGTGTGTTTTCTGTACAGTACTTTATAGTGACTGTACCCTCACTGGTGTGTGTTTTCTGTACAGTACTTTATAGTGACTCTACCCTCACTGGTGTGTGTTTTCTGTAGAGTAATTTATATTGACTGTACCCTCACTGGTGTGTGTTTTCTGTACAGTACTTTATAGTGACTGTGCCCTCACTGGCGTGTGTTTTCTGTACAGTAGTTTATAGTGACTGTACCCTCACTAGTGTGTGTTTTCTGTACAGTACTTTATAGTGACTGTATCCTCACTGGTGTGTATTTTCTGTTCAATACTTTATAGTGACTGCATCCTCACTGGTGTGTGTTTTCTGTGCCGTACTTTATAGTGACTGTGTCCTCACTGGTGTGTGTTTTCTGTACAGCACTTTACAGTGACTGTACCCTCACTGGTGTGTGTTTTCTGTACATTACTTTATAGTGACTGTGTCCTCACTGGTGTGTGTTTTTTGTACAGTACTTTATACTGACTGTGTCCTCACTGGTGTGTGTTTTTTGTACAGTACTTTATAGTGACTGTGTCCTCACTGGTGTGTGTTTTAGTACAGTACTTTATAGTGACTGTGTCCTCACTGGTGTGTGTTTTTTGTACAGTACTTTATAGTGACTGTGTCCTCACTGGTGTGTGTTTTAGTACAGTACTTTATGGTGAATGTACCCTCACTGGTGTGTGTTTTCTGTACAGTACTTTATACTGACTGTACCCTCACTGATGTGTGTTTTCTGTGCAGTACTTTATAGTGACTGTATCCTCACTGGTGTGTGTTTTCTGTACGGTAGTGTATTGTGACTGTAGTTGAAACTTTATTGCTGGAACAGCACAGCAGGTCAGGCAGCATCCAGGGAACAGGAGATTCGACGTTTCGGGCACAGGCCCTTCTTCAGGAATGAGCAGAGAGTGTTCAGCAGGAGAAGATAAAAGGTAGGGAGGAGGGACTTGGAGGAGGGGAGTTGGAAATGTGATAGGTGGAAAGAGGTCAAGGTGAGGGTGATAGGTCGGAGTAGGGTGGAGGCGGAGAGGTCAAGAAGAAGACTGCAGGTCAGGAAGGCGGTGCCGGGCTGGAAGGATCCGGCTGAGACAAGGTGGGGGGAGGGGGGATGAAGAAACTGGTGAAGTCCAAGTTCATCCCCTGCGGTTGGAGGGTTCCCAGTCGGAAGATAAGACGCTCCTCCTCCGACCGTCGGGTTGTTGTGGTTTGGCGGTGGATGAGTCCAATGACCTGCATATCCTCGGTGGAGTGGGAGGGGGAGTTGAAATGCTGTGCTACAGGTTGGTTGGGTTGGTTCGTCCGGGTGGCCCAGAGGTGCTCCCTGAATCGCTCCGCAAGTAGGCGGCCTGTCTCCCCAATATAGAGGAGGCCACACCGGCTGCAGCGGATGCAGTAGATGATGTGGGTGGAGGTGCAGGTGAATCTGTGGCGGATATGGAAGTTTCCCTTGGGGCCTTGGAGAGAAGTGAGGGGGGAGGTGTGGGCGCAAGTGTTGCACCTCCTGCGGTTGCAAGGGAAGGTGCCGGGAGTGGTGGTTGGGTCGGTGGGGGGTGTGGATCTGACAAGGGAGTCGCGGAGGGAGTGGTCTCTACGGAAAGCTGATAGGGGAGGGGAGGGAAATATATCCTTGGTGCTGGGGTCTGTTTGGAGGTGGCGGAAGTGACGGCGGATGATGCGCTGTACATGGAGATTGGTGGGGTGGTAGGTGAGGACCAGTGGGGTTCTGTCCTGGTGGCGGTTGGAGGGGCGGGGCTCAAGGGCGGAGGAGCGGGAAGTGGAGGAGATGCGGTGGAGGGCACCGTCGACCACGTCGGGGGGGAAATTGCGGTCCTTGAAGAAGGAGGCCATCTGTGTTGTACGTATTTTGAACTGGTCCTCCTGGGAGCAGATGCGGCGGAGACGAAGGAATTGGGAGAATGGGATGGCGTTTTTACAGGGGGCAGGATGGGAGGAGGTGTAGTCCAGGTAGCTGTGGGAGTCGGTAGGTTTGTAGTAGATGTCCGTGTTGATTCGGTCGCCTGAGATAGAAACAGAAAGGTCTAGGAAGGGGAGGGAGGAGTCCGAGACTGTCCAGGTGAATTTGAGGTCGGGGTGGAAGGTGTTGGTGTAGTGGATGAACTGTTCAACCTCCTCGTGGGAGCACGAGGTAGCGCCGATACAGTCATCAATGTAGCGATGAAAAAGATGGGGGGTGGGGCCAGTGTAGTTGCGGAAGATGGATTGTTCCACATACCCTACAAAGAGGCAGGCATAGCTGGGGCCCATGCGGGTGCCCATGGCTACTCCTTTTGTTTGGAGAAAGTGGGAGGATTGGAAAGAAAAGTTGTTCAGGGTGAGGACCAGTTCGGTCAGTCGAAGGAGGGTGTCGGTGGAAGGGTACTGGGTGGTACGGCGGGAAAGGAAGAAGCGGAGTGCTTTGAGTCCTTCGTGATGGGGGATGGAGGTGTACAGGGACTGGATGTCCATGGTGAAGATGAGGCGTTGGGGACCGGGGAAGCGGAAATCCTGGAGGAGGTGGAGGGCTTTGATCTCCAGCATCTGCAGACTCACTTTCTCCTATTGTGACTGTACCCTCACTGGTGTGTGTTTTCTGTACAGTACTTTATCGTGACAGTATCCTCACTGGTGTGTGTTTTCTGTACAGTACTTGATAGTGACTGTATCCTCACTGGTGTGTGTTTTCTGTACAGTAGTTTATAGTGACTGTACCCTCACTGGTGTGTGTTTTCTGTACAGTATTTTAGACTGACTGTACCCTCGCTGGTGTGTGTTTTCTGGACAGCAATTTATAGTGACTATACCCTCACTGTAGTGTGTTTTCTGTACGGCACGTTATAGTGACTGTACCCTCACTGGTGTGTGTTTTTTGTACAGTACTTTATAGTGTCTATGTCGTCACTGGTGTGTGTTTTCTGTACAGTAGTTTATAGTGACTGTACCCTCACTGGTGTGTGTTTTCTGTACAGTACTTTATAGAAACTGTACCCTCACTGCTGTGTGTTTTCTGTACAGTATTTATAGTGACTGTATCCTCACTGGTGTGTGTTTTCTATACTATAGTGTATTGTGACTGTACCCTCACTGGTGTGTGTTTTCTGTACAGTACTTTATAGTGACTGTGTCCTCACTGGTGTGTGTTTTCTGTACGGTAGTGTATTGTGACTGTATCCTCACTGGTGTGTGTTTTCTGTACAGTAGTTTATAGTGACTGTACCCTCACTGGTGTGTGTTTTCTGTACAGTACTTTATCGTGACAGTATCCTCACTGGTGTGTGTTTTCTGTACAGTACTTGATAGTGACTGTATCCTCACTGGTGTGTGTTTTCTGTACAGTAGTTTATAGTGACTGTACCCTCACTGGTGTGTGTTTTCTGTACAGTACTTTATCGTGACTCTAACCTCACTGGTGTGTGTTTTCTGGACAGTATTTTAGACTGACTGTACCCTCGCTGGTGTGTGTTTTCTGGACAGCAATTTATAGTGACTATACCCTCACTGTAGTGTGTTTTCTGTACGGCACGTTATAGTGACTGTACCCTCACTGGTGTGTGTTTTTTGTACAGTACTTTATAGTGTCTATGTCGTCACTGGTGTGTGTTTTCTGTACAGTAGTTTATAGTGACTGTACCCTCACTGGTGTGTGTTTTCTGTACAGTACTTTATAGAAACTGTACCCTCACTGCTGTGTGTTTTCTGTACAGTATTTATAGTGACTGTATCCTCACTGGTGTGTGTTTTCTATACTATAGTGTATTGTGACTGTATCCTCACTGGTGTGTGTTTTATGTACAGTACTTTATACTGACTGTATCCTCACTGGTGTCTGTTTTCTGTACAGTATTTTATGGTGAATGTACCCTCACTGGTGTGTGTTTTCTGTACAGTACATTATAGTGACTCTATGCTAACTGGTTTGTGTTTAATGTACAATATTTTATAGTGACTGTGTCCTCACTGGTGTGTGTTTTCTGGACTGTATTTTAGACTGACTGTACCCTCACTGATGTGTGTTTTCTGGACAGTAATTTATAGTGACTGTACCATCACTGGAGTGTGTTTTCTGTACAGTACTTTACAGTGACTGTACCCTCACTGGTGTGTGTTTTCTGTACAGTAGTTTATATGAGTGTGCCCTCACTGGTGTGTGTTTTCTGTACAGTAGTTTATATGAGTGTACCCTCACTGGTGTGTGTTTTCTGTACAGTAGTTTATAGTGACTGTGTCCTCACTAGTGTGTGTCTTCTGTACAGTAGTTTATAGTGACTGTACCCTCACTGGTGTGTGTTTTCTGTACAGTACTTTATAGTGACTGTACCCACACTGGTGTGTGTTTTCTGTACAGTACTTTATAGTGACTGTATCCTCACTGGTGTGTGTTTTCTGTACAGTAATTTATATTGACTGTACCCTCACTGGTGTGTGTTTTCTGTACTGTACTTTATAGTGACTGTATCCTCACTGGTGTGTGTTTTATGTACAGTACTTTATAGTGACTGTATCCTCACTGGTGTGTGTTTTCTGTACTGTACTTTATAGTGACTGTACCCTCACTGGTGTGTGTTTTCTGTACAGTACTTTATAGTGACTCTACCCTCACTGGTGTGTGTTTTCTGTAGAGTAATTTATATTGACTGTACCCTCACTGGTGTGTGTTTTCTGTACAGTACTTTATAGTGACTGTGCCCTCACTGGCGTGTGTTTTCTGTACAGTAGTTTATAGTGACTGTACCCTCACTTGTGTGTGTTTTCTGTACAGTACTTTATAGTGACTGCATCCTCACTGGTGTGTGTTTTCTGTGCAGTACTTTATAGTGACTGTGTCCTCACTGGTGTGTGTTTTCTGCACGGCACGTTATAGTGACTGTACCCTCACTGGTGTGTGTTTTCTGTACAGTACTTTATAGTGACTGTGTCCTCACTGGTGTGTGTTTTCTGTACGGTAGTGTATTGTGACTGTATCCTCACTGGTGTGTGTTTTCTGTACAGTAGTTTATAGTGACTGTACCCTCACTGGTGTGTGTTTTCTGTACAGTACTTTATCGTGACAGTATCCTCACTGGTGTGTGTTTTCTGTACAGTACTTGATAGTGACTGTATCCTCACTGGTGTGTGTTTTCTGTACAGTAGTTTATAGTGACTGTACCCTCACTGGTGTGTGTTTTCTGTACAGTACTTTATCGTGACTCTAACCTCACTGGTGTGTGTTTTCTGGACAGTATTTTAGACTGACTGTACCCTCGCTGGTGTGTGTTTTCTGGACAGCAATTTATAGTGACTATACCCTCACTGTAGTGTGTTTTCTGTACGGCACGTTATAGTGACTGTACCCTCACTGGTGTGTGTTTTTTGTACAGTACTTTATAGTGTCTATGTCGTCACTGGTGTGTGTTTTCTGTACAGTAGTTTATAGTGACTGTACCCTCACTGGTGTGTGTTTTCTGTACAGTACTTTATAGAAACTGTACCCTCACTGCTGTGTGTTTTCTGTACAGTATTTATAGTGACTGTATCCTCACTGGTGTGTGTTTTCTATACTATAGTGTATTGTGACTGTATCCTCACTGGTGTGTGTTTTATGTACAGTACTTTATAGTGACTGTATCCTCACTGGTGTCTGTTTTCTGTACAGTATTTTATGGTGAATGTACCCTCACTGGTGTGTGTTTTCTGTACAGTACATTATAGTGACTCTATGCTAACTGGTTTGTGTTTAATGTACAATATTTTATAGTGACTGTGTCCTCACTGGTGTGTGTTTTCTGGACTGTATTTTAGACTGACTGTACCCTCACTGATGTGTGTTTTCTGGAAAGTAATTTATAGTGACTGTACCATCACTGGAGTGTGTTTTCTGTACAGTACTTTACAGTGACTGTACCCTCACTGGTGTGTGTTTTCTGTACAGTAGTTTATATGAGTGTGCCCTCACTGGTGTGTGTTTTCTGTACAGTAGTTTATATGAGTGTACCCTCACTGGTGTGTGTTTTCTGTACAGTAGTTTATAGTGACTGTGTCCTCACTAGTGTGTGTCTTCTGTACAGTAGTTTATAGTGACTGTACCCTCACTGGTGTGTGTTTTCTGTACAGTACTTTATAGTGACTGTACCCACACTGGTGTGTGTTTTCTGTACAGTACTTTATAGTGACTGTATCCTCACTGGTGTGTGTTTTCTGTACAGTAATTTATATTGACTGTACCCTCACTGGTGTGTGTTTTCTGTACTGTACTTTATAGTGACTGTATCCTCACTGGTGTGTGTTTTATGTACAGTACTTTATAGTGACTGTATCCTCACTGGTGTGTGTTTTCTGTACTGTACTTTATAGTGACTGTACCCTCACTGGTGTGTGTTTTCTGTACAGTACTTTATAGTGACTCTACCCTCACTGGTGTGTGTTTTCTGTAGAGTAATTTATATTGACTGTACCCTCACTGGTGTGTGTTTTCTGTACAGTACTTTATAGTGACTGTGCCCTCACTGGCGTGTGTTTTCTGTCCAGTAGTTTATAGTGACTGTACCCTCACTTGTGTGTGTTTTCTGTACAGTACTTTATAGTGACTGCATCCTCACTGGTGTGTGTTTTCTGTGCAGTACTTTATAGTGACTGTGTCCTCACTGGTGTGTGTTTTCTGTACAGCACTTTACAGTGACTGTACCCTCACTGGTGTGTGTTTTCTGTACAGTACTTTATAGTGACTGTGTCCTCACTGGTGTGTGTTTTCTGCACGGCACGTTATAGTGACTGTACCCTCACTGGTGTGTGTTTTCTGTACAGTACTTTATAGTGACTGTGTCCTCACTGGTGTGTGTTTTCTGTACAGCACTTTACAGTGACTGTACCCTCACTGGTTTGTGTTTTCTGGACAGTACTTTATAGTGACTGTGTCCTCACTGGTGTGTGTTTTCTGTACTGCACTTTATAGTGACTGTACCCTCACTGGTGTGTGGTTTTTGTACAGTACTTTATAGTGAATGTATCCTCACTGGTGTGTGTTTTCTGTGCAGTACTTTATAGTGACTCTATCCTCACTGGTGTGTGTTTTCTGTTCAGTAGTTTATAGTGACTGTGTCCTCACTGGCGTGTGTTTTCTGTACTGCACTTTATAGTGATTATACCCTCACTGGTGTGTGTTTTTTGTACAGTACTTTATAGTGACTGTATCCTCACTGGTGTGTGTTTTCTGTACGGTAGTTTATAGTGACTGCATCCTCACTGGTGTGTGTTTTCTGTGCAGTACGTTATAGTGACTGTGTCCTCACTGCTGTGTGTTTTCTGTACAGCACTTTACAGTGACTGTACCCTCACAGGTGGGTGTTTTCTGTACAGTACTTTATAGTGACTGTGTCCTCACTGGTGTGTGTTTTAGTACAGTACTTTATAGTGACTGTGTCCTCACTGGTGTGTGTTTTTTGTACAGTAGTTTATCGTGACTGTACCTTCACTGGTGTGTGTTTTTTGTACAGTACTTTATAGTGACTGTGTCCTCACTGGTGTGTGTTTTAGTGCAGTACTTTATAGTGACTGTACCCTCACCAGTATGTGTTTTCTGTACAGTACTTTATAGTGACTGTATCCTCACTGGTGTGTGTTTTATGTACAGTACTTTATGGTGAATGTACCCTCACTGGTGTGTGTTTTCTGTACAGTACTTTATAGTGACTGTACCCTCACTGGTGTGTGTTTTCTGTACGGTAGTTTATAGTGACTGCATCCTCACTGGTGTGTGTTTTCTGTGCAGTACGTTATAGTGACTGTGTCCTCACTGCTGTGTGTTTTCTGTACAGCACTTTACAGTGACTGTACCCTCACAGGTGGGTGTTTTCTGTACAGTACTTTATAGTGACTGTGTCCTCACTGGTGTGTGTTTTTTGTACAGTACTTTATAGTGACTGTGTCCTCACTGGTGTGTGTTTTAGTACAGTACTTTATAGTGACTGTGTCCTCACTGGTGTGTGTTTTTTGTACAGTAGTTTATCGTGACTGTACCTTCACTGGTGTGTGTTTTTTGTACAGTACTTTATAGTGACTGTGTCCTCACTGGTGTGTGTTTTAGTGCAGTACTTTATAGTGACTGTACCCTCACCAGTATGTGTTTTCTGTACAGTACTTTATAGTGACTGTATCCTCACTGGTGTGTGTTTTATGTACAGTACTTTATGGTGAATGTACCCTCACTGGTGTGTGTTTTCTGTACAGTACTTTATAGTGACTGTACCCTCACTGGTGTGTGTTTTCTGTACAGTACTTTATAGTGACTGTATCCTCACTGGTGCGTGTTTTATGTACAGTAAATTATAGTGACTGTACCCTCACTGGTGTGTGTTTTATGTACAGTAATTTATAGTGACTGTACCCTCACTGGTGTGTGTTTTCTGTACAGGAGTTTATAGTGACTGTACCCTCACTGGTGTGTGTTTTCTATACAGTTCTTTATAGTGACTGTCCCCTCACTGGTGTGTATTTTCTGTACAGGAGTTTATAGTGACTGTACCCTCACTGGTGTGTGTTTTCTGGACAGTATTTTAGACTGACTGTACCCTCACTGGTGTGTGTTTTCTGGACAGCAATTTATAATGACTGTACCCTCACTGGTGTGTGTTTTCTGTACATTACTTTATAGAAACTGTACCCTCACTGCTGTGTGTTTTCTGTGCAGTACTTTATAGAAACTGTACCCTCACTGCTGTGTGTTTTCTGTGCAGTACTTTATAGTGACTGTACCCTCACTGGTGTGTGTTTTCTGTACAGTACTTTATAGAAACTGTACCCTCACTGCTGTGTGTTTTCTGTGCAGTACTTTATAGTGACTCTATCCTCACTGGTGTGTGTTTTCTGTACAGTACTTTATAGTGACTGTATCCTCACTGGTGTGTGTTTTCTGTACAGTACTTTATACTGACTGTATCCTCACTGGTGTGTGTTTTCTGTACAGTACTTTATAGTGACTGTATCCTCACTTGTGTGTGTTTTCTGTACAGTACTTTATAGTGAATGTATCCTCACTGGTGTGTGTTTTCTGTACAGTACTTTATACTGACTGTATCCTCACTGGTGTGTGTTATCTGTACAGTACTTTATAGTGACTGTATCCTCACTGGTGTGTGTTTTCTGTACAGTACTTTATAGTGACTGTATCCTCACTGGTGTGTGTTTTGTGGACAGTACTTTATAGTGACTGTATCCTCACTGGTGTGTGTTTTCTGTACAGTACTTTATAGTGACTGTACCCTCACTGGTGTGTGTTTTCTGTACAGTAATTTATAGTGACTGTGTCCTCACTGGTGTGTGTTTTTTGTACAGTACTTTATAGTGACTCTACCCTCGCTGGTGTGTGTTTTCTGTACAGTACTTTATAGTGACTGTATCCTCACTGGTGTGTGTTTTCTGTACAGTACTTTATCGTGACTGTACCCTCACTGGTGTGTGTTTTCTGTAGAGTAATTTATATTGACTGTACCCTCACTGGTGTGTGTTTTCTGTACAGTATTTTATGGTGACTGTGCCCTCACTGGCGTGTGTTTTCTGTACAGTAGTTTATAGTGACTGGACCCTCACTGGTGTGTGTTTTCTGTACAGTACTTTATAGTGACTGTATCCTCACTGGTGTGTGTTTTCTGTACAGTACTTTATAGTGACTGTGCCCTCACTAGTGTGTGTCTTCTGTACAGTAGTTTATAGTGACTGTACCCTCACTGGTGTGTGTTTTCTGTACAGTAGTTCATAGTGACTGTATCCTCACTGGTGTGTGTTTTCTGTACAGGAGTTTCTAGTGACTCTACCCTCACTGGTGTGTGTTTTCTGGACAGCAATTTATAATGACTGTACCCTCACTGGTGTGTGTTTTCTATACATTACTTTATAGAAACTGTACCCTCACTGCTGAGTGTTTTCTGTGCAGTACTTTATAGAAACTGTACCCTCACTGGTGTGTGTTTTCTGCACAGTACTTTATAGAAACTGCACCCTCACTGCTGTGTGTTTTCTGTGCAGTACTTTATAGTGACTCTATCCTCACTGGTGTGTGTTTTCTGTACAGTATTTTATGGTGACTGTGCCCTCACTGGCGTGTGTTTTCTGTACAGTAGTTTATAGTGACTGGACCCTCACTGGTGTGTGTTTTCTGTACAGTACTTTATAGTGACTGTATCCTCACTGGTGTGTGTTTTCTGTACAGTACTTTATAGTGACTGTGCCCTCACTCGTGTGTGTCTTCTGTACAGTACTTTATAGTGACTGTATCCTCACTGGTGTGTGTTTTCTGTACGGTAGTTTATAGTGACTGCATCCTCACTGGTGTGTGTTTTCTGTGCAGTACTTTATAGTAACTGTGTCCTCACTGCTGTGTGTTTTCTGTACAGCACTTTACAGTGACTGTACCCTCACTGGTGGGTGTTTTCTGTACAGTACTTTATAGTGACTGTGTCCTCACTGGTGTGTGTTTTTTGTACAGTACTTTATAGTGACTGTGTCCTCACTGGTGTGTGTTTTAGTACAGTACTTTATAGTGACTGTGTCCTCACTGGTGTGTGTTTGTTGTACAGTAGTTTATAGTGACTGTACCTTCACTGGTGTGTGTTTTTTGTACAGTACTTTATAGTGACTGTGTCCTCACTGGTGTGTGTTTTAGTACAGTACTTTATAGTGACTGTACCCTCACCAGTATGTGTTTTCTGTACAGTACTTTATAGTGACTGTATCCTCACTGGTGTGTGTTTTATGTACAGTACTTTATGGTGAATGTACCCTCACTGGTGTGTGTTTTCTGTACAGTACTTTATAGTGACTGTACCCTCACTGGTGTGTGTTTTCTGTACAGTACTTTATAGTGACTGTATCCTCACTGGTGCGTGTTTTATGTACAGTAAATTATAGTGACTGTACCCTCACTGGTGTGTGTTTTATGTACAGTAATTTATAGTGACTGTACCCTCACTGGTGTGTGTTTTCTGTACAGGAGTTTATATTGACTGTACCCTCACTGGTGTGTGTTTTCTATACAGTTCTTTATAGTGACTGTCCCCTCACTGGTGTGTATTTTCTGTACAGGAGTTTATAGTGACTGTACCCTCACTGGTGTGTGTTTTCTGGACAGTATTTTAGACTGACTGTACCCTCACTGGTGTGTGTTTTCTGGACAGCAATTTATAATGACTGTACCCTCACTGGTGTGTGTTTTCTGTACATTACTTTATAGAAACTGTACCCTCACTGCTGTGTGTTTTCTGTGCAGTACTTTATAGAAACTGTACCCTCACTGCTGTGTGTTTTCTGTGCAGTACTTTATAGTGACTGTACCCTCACTGGTGTGTGTTTTCTGTACAGTACTTTATAGAAACTGTACCCTCACTGCTGTGTGTTTTCTGTGCAGTACTTTATAGTGACTCTATCCTCACTGGTGTGTGTTTTCTGTACAGTACTTTATAGTGACTGTATCCTCACTGGTGTGTGTTTTCTGTACAGTACTTTATAGTGACTGTATCCTCACTGGTGTGTGTTTTCTGTACAGTACTTTATAGTGACTGTATCCTCACTGGTGTGTGTTTTCTGTACAGTACTTTATAGTGACTGTATCCTCACTGGTGTGTGTTTTCTGTACAGTACTTTATACTGACTGTATCCTCACTGGTGTGTGTTATCTGTACAGTACTTTATAGTGACTGTATCCTCACTGGTGTGTGTTTTCTGTACAGTACTTTATAGTGACTGTATCCTCACTGGTGTGTGTTTTGTGGACAGTACTTTATAGTGACTGTATCCTCACTGGTGTGTGTTTTCTGTACAGTACTTTATAGTGACTGGACCCTCACTGGTGTGTGTTTTCTGTACAGTAATTTATAGTGACTGTGTCCTCACTGGTGTGTGTTTTTTGTACAGTACTTTATAGTGACTCTACCCTCACTGGTGTGTGTTTTCTGTACAGTACTTTATAGTGACTGTATCCTCACTGGTGTGTGTTTTCTGTACAGTACTTTATCGTGACTGTACCCTCACTGGTGTGTGTTTTCTGTAGAGTAATTTATATTGACTGTACCCTCACTGGTGTGTGTTTTCTGTACAGTATTTTATGGTGACTGTGCCCTCACTGGCGTGTGTTTTCTGTACAGTAGTTTATAGTGACTGGACCCTCACTGGTGTGTGTTTTCTGTACAGTACTTTATAGTGACTGTATCCTCACTGGTGTGTGTTTTCTGTACAGTACTTTATAGTGACTGTGCCCTCACTAGTGTGTGTCTTCTGTACAGTAGTTTATAGTGACTGTACCCTCACTGGTGTGTGTTTTCTGTGCAGTACTTTATAGTGACTGTATCCTCACTGGTGTGTGTTTTCTGGACAGCAATTTATAATGACTGTACCCTCACTGGTGTGTGTTTTCTATGCATTACTTTATAGAAACTGTACCCTCACTGCTGAGTGTTTTCTGTGCAGTACATTATAGAAACTGTACCCTCACTGCTGTGTGTTTTCTGTGCAGTACTTTATAGTGACTGTACCCTCACTGGTGTGTGTTTTCTGCACAGTACTTTATAGAAACTGCACCATCACTGCTGTGTGTTTTCTGTGCAGTACTTTATAGTGACTCTATCCTCACTGGTGTGTGTTTTCTGTACAGTAGTTTATAGTGACTGTATCCTCACTGGTGTGTGTTTTCTGTACAGTACATTATATTGGCTGTATCCTCACTGGTGTGTGTTTTCTGTCCAGTACTTTATAGTGACTGTATCCTCACTGGTGTGTGTTTTCTTTACAGAACTTTATAGTGACTGTATCCTCACTGGTGTGTGTTTTCTGTGCAGTACTTTATAGTGACTGTATCCTCACTGGTGTGTGTTTTCTGTACAGTACTTTATACTGACTGTATCCTCACTGGTGTGTGTTATCTGTACAGTACTTTATAGTGACTGTATCCTCACTGGTGTGTGTTTTCTGTACAGTACTTTATAGTGACTGTACCCTCACTGGTGTGTGTTTTCTGTGCAGTACTTTATAGTGACTGCATCCTCACTGGTGTGTGTTTTCTGTGCAGTACCTTATAGTGACTGTATCCTCACTGGTGTGTGTTTTCTGTACAGTAGTGTATTGTGACTGTATCCTCACGGGTGTATGTTTTATGTACAGTACTTTATAGTGACTGTACCCTCACTGGTGTGTGTTTTCTGTAGAGTAATTTATATTGACTGTACCCTCACTGGTGTGTGTTTTCTGTACAGCACTTTACAGTGACTGTGTCCTCACTGGTGTGTGTTTTCTGTACAGAACTTTACAGTGACACTACCCTCACTGTTGTGTGTTTTCTGTAGAGTAATTTATATTGACTGTACCCTCACTGGTGTGTGTTTTCTGTACAGTATTTTATGGTGACTGTGCCCTCACTGTACAGTAGTTTATAGTGACTCTATCCTCACTGGTGTGTGTTTTCTGTCCAGCACTTTACAGTGACTGTACCCTCACTGGTGTGTGTTTTCTTTACAGTAGTTTATAGTGACTGTACCCTCACTGGTGTGTGTTTTCTGTACAGTACTTTATAGTGACTGTGTCCTCACTGGTGTGTGTTTTCTGTACGGCACGTTATAGTGACTGTACCCTCACTGGTGTGTGTTTTCTGTACTGCACTTTATAGTGACTGTACCCTCACTGGTGTGTGTTTTTTGTACAGTACTTTAAAGTGACTGTGTCGTCACTGGTGTGTGTTTTGTGGACAGTCCTTTATAGTGACTGTGTCCTCACTGGTGTGTGTTTTCTGCAGAGTAATTTATATTGACTGTACCCTCACTGGTGTGTGTTTTCTGTACAGCACTTTACAGTGACTGTGTCCTCACTGGTGTGTGTTTTCTGTACAGTACTTTATAGTGACACTACCCTCACTGTTGTGTGATTTTCTGTAGAGTAATTTATATTGACTGTACCCTCACTGGTGTGTGTTTTCTCTCCAGTATTTTATGGTGACTGTGCCCTCACTGTACAGTAGTTTATAGTGACTCTATCCTCACTGGTGTGTGTTTTCTGTACAGCACTTTACAGTGACTGTACCCTCACTGGTGTGTGTTTTGTGGACAGTCCTTTATAGTGACTGTGTCCTCACTGGTGTGTGTTTTCTGAACAGCACTTTATAGTGACTGTACCCTCACTGGTGTGTGTTTTCTGGACAGTACTTTATAGTGACTGTGTCCTCACTGGTGTGTGTTTTCTGCACGGCACGTTATAGTGACTGTACCCTCACTGGTGTGTGTTTTCTGTACTGCACATTATAGTGACTGTACCCTCAGTGGTGTGTGTTTTCTGTACAGTACTTTATAGGGACTGTACCCTCAGATGTGTGTGTTTTATGTACAGTACTTTATGGTGAATGTACCCTCACTGGTGTGTGTTTTCTGTACAGTACTTTATAGTGACTGTACCCTCACTGGTGTGTGTTTTCTGTACAGTACTTTATACTGACTGTATCCTCACTGGTGTGTGTTTTCTGTGCAGTACTTTATAGTGACTCTATCCTCACTGGTGTGTGTTTTCTGTACAGTAGTGTATTGTGACTGTATCCTCACGGGTGTATGTTTTATGTACAGTACTTTATAGTGAATATACCCTCACTGCTGTGTGTTTTCTGTACAGCACTTTACAGTGACTGTGTCCTCACTGGTGTGTGTTTTCTGTACAGTACTTCATAGTGACACTACCCTCACTATTGTGTGTTTTCTGTAGAGTAATTTATATTGACTGTACCCTCACTGGTGTGTGTTTTCTGTACAGTATTTTATGGTGACTGTGCCCTCACTGTACAGTAGTTTATAGTGACTCTATCCTCACTGGTGTGTGTTTTCTGTACAGTACTTTATAGTGACTGTGTCCTCACTGGTGTGTGTTTTCTGTACAGCACTTTACAGTGACTGTACCCTCACTGGTGTGTGTTTTCTGTACAGTAGTTTATAGTGACTGTACCCTCACTGGTGTGTGTTTTCTGTACAGTACTTTATAGTGACTGTACCCTCACTGGTGTGTGTTTTCTGTAGAGTAATTTATATTGACTGTACCCTCACTGGTGTGTGTTTTCTGTACAGCACTTTACAGTGACTGTGTCCTCACTGGTGTGTGTTTTCTGTACAGTACTTTATAGTGACACTACCCTCACTGTTGTGTGTTTTCTGTAGAGTACTTTATAGTGACTGTATCCTCACTGGTGTGTGTTTTCTGTACAGTACTTTATAGTGACTGTGCCCTCACTAGTGTGTGTCTTCTGTACAGTAGTTTATAGTGACTGGACCCTCACTGGTGTGTGTTTTCTGTACAGTACTTTATAGTGACTGTATCCTCACTGGTGTGTGTTTTCTGTACAGTACTTTATAGTGACTGTGCCCTCACTAGTGTGTGTCTTCTGTACAGTACTTTATAGTGACTGTATCCTCACTGGTGTGTGTTTTCTGTACGGTAGTTTATAGTGACTGCATCCTCACTGGTGTGTGTTTTCTGTGCAGTACTTTATAGTGACTGTGTCCTCACTGCTGTGTGTTTTCTGTACAGCACTTTACAGTGACTGTACCCTCACTGGTGGGTGTTTTCTGTACAGTACTTTATAGTGACTGTGTCCTCACTGGTGTGTGTTTTTTGTACAGTACTTTATAGTGACTGTGTCCTCACTGGTGTGTGTTTTAGTACAGTACTTTATAGTGACTGTGTCCTCACTGGTGTGTGTTTGTTGTACAGTAGTTTATAGTGACTGTACCTTCACTGGTGTGTGTTTTTTGTACAGTACTTTATAGTGACTGTGTCCTCACTGCTGTGTGTTTTAGTACAGTACTTTATAGTGACTGTACCCTCACCAGTATGTGTTTTCTGTACAGTACTTTATAGTGACTGTATCCTCACTGGTGTGTGTTTTATGTACAGTACTTTATGGTGAATGTACCCTCACTGGTGTGTGTTTTCTGTACAGTACTTTATAGTGACTGTACCCTCACTGGTGTGTGTTTTCTGTACAGTACTTTATAGTGACTGTATCCTCACTGGTGCGTGTTTTATGTACAGTAAATTATAGTGACTGTACCCTCACTGGTGTGTGTTTTATGTACAGTAATTTATAGTGACTGTACCCTCACTGGTGTGTGTTTTCTGTACAGGAGTTTATATTGACTGTACCCTCACTGGTGTGTGTTTTCTATACAGTTCTTTATAGTGACTGTCCCCTCACTGGTGTGTATTTTCTGTACAGGAGTTTATAGTGACTGTACCCTCACTGGTGTGTGTTTTCTGGACAGTATTTTAGACTGACTGTACCCTCACTGGTGTGTGTTTTCTGGACAGCAATTTATAATGACTGTACCCTCACTGGTGTGTGTTTTCTGTACATTACTTTATAGAAACTGTACCCTCACTGCTGTGTGTTTTCTGTGCAGTACTTTATAGAAACTGTACCCTCACTGCTGTGTGTTTTCTGTGCAGTACTTTATAGTGACTGTACCCTCACTGGTGTGTGTTTTCTGTACAGTACTTTATAGAAACTGTACCCTCACTGCTGTGTGTTTTCTGTGCAGTACTTTATAGTGACTCTATCCTCACTGGTGTGTGTTTTCTGTACAGTACTTTATAGTGACTGTATCCTCACTGGTGTGTGTTTTCTGTACAGTACTTTATAGTGACTGTATCCTCACTGGTGTGTGTTTTCTGTACAGTACTTTATAGTGACTGTATCCTCACTGGTGTGTGTTTTCTGTACAGTACTTTATAGTGACTGTATCCTCACTGGTGTGTGTTTTCTGTACAGTACTTTATACTGACTGTATCCTCACTGGTGTGTGTTATCTGTACAGTACTTTATAGTGACTGTATCCTCACTGGTGTGTGTTTTCTGTACAGTACTTTATAGTGACTGTATCCTCACTGGTGTGTGTTTTGTGGACAGTACTTTATAGTGACTGTATCCTCACTGGTGTGTGTTTTCTGTACAGTACTTTATAGTGACTGGACCCTCACTGGTGTGTGTTTTCTGTACAGTAATTTATAGTGACTGTGTCCTCACTGGTGTGTGTTTTTTGTACAGTACTTTATAGTGACTCTACCCTCACTGGTGTGTGTTTTCTGTACAGTACTTTATAGTGACTGTATCCTCACTGGTGTGTGTTTTCTGTACAGTACTTTATCGTGACTGTACCCTCACTGGTGTGTGTTTTCTGTAGAGTAATTTATATTGACTGTACCCTCACTGGTGTGTGTTTTCTGTACAGTATTTTATGGTGACTGTGCCCTCACTGGCGTGTGTTTTCTGTACAGTAGTTTATAGTGACTGGACCCTCACTGGTGTGTGTTTTCTGTACAGTACTTTATAGTGACTGTATCCTCACTGGTGTGTGTTTTCTGTACAGTACTTTATAGTGACTGTGCCCTCACTAGTGTGTGTCTTCTGTACAGTAGTTTATAGTGACTGTACCCTCACTGGTGTGTGTTTTCTGTGCAGTACTTTATAGTGACTGTATCCTCACTGGTGTGTGTTTTCTGTACAGCACTTTACAGTGACTGTACCCTCACTGGTGTGTGTTTTCTGGACAGCAATTTATAATGACTGTACCCTCACTGGTGTGTGTTTTCTATACATTACTTTATAGAAACTGTACCCTCACTGCTGAGTGTTTTCTGTGCAGTACTTTATAGAAACTGTACCCTCACTGCTGTGTGTTTTCTGTGCAGTACTTTATAGTGACTGTACCCTCACTGGTGTGTGTTTTCTGCACAGTACTTTATAGAAACTGCACCATCACTGCTGTGTGTTTTCTGTGCAGTACTTTATAGTGACTCTATCCTCACTGGTGTGTGTTTTCTGTACAGTAGTTTATAGTGACTGTATCCTCACTGGTGTGTGTTTTCTGTACAGTACATTATATTGGCTGTATCCTCACTGGTGTGTGTTTTCTGTCCAGTACTTTATAGTGACTGTATCCTCACTGGTGTGTGTTTTCTTTACAGAACTTTATAGTGACTGTATCCTCACTGGTGTGTGTTTTCTGTGCAGTACTTTATAGTGACTGTATCCTCACTGGTGTGTGTTTTCTGTACAGTACTTTATACTGACTGTATCCTCACTGGTGTGTGTTATCTGTACAGTACTTTATAGTGACTGTATCCTCACTGGTGTGTGTTTTCTGTACAGTACTTTATAGTGACTGTACCCTCACTGGTGTGTGTTTTCTGTGCAGTACTTTATAGTGACTGCATCCTCACTGGTGTGTGTTTTCTGTGCAGTACCTTATAGTGACTGTATCCTCACTGGTGTGTGTTTTCTGTACAGTACTTTATAGTGACTGTACCCTCACTGGTGTGTGTTTTCTGTAGAGTAATTTATATTGACTGTACCCTCACTGGTGTGTGTTTTCTGTACAGCACTTTACAGTGACTGTGTCCTCACTGGTGTGTGTTTTCTGTACAGAACTTTACAGTGACACTACCCTCACTGTTGTGTGTTTTCTGTAGAGTAATTTATATTGACTGTACCCTCACTGGTGTGTGTTTTCTGTACAGTATTTTATGGTGACTGTGCCCTCACTGTACAGTAGTTTATAGTGACTCTATCCTCACTGGTGTGTGTTTTCTGTCCAGCACTTTACAGTGACTGTACCCTCACTGGTGTGTGTTTTCTTTACAGTAGTTTATAGTGACTGTACCCTCACTGGTGTGTGTTTTCTGTACAGTACTTTATAGTGACTGTGTCCTCACTGGTGTGTGTTTTCTGTACGGCACGTTATAGTGACTGTACCCTCACTGGTGTGTGTTTTCTGTACTGCACTTTATAGTGACTGTACCCTCACTGGTGTGTGTTTTTTGTACAGTACTTTAAAGTGACTGTGTCGTCACTGGTGTGTGTTTTGTGGACAGTCCTTTATAGTGACTGTGTCCTCACTGGTGTGTGTTTTCTGCAGAGTAATTTATATTGACTGTACCCTCACTGGTGTGTGTTTTCTGTACAGCACTTTACAGTGACTGTGTCCTCACTGGTGTGTGTTTTCTGTACAGTACTTTATAGTGACACTACCCTCACTGTTGTGTGTTTTCTGTAGAGTAATTTATATTGACTGTACCCTCACTGGTGTGTGTTTTCTCTCCAGTATTTTATGGTGACTGTGCCCTCACTGTACAGTAGTTTATAGTGACTCTATCCTCACTGGTGTGTGTTTTCTGTACAGCACTTTACAGTGACTGTACCCTCACTGGTGTGTGTTTTGTGGACAGTCCTTTATAGTGACTGTGTCCTCACTGGTGTGTGTTTTCTGAACAGCACTTTATAGTGACTGTACCCTCACTGGTGTGTGTTTTCTGGACAGTACTTTATAGTGACTGTGTCCTCACTGGTGTGTGTTTTCTGCACGGCACGTTATAGTGACTGTACCCTCACTGGTGTGTGTTTTCTGTACTGCACATTATAGTGACTGTACCCTCAGTGGTGTGTGTTTTCTGTACAGTACTTTATAGGGACTGTACCCTCAGATGTGTGTGTTTTATGTACAGTACTTTATGGTGAATGTACCCTCACTGGTGTGTGTTTTCTGTACAGTACTTTATAGTGACTGTACCCTCACTGGTGTGTGTTTTCTGTACAGTACTTTATACTGACTGTATCCTCACTGGTGTGTGTTTTCTGTGCAGTACTTTATAGTGACTCTATCCTCACTGGTGTGTGTTTTCTGTACAGTAGTGTATTGTGACTGTATCCTCACGGGTGTATGTTTTATGTACAGTACTTTATGGTGAATATACCCTCACTGCTGTGTGTTTTCTGTACAGCACTTTACAGTGACTGTGTCCTCACTGGTGTGTGTTTTCTGTACAGTACTTCATAGTGACACTACCCTCACTGTTGTGTGTTTTCTGTAGAGTAATTTATATTGACTGTACCCTCACTGGTGTGTGTTTTCTGTACAGTATTTTATGGTGACTGTGCCCTCACTGTACAGTAGTTTATAGTGACTCTATCCTCACTGGTGTGTGTTTTCTGTACAGTACTTTATAGTGACTGTGTCCTCACTGGTGTGTGTTTTCTGTACAGCACTTTACAGTGACTGTACCCTCACTGGTGTGTGTTTTCTGTACAGTAGTTTATAGTGACTGTACCCTCACTGGTGTGTGTTTTCTGTACAGTACTTTATAGTGACTGTACCCTCACTGGTGTGTGTTTTCTGTAGAGTAATTTATATTGACTGTACCCTCACTGGTGTGTGTTTTCTGTACAGCACTTTACAGTGACTGTGTCCTCACTGGTGTGTGTTTTCTGTACAGTACTTTATAGTGACACTACCCTCACTGTTGTGTGTTTTCTGTAGAGTAATTTATATTGACTGTACCCTCACTGGTGTGTGTTTTCTGTACAGTATTTTATGGTGACTGTGCCCTTACTGGTGTGTGTTTTCTGTACAGTAGTTTATAGTGACTGTGTCCTCACTGGTGTGTGTTTTCTGCACGGCACGTTATAGTGACTGTACCCTCACTGGTGTGTGTTTTCTGTACTGCACATTATAGTGACTGTACCCTCACTGGTGTGTGTTTTCTGTACAGTACTTTATAGGGACTGTACCCTCAGATGTGTGTGTTTTATGTACAGTACTTTATGGTGAATGTACCCTCACTGGTGTGTGTTTTCTGTACAGTACTTTATAGTGACTGTACCCTCACTGGTGTGTGTTTTCTGTACAGTACTTTATACTGACTGTATCCTCACTGGTGTGTGTTTTCTGTGCAGTACTTTATAGTGACTCTATCCTCACTGGTGTGTGTTTTCTGTACAGTAGTGTATTGTGACTGTATCCTCACGGGTGTATGTTTTATGTACAGTACTTTATGGTGAATATACCCTCACTGCTGTGTGTTTTCTGTACAGCACTTTACAGTGACTGTGTCCTCACTGGTGTGTGTTTTCTGTACAGTACTTCATAGTGACACTACCCTCACTGTTGTGTGTTTTCGGTAGAGTAATTTATATTGACTGTACCCTCACTGGTGTGTGTTTTCTGTACAGTATTTTATGGTGACTGTGCCCTCACTGTACAGTAGTTTATAGTGACTCTATCCTCACTGGTGTGTGTTTTCTGTACAGTACTTTATAGTGACTGTGTCCTCACTGGTGTGTGTTTTCTGTACAGCACTTTACAGTGACTGTACCCTCACTGGTGTGTGTTTTCTGTACAGTAGTTTATAGTGACTGTACCCTCACTGGTGTGTGTTTTCTGTACAGTACTTTATAGTGACTGTACCCTCACTGGTGTGTGTTTTCTGTAGAGTAATTTATATTGACTGTACCCTCACTGGTGTGTGTTTTCTGTACAGCACTTTACAGTGACTGTGTCCTCACTGGTGTGTGTTTTCTGTACAGTACTTTATAGTGACACTACCCTCACTGTTGTGTGTTTTCTGTAGAGTAATTTATATTGACTGTACCCTCACTGGTGTGTGTTTTCTGTACAGTATTTTATGGTGACTGTGCCCTTACTGGTGTGTGTTTTCTGTACAGTAGTTTATAGTGACTGTACCCTCACTGGTGTGTGTTTTCTGTACAGTACTTTATTGTGACTGTGTCCTCACTGGTGTGTGTTTTCTGTAGAGTAATTTATATTGACTGTACCCTCACTGGTGTGTGTTTTCTGTACTGCACTTTATAGTGACTGTACCCTCACTGGTGTGTGTTTTTTGTACAGTACTTTAAAGTGACTGTGTCCTCACTGGTGTGTGTTTTGTGGACAGTCCTTTATCGTGACTGTGTCCTCACTGGTGTGTGTTTTCTGAACAGCACTTTACAGTGACTGTACCCTCACTGGTGTGTGTTTTCTGTACAGTACTTTATAGTGACTGTGTCCTCACTGGTGTGTGTTTTCTGTACGGCACGTTATTGTGACTGTACCCTCACTGGTGTGTGTTTTCTGTACAGTACTTTATAGTGACTGTACCCTCACTGGTGTGTGTTTTCTGTAGAGTAATTTATATTGACTGTACCCTCACTGGTGTGTGTTTTCTGTACAGCACTTTACAGTGACTGTGTCCTCACTGGTGTGTGTTTTCTGTACAGTACTTTATAGTGACACTACCCTCACTGTTGTGTGTTTTCTGTAGAGTAATTTATATTGACTGTACCCTCACTGGTGTGTGTTTTCTGTACAGTATTTTATGGTGACTGTGCCCTTACTGGTGTGTGTTTTCTGTACAGTAGTTTATAGTGACTGTACCCTCACTGGTGTGTGTTTTCTGTACAGTACTTTATTGTGACTGTGTCCTCACTGGTGTGTGTTTTCTGTAGAGTAATTTATATTGACTGTACCCTCACTGGTGTGTGTTTTCTGTACTGCACTTTATAGTGACTGTACCCTCACTGGTGTGTGTTTTTTGTACAGTACTTTAAAGTGACTGTGTCCTCACTGGTGTGTGTTTTGTGGACAGTCCTTTATCGTGACTGTGTCCTCACTGGTGTGTGTTTTCTGAACAGCACTTTACAGTGACTGTACCCTCACTGGTGTGTGTTTTCTGTACAGTACTTTATAGTGACTGTGTCCTCACTGGTGTGTGTTTTCTGTACGGCACGTTATTGTGACTGTACCCTCACTGGTGTGTGTTTTCTGTACTGCACATTATAGTGACTGTACCCTCAGTGGTGTGTGTTTTCTGTACAGTACTTTATAGTGACTGTACCCTCAGATGTGTGTGTTTTATGTCCAGTACTTTATGGTGAATGTACCCTCACTGGTGTGTGTTTTCTGTACAGTACTTTATAGTGACTGTACCCTCACTGGTGTGTGTTTTCTGTACAGTACTTTATACTGACTGTATCCTCACTGGTGTGTGTTTTCTGTGCAGTACTTTATAGTGACTCTATCCTCACTGGTGTGTGTTTTCTGTACAGTAGTGTATTGTGACTGTCTCCTCACGGGTGTGTGTTTTATGTACAGTACTTTATGGTGAATATACCCTCACTGGTGTGTGTTTTCTGTACAGTACTTTATAGTGACTTACCTTCACTGGTGTGTGTTTTCTGTACAGTACTTAATAGTGACTGTGCCCTCACTGGTGTGTGTTTTCTGTACAGTAGTTTATAGTGACTGTACCCTCACTGGTGTGTGTTTTATGTACAGCACTTTACAGTGACTGTACCCTCACTGGTGTCTGTTGTCTGTACAGTACTTTATAGTTACTGTACCCTCACTGGTGTGTGTTTTCTGTACAGTAGTTTATATGAGTGTACCCTCACTGGTGTGTGTTTTCTGTACAGTAGTTTACAGTGACTCTACGCTCACTGGTGTGTGGTTTCTGAACAGTACTTGATAGTGACTGTACCCTCACTGTTGTGTGTTTTCTGTACAGTACTTTATAGTGACTGTATCCTCACTGGTGTGTGTTTTCTGTACAGTAATTTATATTGACTGTACCCTCACTGGTGTGTGTTTTCTGTCCAGTACTTTATAGTGACTGTATCCTCACTGGTGTGTGTTTTATGTACAGTACTTTATAGTGACTGTATCCTCACTGGTGTGTGTTTTCTGTACAGTACTTTATAGTGACTGTATCCTCACTGGTGTGTGTTTTCTGTAGAGTAATTTATATTGACTGTACCCTCACTGGTGTGTGTTTTCTGTACAGTACTTTATAGTGACTGTGACCTCACTGGCGTGTGTTTTCTGTACAGTAGTTTATAGTGACTGTACCCTCACTTGTGTGTGTTTTCTGTACAGAAGTGTATAGTGACTGTATCCTCACTGGTGTGTATTTTCTGTACAGTACTGTATAGTGACTCTATCCTCACTGGTGTGTGTTTTCTGTACGGTAATTTATAGTGACTGCATCCTCACTGGTGTGTGTTTTCTGCGCAGTACTTTATAGTGACTGTATCCTCACTGGTGTGTGTTTTCTGTACAGCACTTTACAGTGACTGTACCCTCACTGGTGTGTGTTTTCTGTACAGTACTTTATAGTGACTGTGTCCTCACTGGTGTGTGTTTTCTGTGCAGTACTTTATAGTGACTGTATCCTCACTGGTGTGTGTTTTCTGTACAGTAGTGTATTGTGACTGTATCCTCACGGGTGTGTGTTTTATGTACAGTACTTTATGGTGAATATACCCTCACTGGTGTGTGTTTTCTGTACAGCACTTTACAGTGACTGTGTCCTCACTGGTGTGTGTTTTCTGTACAGTACTTTATAGTGACACTACCCTCACTGTTGTGTGTTTTCTGTAGAGTAATTTATATTGACTGTACCCTCACTGGTGTGTGTTTTCTGTTCAGTATTTTATGGTGACTGTGCCCTCACTGTACAGTAGTTTATAGTGACTCTATCCTCACTGGTGTGTGTTTTCTGTAGAGTAATTTATATTGACTGTACCCTCACTGGTGTGTGTTTTCTGTACAGTACTTTATAGTGACTGTGTCCTCACTGGTGTGTGTTTTCTGCACGGCACGTTATAGTGACTGTACCCTCACTGGTGTGTGTTTTCTGTACTGCACATTATAGTGACTGTACCCTCAGTGGTGTGTGTTTTCTGTACAGTACTTTATAGGGACTGTACCCTCAGATGTGTGTGTTTTATGTACAGTACTTTATGGTGAATGTACCCTCACTGGTGTGTGTTTTCTGTACAGTACTTTATAGTGACTGTACCCTCACTGGTGTGTGTTTTCTGTACAGTACTTTATACTGACTGTATCCTCACTGGTGTGTGTTTTCTGTGCAGTACTTTATAGTGACTCTATCCTCACTGGTGTGTGTTTTCTGTACAGTAGTGTATTGTGACTGTATCCTCACGGGTGTATGTTTTATGTACAGTACTTTATGGTGAATATACCCTCACTGCTGTGTGTTTTCTGTACAGCACTTTACAGTGACTGTGTCCTCACTGGTGTGTGTTTTCTGTACAGTACTTCATAGTGACACTACCCTCACTGTTGTGTGTTTTCTGTAGAGTAATTTATATTGACTGTACCCTCACTGGTGTGTGTTTTCTGTACAGTATTTTATGGTGACTGTGCCCTCACTGTACAGTAGTTTATAGTGACTCTATCCTCACTGGTGTGTGTTTTCTGTACAGTACTTTATAGTGACTGTGTCCTCACTGGTGTGTGTTTTCTGTACAGCACTTTACAGTGACTGTACCCTCACTGGTGTGTGTTTTCTGTACAGTAGTTTATAGTGACTGTACCCTCACTGGTGTGTGTTTTCTGTACAGTACTTTATAGTGACTGTACCCTCACTGGTGTGTGTTTTCTGTAGAGTAATTTATATTGACTGTACCCTCACTGGTGTGTGTTTTCTGTACAGCACTTTACAGTGACTGTGTCCTCACTGGTGTGTGTTTTCTGTACAGTACTTTATAGTGACACTACCCTCACTGTTGTGTGTTTTCTGTAGAGTAATTTATATTGACTGTACCCTCACTGGTGTGTGTTTTCTGTACAGTATTTTATGGTGACTGTGCCCTTACTGGTGTGTGTTTTCTGTACAGTAGTTTATAGTGACTGTACCCTCACTGGTGTGTGTTTTCTGTACAGTACTTTATTGTGACTGTGTCCTCACTGGTGTGTGTTTTCTGTAGAGTAATTTATATTGACTGTACCCTCACTGGTGTGTGTTTTCTGTACTGCACTTTATAGTGACTGTACCCTCACTGGTGTGTGTTTTTTGTACAGTACTTTAAAGTGACTGTGTCGTCACTGGTGTGTGTTTTGTGGACAGTCCTTTATCGTGACTGTGTCCTCACTGGTGTGTGTTTTCTGAACAGCACTTTACAGTGACTGTACCCTCACTGGTGTGTGTTTTCTGTACAGTACTTTATAGTGACTGTGTCCTCACTGGTGTGTGTTTTCTGTACGGCACGTTATTGTGACTGTACCCTCACTGGTGTGTGTTTTCTGTACTGCACATTATAGTGACTGTACCCTCAGTGGTGTGTGTTTTCTGTACAGTACTTTATAGTGACTGTACCCTCAGATGTGTGTGTTTTATGTCCAGTACTTTATGGTGAATGTACCCTCACTGGTGTGTGTTTTCTGTACAGTACTTTATAGTGACTGTACCCTCACTGGTGTGTGTTTTCTGTACAGTACTTTATACTGACTGTATCCTCACTGGTGTGTGTTTTCTGTTCAGTACTTTATAGTGACTCTATCCTCACTGGTGTGTGTTTTCTGTACAGTAGTGTATTGTGACTGTCTCCTCACGGGTGTGTGTTTTATGTACAGTACTTTATGGTGAATATACCCTCACTGGTGTGTGTTTTCTGTACAGTACTTTATAGTGACTTACCTTCACTGGTGTGTGTTTTCTGTACAGTACTTAATAGTGACTGTACCCTCACTGGTGTGTGTTTTCTGTACAGTAGTTTATAGTGACTGTACCCTCACTGGTGTGTGTTTTATGTACAGCACTTTACAGTGACTGTACCCTCACTGGTGTCTGTTGTCTGTACAGTACTTTATAGTTACTGTACCCTCACTGGTGTGTGTTTTCTGTACAGTAGTTTATATGAGTGTACCCTCACTGGTGTGTGTTTTCTGTACAGTAGTTTACAGTGACTCTACGCTCACTGGTGTGTGGTTTCTGAACAGTACTTGATAGTGACTGTACCCTCACTGTTGTGTGTTTTCTGTACAGTAATTTATATTGACTGTACCCTCACTGGTGTGTGTTTTCTGTCCAGTACTTTATAGTGACTGTATCCTCACTGGTGTGTGTTTTATGTACAGTACTTTATAGTGACTGTATCCTCACTGGTGTGTGTTTTCTGTACAGTACTTTATAGTGACTGTATCCTCACTGGTGTGTGTTTTCTGTAGAGTAATTTATATTGACTGTACCCTCACTGGTGTGTGTTTTCTGTACAGTACTTTATAGTGACTGTGACCTCACTGGCGTGTGTTTTCTGTACAGTAGTTTATAGTGACTGTACCCTCACTTGTGTGTGTTTTCTGTACAGAAGTGTATAGTGACTGTATCCTCACTGGTGTGTATTTTCTGTACAGTACTGTATAGTGACTCTATCCTCACTGGTGTGTGTTTTCTGTACGGTAATTTATAGTGACTGCATCCTCACTGGTGTGTGTTTTCTGTGCAGTACTTTATAGTGACTGTATCCTCACTGGTGTGTGTTTTCTGTACAGCACTTTACAGTGACTGTACCCTCACTGGTGTGTGTTTTCTGTACAGTACTTTATAGTGACTGTGTCCTCACTGGTGTGTGTTTTCTGTGCAGTACTTTATAGTGACTCTATCCTCACTGGTGTGTGTTTTCTGTACAGTAGTGTATTGTGACTGTATCCTCACGGTTGTGTGTTTTATGTACAGTACTTTATGGTGAATATACCCTCACTGGTGTGTGTTTTCTGTACAGCACTTTACAGTGACTGTGTCCTCACTGGTGTGTGTTTTCTGTACAGTACTTTATAGTGACACTACCCTCACTGTTGTGTGTTTTCTGTAGAGTAATTTATATTGACTGTACCCTCACTGGTGTGTGTTTTCTGTTCAGTATTTTATGGTGACTGTGCCCTCACTGTACAGTAGTTTATAGTGACTCTATCCTCACTGGTGTGTGTTTTCTGTACAGTACTTTATAGTGACTGTGTCCTCACTGGTGTGTGTTTTCTGTACAGCACTTTACAGTGACTGTACCCTCACTGATGTGTGTTTTCTGTACAGTAGTTTATAGTGACTGTACCCTCACTGGTGTGTGTTTTCTGTACAGTACTTTATAGTGACTGTGTCCTCACTGGTGTGTGTTTTCTGTACGGCACGTTATAGTGACTGTACCCTCACTGGTGTGTGTTTTCTGTACTGCACTTTATAGTGACTGTACCCTCACTGGTGTGTGTTTTTTGTACAGTACTTTAAAGTGACTGTGTCGTCACTGGTGTGTGTTTTGTGGACAGTCCTTTATCGTGACTGTGTCCTCACTGGTGTGTGTTTTCTGAACAGCACTTTACAGTGACTGTACCCTCACTGGTGTGTGTTTTCTGGACAGTACTTTATAGTGACTGTGTCCTCACTGGTGTGTGTTTTCTGTACGGCACGTTATAGTGACTGTACCCTCACTGGTGTGTGTTTTCTGAACTGCACATTATAATGACTGTACCCTCAGTGGTGTGTGTTTTCTGTACAGTAATTTATAGTGACTGTACCCTCAGATGTGTGTGTTTTATGTACAGTACTTTATGGTGAATGTACCCTCACTGGTGTGTGTTTTCTGTACAGTACTTTATAGTGACTGTACCCTCACTGGTGTGTGTTTTCTGTACAGTACTTTATACTGACTGTATCCTCACTGGTGTGTGTTTTCTGTGCAGTACTTTATAGTGACTCTATCCTCACTGGTGTGTGTTTTCTGTACAGTAGTGTATTGTGACTGTCTCCTCACGGGTGTGTGTTTTATGTACAGTACTTTATGGTGAATATACCCTCACTGGTGTGTGTTTTCTGTACAGTACTTTATAGTGACTTACCTTCACTGGTGTGTGTTTTCTGTACAGTACTTAATAGTGACTCTACCCTCACTGGTGTGTGTTTTCTGTACAGTAGTTTATAGTGACTGTACCCTCACTGGTGTGTGTTTTATGTACAGCACTTTACAGTGACTGTACCCTCACTGGTGTCTGTTGTCTGTACAGTACTTTATAGTTACTGTACCCTCACTGGTGTGTGTTTTCTGTACAGTAGTTTACAGTGACTCTACGCTCACTGGTGTGTGGTTTCTGTACAGTAATTTGTATTGACTGTACCCTCACTGGTGTGTGTTTTCTGTGCAGTACTTTATAGTGACTGTGTCCTCACTGGTGTGTGTTTTCTGTACAGCACTTTACAGTGACTGTACCCTCACTGGTGTGTGTTTTCTGTACAGTACTTTATAGTGACTGTGTCCTCACTGATGTGTGTTTTCTGTACTGCACTTTATAGTGACTGTACCCTCACTGGTGTGTGTTTTTTGTACAGTACTTTATAGTGACTGTATCCTCACTGGTGTGTGTTTTCTGTGCAGTACTTTATAGTGACTCTATCCTCACTGGTGTGTGTTTTCTGTACAGTAGTTTATAGTGACTGTGTCCTCACTGGCGTGTGTTTTCTGTACTGCACTTGATAGTGACTGTACCCTCACTGGTGTGTAATTTTTGTACTGTACTTTATAGTGACTGTATCCTCACTGGTGTGTGTTTTCTGTGCAGTACTTTATAGTGACTCTATCCTCACTGGTGTGTGTTTTCTGCACAGTACTTTATAGTGACTCTGTCCTCACTGCTGTGTGTTTTCTGTACAATATTTTATAGTGACTGTACCCTCACTGGTGTGTGTTTTCTGTACAATATTTTATAGTGACTGTGTCCTCACTGGTGTGTGTTTTCTGTACAGTACTTTATAGTGACTGTACCCTCACTGGTGTGTGTTTTCTGTACAATATTTTATAGTGACTGTGTCCTCACAGGTGTGTGTTTTCTGTACAGTACTTTATAGTGACTGTACCCTCACTGGTGTGTGTTTTCTGTACAGTACTTTATAGTGACTGTACGCTCACTGGTGTGTGTTTTCTGTACAGTACTTTATGGTGAATGTGTCCTCACTGGTGTGTGTTTTCTGTACTGTACTTTATAGTGACTGTACGCTCACTGGTGTGTGTTTTCTGTACAGTACTTTATGGTGAATGTGTCCTCACTGGTGTGTGTTTTCTGTACAATATTTTATATTTACTGTATCCTCACTGGTGTGTGTTTTCTGTACAGTACTTTATAGTGAATGTACCCTCACTGGTGTGTGTTTTCTGTACAGTACTTTATAGTGACTGTGTCCTCACTGGTGTGTGTTTTCTGTACAGTAATTTATAGTGACTGGACACTCACTGGTGTGTGTTTTCTGTACAGTACTTTATAGTGACTGTATCCTCACTGGTGTGTGTTTTCTGTACAATATTTTATATTGACTGTATCCTCACTGGTGTGTGTTTTCTGTACAGTACTTTATAGTGACTGTACGCTCACTGGTGTGTGTTTTCTGTACAGTACTTTATGGTGAATGTGTCCTCACTGGTGTGTGTTTTCTGTACTGTACTTTATAGTGACTGTACCCTCACTGGTGTGTGTTTTCTGTACAATATTGTATATTTACTGTATCCTCACTGGTGTGTGTTTTCTGTAGAGTAATTTATATTGACTGTACCCTCACTGGTGTGTGTTTTCTGTACAGTACTTTATAGTGACTGTGACCTCACTGGCGTGTGTTTTCTGTACAGTAGTTTATAGTGACTGTACCCTCACTTGTGTGTGTTTTCTGTACAGAAGTGGATAGTGACTGTATCCTCACTGGTGTGTATTTTCTGTACTGTACTTTATAGTGACTCTATCCTCACTGGTGTGTGTTTTCTGTACGGTAATTTATAGTGACTGCATCCTCACTGGTGTGTGTTTTCTGTGCAGTACTTTATAGTGACTGTGTCCTCACTGGTGTGTGTTTTCTGTACAGCACTTTACAGTGACTGTACCCTCACTGGTGTGTGTTTTCTGTACAGTACTTTATAGTGACTGTGTCCTCACTGGTGTGTGTTTTCTGTGCAGTACTTTATAGTGACTGTATCCTCACTGGTGTGTGTTTTCTGTACAGTAGTGTATTGTGACTGTATCCTCACGGGTGTGTGTTTTATGTACAGTACTTTATGGTGAATATACCCTCACTGGTGTGTGTTTTCTGTACAGCACTTTACAGTGACTGTGTCCTCACTGGTGTGTGTTTTCTGTACAGTACTTGAAAGTGACACTACCCTCACTGTTGTGTGTTTTCTGTAGAGTAATTTATATTGACTGTACCCTCACTGGTGTGTGTTTTCTGTACAGTATTTTATGGTGACTGTGCCCTCACTGTACAGTAGTTTATAGTGACTCTATCCTCACTGGTGTGTGTTTTCTGTACAGTACTTTATAGTGACTGTGTCCTCACTGGTGTGTGTTTTCTGTGCAGTACTTTATAGTGACTCTATCCTCACTGGTGTGTGTTTTCTGCACAGTTGTTTATAGTGACTGTGTCCTCACTGGCGTGTGTTTTCTGTACTGCACTTGATAGTGACTGTACCCTCACTGGTGTGTAATTTTTGTACTGTACTTTATAGTGACTGTATCCTCACTGGTGTGTGTTTTCTGTGCAGTACTTTATAGTGACTCTATCCTCACTGGTGTGTGTTTTCTGTACAGTCGTTTCTAGTGACTGTGTCCTCACTGGCGTGTGTTTTCTGCACGGCACGTTATAGTGACTGTACCCTCACTGGTGTGTGTTTTCTGCACAGTACTTTATAGTGACTCTGTCCTCACTGCTGTGTGTTTTCTGTACAATATTTTATAGTGACTGTACCCTCACTGGTGTGTGTTTTCTGTACAGTACTTTATAATGACTGTACCCTCACTGGTGTGTGTTTTCTGTACAATATTTTATAGTGACTGTGTCCTCACAGGTATGTGTTTTCTGTACAGTACTTTATAGTGACTGTACCCTCACTGGTGTGTGTTTTCTGTACAGTACTTTATAGTGACTGTATCCTCACTGGTGTGTGTTTTCTGTACAGTACTTTTTAGTGACTGTACCCTCACTGGGGTGTGTTTTCTGTTCAGTACCTTATGGTGAATGTGCCCTCACTGGTGTGTGTTTTCTGTACAATACTTTATGGTGACTGTACCCTCACTGGTGTGTGTTTTCTGCACAGTACTTTATAGTGAATGTACCCTCACTGGTGTGTGTTTTCTGTACAGTACTTTATAGTGACTGTGTCCTCACAGGTGTGTGTTTTCTGTACAGTAATTTATAGTGACTGCACACTCACTGGTGTGTGTTTTCTGTACAGTACTTTATAGTGACTGTATCCTCACTGGTGTGTGTTTTCTGTCCAATATTTTATATTGACTGTATCCTCACTGGTGTGTGTTTTCTGTACAGTACTTTATAGTGACTCTACACTCACTGGTGTGTGTTTTCTGTACAATATTTTATATTGACTGTATCCTCACTGGTGTGTGTTTTCTGTACAGTACTTTATAGTGACTGTACGCTCACTGGTGTGTGTTTTCTGTACAGTACTTTATGGTGAATGTGTCCTCACTGGTGTGTGTTTTCTGTACTGTACTTTATAGTGACTGTACCCTCACTGGTGTGTGTTTTCTGTACAATATTGTATATTTACTGTATCCTCACTGGTGTGTGTTTTCTGTAGAGTAATTTATATTGACTGTACCCTCACTGGTGTGTGTTTTCTGTACAGTACTTTATAGTGACTGTGACCTCACTGGCGTGTGTTTTCTGTACAGTAGTTTATAGTGACTGTACCCTCACTTGTGTGTGTTTTCTGTACAGAAGTGGATAGTGACTGTATCCTCACTGGTGTGTATTTTCTGTACAGTACTTTATAGTGACTCTATCCTCACTGGTGTGTGTTTTCTGTACGGTAATTTATAGTGACTGCATCCTCACTGGTGTGTGTTTTCTGTGCAGTACTTTATAGTGACTGTGTCCTCACTGGTGTGTGTTTTCTGTACAGCACTTTACAGTGACTGTACCCTCACTGGTGTGTGTTTTCTGTACAGTACTTTATAGTGACTGTGTCCTCACTGGTGTGTGTTTTCTGTGCAGTACTTTATAGTGACTGTATCCTCACTGGTGTGTGTTTTCTGTACAGTAGTGTATTGTGACTGTATCCTCACGGGTGTGTGTTTTATGTACAGTACTTTATGGTGAATATACCCTCACTGGTGTGTGTTTTCTGTACAGCACTTTACAGTGACTGTGTCCTCACTGGTGTGTGTTTTCTGTACAGTACTTTATAGTGACACTACCCTCACTGTTGTGTGTTTTCTGTAGAGTAATTTATATTGACTGTACCCTCACTGGTGTGTGTTTTCTGTACAGTATTTTATGGTGACTGTGCCCTCACTGTACAGTAGTTTATAGTGACTCTATCCTCACTGGTGTGTGTTTTCTGTACAGTACTTTATAGTGACTGTGTCCTCACTGGTGTGTGTTTTCTGTGCAGTACTTTATAGTGACTCTATCCTCACTGGTGTGTGTTTTCTGTACAGTTGTTTATAGTGACTGTGTCCTCACTGGCGTGTGTTTTCTGTACTGCACTTGATAGTGACTGTACCCTCACTGGTGTGTAATTTTTGTACTGTACTTTATAGTGACTGTATCCTCACTGGTGTGTGTTTTCTGTGCAGTACTTTATAGTGACTCTATCCTCACTGGTGTGTGTTTTCTGTACAGTCGTTTCTAGTGACTGTGTCCTCACTGGCGTGTGTTTTCTGCACGGCACGTTATAGTGACTGTACCCTCACTGGTGTGTGTTTTCTGCACAGTACTTTATAGTGACTCTGTCCTCACTGCTGTGTGTTTTCTGTACAATATTTTATAGTGACTGTCCCCTCACTGGTGTGTGTTTTCTGTACAATATTTTATAGTGACTGTGTCCTCACTAGTGTGTGATTTCTGTACAGTACTTTATAGTGACTGTACCCTCACTGGTGTGTGTTTTCTGTACAATATTTTATAGTGACTGTGTCCTCACAGGTGTGTGTTTTCTGTACAGTACTTTATAGTGACTGTACCCTCACTGGTGTGTGTTTTCTGTACAGTACTTTATAGTGACTGTATCCTCACTGGTGTGTGTTTTCTGTACAGTACTTTATAGTGACTGTACCCTCACTGGGGTGTGTTTTCTGTTCAGTACCTTATGGTGAATGTGCCCTCACTGGTGTGTGTTTTCTGTACAGTACTTTATAGTGACTGTATCCTCACTGGTGTGTGTTTTCTGTACAGTAGTGTATTGTGACTGTATCCTCACGGGTGTGTGTTTTATGTACAGTACTTTATGGTGAATATACCCTCACTGCTGTGTGTTTTCTGTACAGCACTTTACAGTGACTGTGTCCTCACTGGTGTGTGTTTTCTGTACAGTACTTTATAGTGACACTACCCTCACTGTTGTGTGTTTTCTGTAGAGTAATTTATATTGACTGTACCCTCACTGGTGTGTGTTTTCTGTACAGTATTTTATGGTGACTGTGCCCTCACTGTACAGTAGTTTATAGTGACTCTATCCTCACTGGTGTGTGTTTTCTGTACAGTACTTTATAGTGACTGTGTCCTCACTGGTGTGTGTTTTCTGTGCAGTACTTTATAGTGACTCTATCCTCACTGGTGTGTGTTTTCTGTACAGTAGTTTATAGTGACTGTGTCCTCACTGGCGTGTGTTTTCTGTACTGCACTTGATAGTGACTGTACCCTCACTGGTGTGTACTTTTTGTACTGTACTTTATAGTGACTGTATCCTCACTGGTGTGTGTTTTCTGTGCAGTACTTTATAGTGACTCTATCCTCACTGGTGTGTGTTTTCTGTACAGTAGTTTATAGTGACTGTGTCCTCACTGGCGTGTGTTTTCTCCACGGCACGTTATAGTGACTGTACCCTCACTGGTGTGTGTTTTCTGCACAGTACTTTATAGTGACTCTGTCCTCACTGCTGTGTGTTTTCTGTACAATATTTTATAGTGACTGTACCCTCACTGGTGTGTGTTTTCTGTACAATATTTTATAGTGACTGTGTCCTCACTGGTGTGTGTTTTCTGTACAGTACTTTATAATGACTGTACCCTCACTGGTGTGTGTTTTCTGTACAATATTTTATAGTGACTGTGTCCTCACAGGTGTGTGTTTTCTGTACAGTACTTTATAGTGACTGTACCCTCACTGGTGTGTGTTTTCTGTACAGTACTTTATAGTGACTGTATCCTCACTGGTGTGTGTTTTCTGTACAGTACTTTATAGTGACTGTACCCTCACTGGGGTGTGTTTTCAGTTCAGTACCTTATGGTGAATGTGCCCTCACTGGTGTGTGTTTTCTGTACAATACTTTATGGTGACTGTACCCTCACTGGTGTGTGTTTTCTGCACAGTACTTTATAGTGACTGTACCCTCACTGGTGTGTGTTTTCTGTACAGTACTTTATAGTGACTGTGTCCTCACTGGTGTGTGTTTTCTGTACAGTAATTTATAGTGACTGGACACTCACTGGTGTGTGTTTTCTGTACAGTACTTTATAGTGACTGTATCCTCACTGGTGTGTGTTTTCTGTACAATATTTTATATTGACTGTATCCTCACTGGTGTGTGTTTTCTGTACAGTACTTTATAGTGACTCTACACTCACTGGTGTGTGTTTTCTGTACAATATTTTATATTGACTGTATCCTCACTGGTGTGTGTTTTCTGTACAGTACTTTATAGTGACTGTACGCTCACTGGTGTGTGTTTTCTGTACAGTACTTTATGGTGAATGTGTCCTCACTGGTGTGTGTTTTCTGTACTGTACTTTATAGTGACTGTACCCTCACTGGTGTGTGTTTTCTGTACAATATTGTATATTTACTGTATCCTCACTGGTGTGTGTTTTCTGTAGAGTAATTTATATTGACTGTACCCTCACTGGTGTGTGTTTTCTGTACAGTACTTTATAGTGACTGTGACCTCACTGGCGTGTGTTTTCTGTACAGTAGTTTATAGTGACTGTACCCTCACTTGTGTGTGTTTTCTGTACAGAAGTGGATAGTGACTGTATCCTCACTGGTGTGTATTTTCTGTACAGTACTTTATAGTGACTCTATCCTCACTGGTGTGTGTTTTCTGTACGGTAATTTATAGTGACTGCATCCTCACTGGTGTGTGTTTTCTGTGCAGTACTTTATAGTGACTGTGTCCTCACTGGTGTGTGTTTTCTGTACAGCACTTTACAGTGACTGTACCCTCACTGGTGTGTGTTTTCTGTACAGTACTTTATAGTGACTGTGTCCTCACTGGTGTGTGTTTTCTGTGCAGTACTTTATAGTGACTGTATCCTCACTGGTGTGTGTTTTCTGTACAGTAGTGTATTGTGACTGTATCCTCACGGGTGTGTGTTTTATGTACAGTACTTTATGGTGAATATACCCTCACTGGTGTGTGTTTTCTGTACAGCACTTTACAGTGACTGTGTCCTCACTGGTGTGTGTTTTCTGTACAGTACTTTATAGTGACACTACCCTCACTGTTGTGTGTTTTCTGTAGAGTAATTTATATTGACTGTACCCTCACTGGTGTGTGTTTTCTGTACAGTATTTTATGGTGACTGTGCCCTCACTGTACAGTAGTTTATAGTGACTCTATCCTCACTGGTGTGTGTTTTCTGTACAGCACTTTACAGTGACTGTACCCTCACTGATGTGTGTTTTCTGTACAGTAGTTTATAGTGACTGTACCCTCACTGGTGTGTGTTTTCTGTACAGTACTTTATAGTGACTGTGTCCTCACTGGTGTGTGTTTTCTGTACGGCACGTTATAGTGACTGTACCCTCACTGGTGTGTGTTTTCTGTACTGCACATTATAATGACTGTACCCTCAGTGGTGTGTGTTTTCTGTACAGTACTTTATAGTGACTGTACCCTCATATGTGTGTGTTTTATGTACAGTATTTTATGGTGAATGTACCCTCACTGGTGTGTGTTTTCTGTACAGTACTTTATAGTGACTGTACCCTCACTGGTGTGTGTTTTCTGTACAGTACTTTATACTGACTGTATCCTCACTGGTGTGTGTTTTCTGTGCAGTACTTTATCGTGACTCTATCCTCACTGGTGTGTGTTTTCTGTACAGTAGTGTATTGTGACTGTCTCCTCACGGGTGTGTGTTTTATGTACAGTACTTTATGGTGAATATACCCTCACTGGTGTGTGTTTTCTGGACAGTACATTATAGTGACTCTATGCTCACTGGTGTGTGTTTTCTGTACAGTACTTAATAGTGACTGTACCCTCACTGGTGTGTGTTTTCTGTACAGTAGTTTATAGTGACTGTACCCTCACTGGTGTGTGTTTTATGTACAGCACTTTACAGTGACTGTACCCTCACTGGTGTCTGTTGTCTGTACAGTACTTTATAGTTACTGTACCCTCACTGGTGTGTGTTTTCTGTACAGTAGTTTATATGAGTGTACCCTCACTGGTGTGTGTTTTCTGTACAGTAGTTTACAGTGACTCTACGCTCACTGGTGTGTGGTTTCTGTACAGTAATTTGTATTGACTGTACCCTCACTGTTGTGTGTTTTCTGTACAGTACTTATTAGTGACTGTACCCTCACTGGTGTGTGTTTTCTGTACAGTACTTGATTGTGACTGTATCCTCACTGGTGTGTGTTTTCTGTACAGTAATTTATATTGACTGTACCCTCACTGGTGTGTGTTTTCTGTCCAGTACTTTATAGTGACTGTATCCTCACTGGTGTGTGTTTTATGTACAGTACTTTATAGTGACTGTATCCTTACTGGTGTGTGTTTTCTGTGCAGTACTTTATAGTGACTGTATCCTCACTGGTGTGTGTTGTCTGTAGAGTAATTTATATTGACTGTGACCTCACTGGCGTGTGTTTTCTGTACAGTAGTTTATAGTGACTGTACCCTCACTTGTGTTTGTTTTCTGTACAGAAGTGTATAGTGACTGTATCCTCACTGGTGTGTATTTTCTGTACAGTACTTTATAGTGACTCTATCCTCACTGGTGTGTGTTTTCTGTACGGTAATTTATAGTGACTGCATCCTCACTGGTGTGTGTTTTCTGTGCAGTACTTTATAGTGACTGTGTCCTCACTGGTGTGTGTTTTCTGTACAGCACTTTACAGTGACTGTACACTCACTGGTGTGTGTTTTCTGTACAGTACTTTATAGTGACTGTGTCCTCACTGGTGTGTGTTTTCTGTACGGCACGTTATAGTGACTGTACCCTCACTGGTGTGTGTTTTCTGTACAGTACGTTATAGTGACTGTGTCCTCACTGGTGTGTGTTTTCTGTACAGCACTTTACAGTGACTGTACCCTCACTGGTGTGTGTTTTCTGTACAGTACTTTATAGTGACTGTGTCCTCACTGATGTGTGTTTTCTGTACTGCACTTTATAGTGACTGTACCCTCACTGGTGTGTGTTTTTTGTACAGTAATTTATAGTGACTGTATCCTCACTGGTGTGTGTTTTCTGTGCAGTACTTTATAGTGACTCTATCCTCACTGGTGTGTGTTTTCTGTACAGTAGTTTATAGTGACTGTGTCCTCACTGGCGTGTGTTTTCTGTACTGCACTTGATAGTGACTGTACCCTCACTGGTGTGTAATTTTTGTACTGTACTTTATAGTGACTGTATCCTCACTGGTGTGTGTTTTCTGTGCAGTACTTTATAGTGACTCTATCCTCACTGGTGTGTGTTTTCTGTACAGTAATTTATATTGACTGTACCCTCACTGGTGTGTGTTTTCTGTCCAGTACTTTATAGTGACTGTATCCTCACTGGTGTGTGTTTTATGTACAGTACTTTATAGTGACTGTATCCTTACTGGTGTGTGTTTTCTGTGCAGTACTTTATAGTGACTGTATCCTCACTGGTGTGTGTTGTCTGTAGAGTAATTTATATTGACTGTGACCTCACTGGCGTGTGTTTTCTGTACAGTAGTTTATAGTGACTGTACCCTCACTTGTGTTTGTTTTCTGTACAGAAGTGTATAGTGACTGTATCCTCACTGGTGTGTATTTTCTGTACAGTACTTTATAGTGACTCTATCCTCACTGGTGTGTGTTTTCTGTACGGTACTTTATAGTGACTGTACCCTCACTGTTGTGTGTTTTCTGTACAGTACTTTATAGTGACTGTGTCCTCACTGATGTGTGTTTTCTGTACTGCACTTTATAGTGACTGTACCCTCACTGGTGTGTGTTTTTTGTACAGTAATTTATAGTGACTGTATCCTCACTGGTGTGTGTTTTCTGTGCAGTACTTTATAGTGACTCTATCCTCACTGGTGTGTGTTTTCTGTACAGTAGTTTATAGTGACTGTGTCCTCACTGGCGTGTGTTTTCTGTACTGCACTTGATAGTGACTGTACCCTCACTGGTGTGTAATTTTTGTACTGTACTTTATAGTGACTGTATCCTCACTGGTGTGTGTTTTCTGTGCAGTACTTTATAGTGACTCTATCCTCACTGGTGTGTGTTTTCTGTACAGTAATTTATATTGACTGTACCCTCACTGGTGTGTGTTTTCTGTCCAGTACTTTATAGTGACTGTATCCTCACTGGTGTGTGTTTTATGTACAGTACTTTATAGTGACTGTATCCTTACTGGTGTGTGTTTTCTGTGCAGTACTTTATAGTGACTGTATCCTCACTGGTGTGTGTTGTCTGTAGAGTAATTTATATTGACTGTGACCTCACTGGCGTGTGTTTTCTGTACAGTAGTTTATAGTGACTGTACCCTCACTTGTGTTTGTTTTCTGTACAGAAGTGTATAGTGACTGTATCCTCACTGGTGTGTATTTTCTGTACAGTACTTTATAGTGACTCTATCCTCACTGGTGTGTGTTTTCTGTACGGTAATTTATAGTGACTGCATCCTCACTGGTGTGTGTTTTCTGTGCAGTACTTTATAGTGACTGTGTCCTCACTGGTGTGTGTTTTCTGTACAGCACTTTACAGTGACTGTACACTCACTGGTGTGTGTTTTCTGTACAGTACTTTATAGTGACTGTGTCCTCACTGGTGTGTGTTTTCTGTACGGCACGTTATAGTGACTGTACCCTCACTGGTGTGTGTTTTCTGTACAGTACGTTATAGTGACTGTGTCCTCACTGGTGTGTGTTTTCTGTACAGCACTTTACAGTGACTGTGTCCTCACTGGTGTGTGTTTTCTGTACAGTACTTTATAGTGACTGTGTCCTCACTGATGTGTGTTTTCTGTACAGTAGTTTACAGTGACTGTACCCTCACTGGTGTGTGTTTTTTGTACAGTAATTTATAGTGACTGTATCCTCACTGGTGTGTGTTTTCTGTGCAGTACATTATAGTGACTCTATCCTCACTGGTGTGTGTTTTCTGTACAGTAGTTTATAGTGACTGTGTCCTCACTGGCGTGTGTTTTCTGTACTGCACTTGATAGTGACTGTACCCTCACTGGTGTGTAATTTTTGTACTGTACTTTATAGTGACTGTATCCTCACTGGTGTGTGTTTTCTGTGCAGTACTTTATAGTGACTCTATCCTCACTGGTGTGTGTTTTCTGTACAGTAGTTTATAGTGACTGTGTCCTCACTGGCGTGTGTTTTCTGCACGGCACGTTATAGTGACTGTACCCTCACTGGTGTGTGTTTTCTGCACAGTACTTTATAGTGACTCTGTCCTCACTGCTGTGTGTTTTCTGTACAATATTTTATAGTGACTGTACCCTCACTGGTGTGTGTTTTCTGTACAATATTTTATAGTGACTGTGTCCTCACTGGTGTGTGTTTTCTGTACAGTACTTTATAGTGACTGTACCCTCACTGGTGTGTGTTTTCTGTACAATATTTTATAGTGACTGTGTCCTCACAGGTGTGTGTTTTCTGTACAGTACTTTATAGTGACTGTACCCTCACTGGTGTGTGTTTTCTGTACAGTACTTTATAGTGACTGTATCCTCACTGGTGTGTGTTTTCTGTACAATATTTTATATTGACTGTATCCTCACTGGAGTGTGTTTTCTGTACAGTACTTTATAGTGACTCTACACTCACTGGTGTGTGTTTTCTGTACAATATTTTATATTGACTGTATCCTCACTGGTGTGTGTTTTCTGTACAGTACTTTATAGTGACTGTACGCTCACTGGTGTGTGTTTTCTGTACAGTACTTTATGGTGAATGTGTCCTCACTGGTGTGTGTTTTCTGTACTGTACTTTATAGTGACTGTACCCTCACTGGTGTGTGTTTTCTGTACAATATTTTATATTTACTGTATCCTCACTGGTGTGTGTTTTCTGTACAGTACTTTATGGTGAATGTGTCCTCACTGGTGTGTTTTCTGTACAGTACTTTATAGTGACTGTATCCTCACTGGTGTGTGTTTTCTGCACAGTACTTTATAGTGACTGTACCCTCACTGGTGTGTGTTTTCTGTACAGTACTTTATTGTGACTGTACCCTCAGATGTGTGTGTTTTATGTCCAGTACTTTATAGTGACTATACCCTCACTGGTGTGTGTTTTATGTACAGTACTTTATAGTGACTGTGTCCTCACTGGTGTGTGTTTTCTGTACAGCATTTTACAGTGACTGTACCCTCACTGGTGTGTGTTTTCTGTACAGTACTTTATATTGACTGTATCCTCACTGGTGTGTGTTTTCTGTACAGTACTTTATAGTGACTGTACCCTCACTGGTGTGTGTTTTCTGTACAGTACTTTATAGTGACTGTGTCCTCACTGGTGTGTGTTTTCTGTACAGCACTTTACAGTGACTGTACCCTCACTGGTGTGTGTTTTCTGTACAGTACTTTATAGTGACTGTGTCCTCACTGATGTGTGTTTTCTGTACAGCACTTTACAGTGACTGTACCCTCACTGGTGTGTGTTTTCTGTACAGTACTTTATGGTAACTGTGTCCTCACTGGTGTGTGTTTTCTGTTCAGTACTTTATAGTCACTCTACCCTCACTGGTGTGTGTTTTCTGTACAGTAATTTATATTGACTGTACCCTCACTGGTGTGTGTTTTCTGTACAGTACTTAATAGTGACTGTATCCTCACTGGTGTGTGTTTTCTGTACATTACTTTATAGTGACTGTACCCTCACTGGTGTGTGTTTTCTGTACAGTACTTTATAGTGGCTCTACCCTCACTGGTGGGTGTTTTCTGTACAGTACTTTATAGTGACTGTGCCCTCACTGGTGTGTGTTTTCTGTACAGGAGTTTGTAGTGACTGTACCCTCACTGGTGTGTGTTTTCTGTACAGTACTTTATAGTGACTCTACCCTCACTGGTGGGTGTTTTCTGTATAGTACTTTATAGTGACTGTATCCTCACTGGTGTGTGTTTTCTGTACAGTAATTTATATTGACTGTACCCTCACTGGTGTGTGTTTTCTGTACAGTACTTTATAGTGACTGTATCCTCACTGGTGTGTGTTTTCTGTACAGTACTTTATAGTGACTGTACCCTTACTGGTGTGTGTTTTCTGTACAGTACTTTATAGTGACTGTATCCTCACTGGTGTGTGTTTTCTGTACAGTACTTTATAGTGACTGTATCCTCACTGGTGTGTGTTTTCTGTACAATATTTTATATTGACTGTATCCACACTGGTGTGTGTTTTCTGTACAGTACTTTATGGTGAATGTGTCCTCACTGGTGTGTTTTCTGTACAGTACTTTATAGTGACTGTATCCTCACTGGTGTATGTTTTCAGTACAGTACTTTATAGTGACTGTACCCTCACCAGTATGTGTTTTCTGTACAGTACTTTATAGTGACTGTACCCTCAGATGTGTGTGTTTTATGTACAGTACTTTAAGGTGAATGTACCCTCACTGGTGTGTGTTTTCTGTGCAGTACCTTATAGTGACTCTATCCTCACTGGTGTGTGTTTTCTGTACAGTAGTGTATAGTGACTGTACCCTCACTGGTGTGTGTTTTCTGTGCAGTAGTTTATAGTGACTGTACCCTCACTGGTGTGTGTTTTATGTACAGTACTTTATGGTGACTGTACCCTCACTGGTGTGTGTTTTATGTACAGTACTTTATAGTGACTGTGTCCTCACTGGTGTGTGTTTTCTGTACAGCATTTTACAGTGACTGTACCCTCACTGGTGTGTGTTTTCTGTACAGTACTTTATATTGACTGTATCCTCACTGGTGTGTGTTTTCTGTACAGTACTTTATAGTGACTGTACCCTCACTGGTGTGTGTTTTCTGTACAGTACCTTACAGTGACTGTGTCCTCACTGTTGTGTGTTTTCTGTACAGCACTTTACAGTGACTGTACCCTCACTGGTGTGTGTTTTCTGTACAGTACTTTATAGTGACTGTGTCCTCACTGATGTGTGTTTTCTGTACAGCACTTTACACTGACTGTACCCTCACTGGTGTGTGTTTTCTGTACAGTACTTTATAGTAACTGTGTCCTCACCGGTGTGTGTTTTCTGTACAGTACTTTATAGTCACTCTACCCTCACTGGTGTGTGTTTTCTGTACAGTAATTTATATTGACTGTACCCTCACTGGTGTGTGTTTTCTGTACAGTACTTAATAGTGACTGTATCCTCACTGGTGTGTGTTTTCTGTACAGTACTTTATGGTGACTGTACCCTCACTGGTGTGTGTTTTCTGTACAGTACTTTATAGTGACTGTATCCTCACTGGTGTGTGTTTTCTGTACAGTACTTTATAGTGACTGTACCCTCACTGGTGTGTGTTTTCTGTACAGTACTTTATAGTGACTCTACCCTCACTGGTGGGTGTTTTCTGTACAGTACTTTATAGTGACTGTGCCCTCACTGGTGTGTGTTTTCTGTACAGGAGTTTGTAGTGACTGTACCCTCACTGGTGTGTGTTTTCTGTACAGTACTTTATAGTGACTCTACCCTCACTGGTGGGTGTTTCTGTACAGTACTTTATAGTGACTCTATCCTCACTGGTGTGTGTTTTCTGTACAGTAATTTATATTGACTGTACCCTCACTGGTGTGTGTTTTCTGTACAGTACTTAATAGTGACTGTATCCTCACTGGTGTGTGTTTTCTGTACAGTACTTTATAGTGACTGTACCCTCACTGGTGTGTGTTTTCTGTACAGTACTTTATAGTGACTGTATCCTCACTGGTGTGTGTTTTCTGTACAGTACTTTATAGTGACTGTACCCTCACTGGTGTGTGTTTTGTGTACAGTACTTTATACTGACTCTACCCTCACTGGTGGGTGTTTTCTGTACAGTAGTTTATAGTGACTGCATCCTCACTGGTGTGTGTTTTCTGTGCAGTAATTTATAGTGACTGTGTCCTCACTGGTGTGTGTTTTCTGTACAGGAGTTTGTAGTGACTGTACCCTCACTGGTGTGTGTTTTCTGTGCAGTACTTTATAGTGACTGTACCCTCACTGGTGTGTGTTTTCTGTACAGTACTTTATTGTGACTGTACCCTCACCAGTATGTGTTTTCTGTACAGTACTTTATACTGACTGTACCCTCAGATGTGTGTGTTTTATGTACAGTAATTTATAGTGACTGTACCCTCACTGGTGTGTGTTTTCTGTACAGTACGTTATACTGACTGTATCCTCACTGGTGTGTGTTTTCTGTGCAGTACTTTATAGTGACTCTATACTCACTGGTGTGTGTTTTCTGTACAGTAGTGTATTGTGACTGAATCCTCACTGGTGTGTGTTTTATGTACAGTACTTTATGGTGAATGTACCCTCACTGGTGTGTGTTTTCTGTACAGTACATTATAGTGACTCTATGCTCACTGGTGTGTGTTTTATGTACAGTAGTTTGTAGTGACTTACCTTCACTGGTGTGTGTTTTCTGTACAGTACTTAATAGTGACTGTACCCTCACTGGAGTGTGTTTTCTGTACAGTACTTTATAGTGACTGTACCTTCACTGGTGTGTGTTTTATGTACAGTACGTTATAGTGACTGTACCCTCACTGGTGGGTGTTTTCTGTACAGGAGTTTATAGTGACTGTACCCTCACTGGTGTGTGTTTTCTGGACAGTATTTTAGACTGACTGTACCCTCACTGATGTGTGTTTTCTGGACAGTAATTTATAGTGACTGTACCCTCACTGGAGTGTGTTTTCTGTACAGTACTTTACAGTGACTGTACCCTCACTGGTGTCTGTTGTCTGTACAATGCTTTATAGTTACTGTAGCCTCACTGGTGTGTGTTTTCTGTCCAGTAGTTTACAGTGACTCTACGCTCACTGGTGTGTGTTTTCTGTACAGTAATTTATATTGACTGTACCCTCACTGGTGTGTGTTTTCTGTACAGTACTTTATAGTGACTGTGTCCTCACTAGTGTGTGTCTTCTGTACAGTAGTTTATAGTGACTGTACCCTCACTGGTGTGTGTTTTCTGTACAGTAGTTCATAGTGACTGTATCCTCACTGGTGTGTGTTTTCTGTACAGGAGTTTCTAGTGACTCTACCCTCACTGGTGTGTGTTTTCTGTACAGTAGTTTATAGTGACTGTCCCCTCACTGGTGTGTGATTTCTGTACAGTAATTTATCGTGACTCTACCCTCACTGGTGTGTGTTTTCTGTACAGTACTTTATAGTGACTGTACCCTCACTGCTGTGTGTTTTCTGTACAGAATTTTATACTGACTCTACCCTCACTTTTGCGTGTTTTCTGTGCAATACATTATAGTGACTGTATCCTCACTGGTGTCTGTTTTCTGTACAGTACATTATGGTGACTGTATCCTCATGTGTGTGTTTTCTGTACAGTACTTTATGGTGACTGTACCCTCACTGGTGTGTGTTTTCTGTACAGGAGTTTATAGTGACTCTACCCTCACTGGTGTGTGTTTTCTGGACAGTATTTTATACTGACTGTACCCTCACTGGTGTGTGTTTTCAGGACAGTAATTTATAGTGACTGTACCCTCACTGGTGTGTGTTTTCTGTACAGTAGTGTCTAGTGACTGTACACTCACTGGTGTTTGTTTTCTGCACAGTACCTTATAGTGACTGTGTCCTCACTGGTTTGTATTTTCTGTACAGTACTTTATAGTGACTGTACACTCACTGGTGTGTGTTTTCTGCACAGTACTTTATAGTGACTGTGTCCTCACTGGTGTGTATTTTCTGTACAGTACTTTATAGTGACTGTACCCTCACTGGTGTGTGCTTTCAGTTCTGCACTTTATCGTGACTGTACCCTCACTGGCGTGTGTTTTCTGTACAGTACTTTATAGTGACTGTATCCTCACTGGTGTGTGTTTTCTGTACAGTACTTTATAGTGACTGTACCCTCACTGGAGTGTGTTTTCTGTACAGTACTTTATAGTGACGGTACCCTCACTGGTGTGTGTTTTCTGTACAGTACTTTATAGTGTCTGTGCCCTCACTGGTGTGTGTTTTCTGTACAGTACTTTATAGTTACTGTGTCCTCACTGGTGTGTGTGTCTCCTGTACAGTTGTTTATAGTGACTGTACCCTCTCTGGTGTGTGTTTTCTGTACAGTAGTTTATATTGCCTCTACTGTCACTGGTGTGTGTTTCCTGTACAGTATTTTACACTGACTGTACCCTCACTGGTGTGTGTTTTCTGTACAGTAGTTCATAGTGACTGTGTCCTCACTCGTGTGTGTTTTCTGTACAGGAGTTTATAGTGACTGTACCCTCACTGGTGTGTGTTTATTGTACAGTACTTTATAGTGACTGCAACCTGACTGGTGTGTGTTTTCTGTACAGTGCTTTATAGTGACTGTATCCTCACTGGTGTGTGTTTTCTGTACAGTACTTTATAGTGACTGTATCCTCACTGGTGTGTATTTTCTGTACTGCACTTTATAGTGACTATACCCTCACTGGTGTGTGTTTTCTGTACAGTACATTATAGTGACTCTATGCTCACTGGTGTGTGTTTTATGTACAGTAGTTTGTAGTGACTTACCTTCACTGGTGTGTGTTTTCTGTACAGTACTTAATAGTGACTGTACCCTCACTGGAGTGTGTTTTCTGTACAGTACTTTATAGTGACTGTACCTTCACTGGCGTGTGTTTTATGTACAGTACGTTACAGTGACTGTACCCTCACTGGTGTGTGTTTTCTGTACAGGAGTTTATAGTGACTGTACCCTCACTGGTGTGTGTTTCTGGATAGTATTTTAGACTGACTGTACCCTCACTGATGTGTGTTTTCTGGACAGTAATTTATAGTGACTGTACCCTCACTGGAGTGTGTTTTCTGTACAGTACTTTACAGTGACTGTACCCTCACTGGTGTCTGTTGTCTGTACAATACTTTATAGTTACTGTAGCCTCACTGGTGTGTGTTTTCTGTACAGTAGTTTACAGTGACTCTACGCTCACTGGTGTGTGTTTTCTGTACAGTAATTTATATTGACTGTACCCTCACTGGTGTGTGTTTTCTGTACAGTACTTTATAGTGACTGTGTCCTCACTAGTGTGTGTCTTCTGTACAGTAGTTTATAGTGACTGTACCCTCACTGGTGTGTGTTTTCTGTACAGTATTTCATAGTGACTGTATCCTCACTGGTGTGTGTTTTCTGTACAGGAGTTTCTAGTGACTCTACCCTCACTGGTGTGTGTTTTCTGTACAGTAGTTTATAGTGACTGTCCCCTCACTGGTGTGTGATTTCTGTACAGTAATTTATCGTGACTCTACCCTCACTGGTGTGTGTTTTCTGTACAGTACTTTATAGTGACTGTACCCTCACTGCTGTGTGTTTTCTGTACAGAATTTTATACTGACTCTACCCTCACTTTTGCGTGTTTTCTGTACAGTACATTATGGTGACTGTATCCTCATGTGTGTGTTTTCTGTACAGTACTTTATGGTGACTGTACCCTCACTGGTGTGTGTTTTCTGTACAGGAGTTTATAGTGACTCTACCCTCACTGGTGTGTGTTTTCTGGACAGTATTTTATACTGACTGTACCCTCACTGGTGTGTGTTTTCAGGACAGTAATTTATAGTGACTGTACCCTCACTGGTGTGTGTTTTCTGTACAGTAGTTTCTAGTGACTGTACACTCACTGGTGTTTGTTTTCTGCACAGTACCTTATAGTGACTGTGTCCTCACTGGTTTGTATTTTCTGTACAGTACTTTATAGTGACTGTACACTCACTGGTGTGTGTTTTCTGCACAGTACTTTATAGTGACTGTGTCCTCACTGGTGTGTATTTTCTGTACAGTACTTTATCGTGACTGTACCCTCACTGGTGTGTGCTTTCAGTTCTGCACTTTATCGTGACTGTACCCTCACTGGCGTGTGTTTTCTGTACAGTACTTTATAGTGACTGTATCCTCACTGGTGTGTGTTTTCTGTACAGTACTTTATAGTGACTGTACCCTCACTGGTGTGTGTTTTCTGTACAGTACTTTATAGTGACGGTACCCTCACTGGTGTGTGTCTCCTGTACAGTTGTTTATAGTGACTGTACCCTCACTGGTGTGTGTTTTCTGTACAGTAGTTTATATTGCCTCTACTGTCACTGGTGTGTGTTTCCTGTACAGTATTTTACACTGACTGTACCCTCACTGGTGTGTGTTTTCTGTACAGTAGTTCATAGTGACTGTGTCCTCACTCGTGTGTGTTTTCTGTACAGGAGTTTATAGTGACTGTACCCTCACTGGTGTGTGTTTTTTGTACAGTACTTTATAGTGACTGCAACCTGACTGGTGTGTGTTTTCTGTACAGTACTTTATAGTGACTGTATCCTCACTGGTGTGTATTTTCTGTACTGCACTTTATAGTGACTGTACCCTCACTGGTGTGTGTTTTCTGTGGAGTACTTTATAGTGACTGTGTCCGCCCTGGTGTGTGTTTTCTGTACAGCACTTTATAGTGACTGTACCCTCACTGGTGTGAGTTTTCTGTACAGTACTTTATAGTGACAGTGTCCTCACTGGTGTGTGTTTTCTGTACGGCACTTTATAGTGACTGTACCCTCACTGGTGTGTGTTTTCTGTACAGTAGTTTATAGTGACTGTACCCTCATCGGTGTGTGTTTTCTGTACTGCACTTTATAGTGACTGTAACCTCACTGGTGTGTGTTTTCTGTACAGTACTTTATAGTGACTCTATCCTCACTGGTGTGTGTTTTCTGTACAGTACTTTATAGTGACTGTACCCTCACCAGTATGTGTTTTCTCTACAGTACTTTATAGTGACTGTACCCACAGTGGTGTGTGTTTTCTGTACAGTACTTTATAGTGACTGTACCTTCACTGGTGTGTATTTTCTCTACAGTACTTTATAGTGACTCTACCCTCACTGGTGTGTGTTTTCTGGACTGTAATTTATATTGACTGTACCCTCACTGGTGTGGGTTTTCTGTACAGTACTTTATAGTGACTGTATCCTCACTGGTGTGTATTTTCTGTACAGTACTTTATTGTGACTCGATCCTCACTGGTGTGTATTTTCTGTACAGTACTTTATAGTGACTGTATCCTCACTGGTGTGTATTTTCTCTCCAGCACTTTATAGTGACTGTATCCTCACTGGTGTGTGTTTTCTGTACAGCACTTTATAGTGACTGTACCCTCACTGGTGTGTGTTTTCTGTACAGCACTTTATAGTGACTGTATCCTCACTGGTGTGTATTTTCTCTCCAGCACTTTATAGTGACTGTACTCTCACTGGTGTGTGTTTTCTGTACAGCACTTTATAGTGACTGTATCCTCACTGGTGTGTGTTTTCTGTACTGCACTTTATAGTGACTGTACCCTCACTGGTGTGTGCTTTCTGTACAGTACTTTATAGTGACTGTACCCTCACTGGTGTGTGTTTTCTGTACTGCACTTTATAGTGACTGTACCCTCACTGGTGTGTGCTTTCTGTACAGTACTTTATAGTGACTGTACCCTCACTGGTGTGTGTTTTCTGTACAGTACATTATAGTGACAGTGTCCTCACTGGTGTGTGTTTTCTGTACAGGAGTTTATCGTGAATCTACCCTCACTGCTGTGTGTTTTCTGTACAGTATTTTATACTGACTGTACCCTCACTGGTGTGTGTTTTCTGTACAGTAGTTTATAGTGTCTGTACCCTCACTGGTGTGTGTGTTCTGTACAGTACTTTATAGTGACTGTGTCCTCACTGGTTTGTATTTTCTGTACAGTACTTTATAGTGACTGTACCCTCACTGGTGTGTGCTTTCAGTTCTGCACTTTATCGTGACTGTACCCTCACTGGCGTGTGTTTTCTTTACAGTACTTTATAGTGACTGTATCCTCACTGGTGTGTGTTTTCTGTACAGTACTTTATAGTTACTGTGTTCTCACTGGTGTGTGTCTCCTGTACAGTTGTTTATAGTGACTGTACCCTCACTGGTGTGTGTTTTCTGTACAGGAGTTTATATTGTCTCTACCGTCACTGGTGTGTGTTTGCTGTACAGTATTTTACACTGACTGTACCCTCACTGGTGTGTGTTTTCTGTACAGTAGTTCCCGGTGACTGTATCCTCACTCGTGTGTGTTTTCTGTACAGGAGTTTATAGTGACTGTACCCTCACTGGTGTGTGTTTTTGTACAGTACTTTATAGTGACTGCAACCTGACTGGTGTGTGTTTTCTGTACAGTACTTTATAGTGACTGTATCCTCACTGGTGTGTGTTTTCTGTACAGTACTTTTTCGTGACTGTATCCTCACTGGTGTGTATTTTCTGTACTGCACTTTATAGTGACTGTACCCTCACTGGTGTGTGTTTTCTGTGGAGTACTTTATAGTGACTGTGTCCTCCCTGGTGTGTGTTTTCTGTACAGCACTTTATAGTGACTGTACCCTCACTGGTGTGAGTTTTCTGTACAGTACTTTATCGTGACAGTGTCCTCACTGGTGGGTGTTTTCTGTACAGGAGTTTATCGTGAATCTACCCTCACTGCTGTGTGTTTTCTGTACAGTATTTTATACTGACTGTACCCTCACTGGTGTGTGTTTTCTGTACAGTAGTTTATAGTGTCTGTACCCTCACTGGTGTGTGTGTTCTGTACAGGATTTTATTGTGACTCTACCCTCACTGGTGTCTGTTTTCTGTACAGTAGTTTATAGTGACTGTACCCTCACTGGTGTGTGTTTTCTGTACAGGAGTTTATTGTGACTCGACCCTCACTGGTGTCTGTTTTCTGTACAGTAGTTTATAGTGACTGTACCCTCACTGGTGTGTGTTTTCTGTACAGGAGTTTATAGTGACTCTACCCTCACTGCTGTGTGTTCTCTGTACAGTATTTTATACTGACTGTACCCTCAATGGTGTGTGTTTTCTGGATAGTAATTTATAGTGACTGTACCTTCGCTGGTGTGTGTTTTCTGTACTGTAGTTTCTCATCACTTTACACTCACTGGTGTGTGTTTTCTGTACAGTAGTTTATAGTGACTGTATCCTCACTGGTGTGTATTATCTGTATGGTAGTTTGTAGTGACTGTGCCCTCACTGGTGTGTGTTTTCTGTACGGTAGTTTATAGTGACTGCATCCTCACTGGTGTGTGTTTTCTGTGCAGTAGTTTATAGTGACTGTGTCCTCACTGGTGTGTGTTTTCTGTACAGGAGTTTGTAGTGACTGTACCCTCACTGGTGTGTGTTTTCTGTGCAGTACTTTATAGTGACTGTACCCTCACTGGTGTGTGTTTTCTGTACAGTACTTTATTGTGACTGTACCCTCACCAGTATGTGTTTTCTGTACAGTACTTTATACTGACTGTACCCTCAGATGTGTGTGCTTTATGTACAGTAATTCATAGTGACTGTACCCTCACTAGTGTGTGTTTTCTGTACAGTACGTTATACTGACTGTATCCTCACTGGTGTGTGTTTTCTGTGCAGTACTTTATAGTGACTCTATCCTCACTGGTGTGTGTTTTCTGTACAGTAGTGTATTGTGACTGAATCCTCACTGGTGTGTGTTTTATGTACAGTACTTTATGGTGAATGTACCCTCACTGGTGTGTGTTTTCTGTACAGTACATTATAGTGACTCTATGCTCACTGGTGTGTGTTTTATGTACAGTAGTTTGTAGTGACTTACCTTCACTGGTGTGTGTTTTCTGTACAGTACTTAATAGTGACTGTACCCTCACTGGAGTGTGTTTTCTGTACAGTACTTTATAGTGACTGTACCTTCACTGGTGTGTGTTTTCTGTACAGGAGTTTATAGTGACTGTACCCTCACTGGTGTGTGTTTTCTGGACAGTATTTTAGACTGACTGTACCCTCACTAATGTGTGTTTTCTGAACAGTAATTTATAGTGACTGTACCCTCACTGGAGTGTGTTTTCTGTACAGTACTTTACAGTGACTGTACCCTCACTGGTGTCTGTTGTCTGTACAGTACTTTATAGTTACTGTACCCTCACTGGTGTGTGTTTTCTGTACAGTAGTTTACAGTGACTCTACGCTCACTGGTCTGTGTTTTCTGTACAGTAATTTATATTGACTGTACCCTCACTGGTGTGTGTTTTCTGTACAGTACTTTATAGTGACTGTGTCCTCACTAGTGTGTGTCTTCTGTACAGTAGTTTATAGTGACTGTACCCTCACTGGTGTGTGTTTTCTGTGCAGTACTTTATAGTGACTCTGTCCTCACTGGTGTGTGTTTTCTGTACAGTAGTGTATTGTGACTGAATCCTCACTGGTGTGTGTTTTATGTACAGTACTTTATGGTGAATGTACCCTCACTGGTGTGTGTTTTCTGTACAGTACATTATAGTGACTCTATGCTCACTGGTGTGTGTTTTATGTACAGTACTTAATAGTGACTGTACCCTCACTGGAGTCTGTTTTCTGTACAATACTTTACAGTGACTGTACCCTCACTGGTGTGTGTGTTCTGTACAGTACTTTATAGTGACTGTGTCCTCACTGGTTTGTATTTTGTGTACAGTACTTTATAGTGACTGTACCCTCACTGGTGTGTGCTTTCAGTTCTGCACTTTATCGTGACTGTACCCTCAGTGGTGTGTGTTTTCTGTACAGTACTTTATAGTGACTGCACCCTCACTGGTGTGTGTTTTCTGTACAGTACTTTATAGTTACTGTGTCCTCACTGGTGTGTGTCTCCTGTACAGTTGTTTATAGTGACTGTACCCTCACCGGTGTGTGTTTTCTGTACAGGTGTTTATATTGCCTCTACTGTCACTGGTGTGTGTTTGCTGTACAGTATTTTACACTGACTGTACCCTCACTGGTGTGTGTTTTCTGTACAGTAGTTCATAGTGACTGTATCCCACTCGTGTGTGTTTTCTGTACAGGAGTTTATAGTGACTGTACCCTCACTGGTGTGTGTTTTTTGTACAGTACTTTATAGTGACTGCAACCTGACTGGTGTGTGTTTTCTGTACAGTACTTTATAGTGACTGTATCCTCACTGGTGTGTGTTTTCTGTACAGTACATTATAGTGACTGTATCCTCACTGGTGTGTATTTTCTGTACTGCACTTTATAGTGACTGTACCCTCACTGGTGTGTGTTTTCTGTGGAGTACTTTATAGTGACTGTGTCCTCCCTGGTGTGTGTTTTCTGTACAGCACTTTATAGTGACTGTACCCTCACTGGTGTGAGTTTTCTGTACAGTACTTTATAGTGACAGTGTCCTCACTTGTGTGTGTTTTCTGTACAGGAGTTTATCGTGAATCTACCCTTACTGCTGTGTGTTTTCTGTACAGTATTTTATACTGACTGTACCCTCACTGGTGTGTGTTTTCTGTACAGTAGTTTATAGTGTCTGTACCCTCACTGGTGTGTGTGTTCTGTACAGGATTTTATTGTGACTCTACCCTCACTGGTGTCTGTTTTCTGTACAGTAGTTTATAGTGACTGTACCCTCACTGGTGTGTGTTTTCTGTACAGGAGTTTATTGTGACTCGACCCTCACTGGTGTCTGTTTTCTGTACAGTAGTTTATAGTGACTGTACCCTCACTGGTGTGTGTTTTCTGTACAGGAGTTTATAGTGACTCTACCCTCACTGCTGTGTGTTCTCTGTACAGTATTTTATACTGACTGTACCCTCAATGGTGTGTGTTTTCTGGATAGTAATTTATAGTGACTGTACCTTCGCTGGTGTGTGTTTTCTATACTGTAGTTTCTCGTCACTTTACACTCACTGGTGTGTGTATTCTGTACAGTACTTTATAGTGACTGTGTCTTCTCACTGGTTTGTGTTTTCTTTACAGTCCTTTATAATGACTGTACCCTCACTGGTGTGTGTTTTCTGTCCAGTACTTTATAGTGACTGTGCCCTCACTGGTGTGTGTTTTCTGTACGGTAGTTTATAGTGACTGCATCCTCACTGGTGTGTGTTTTCTGTGCAGTACTTTATAGTGACTGTGTCCTCACTGGTGTGTGTTTTCTGTACAGGAGTTTATAGTGACTGTACCCTCACTGGTGTGTGTTTTCTGTACAGTACTTTATTGTGACTGTACCCTCACCAGTATGTGTTTTCTGTACAGTACTTTATACTGACTGTACCCTCAGATGTGTGTGCTTTATGTACAGTAATTTATAGTGACTGTACCCTCACTGGTGTGTGTTTTCTGTGCAGTACTTTATAGTGACTCTATCCTCACTGGTGTGTGTTTTCTGTACAGTAGTGTATTGTGACTGAATCCTCACTGGTGTGTGTTTTATGTACAGTACTTTATGGTGAATGTACCCTCACTGGTGTGTGTTTTCTGTACAGTACATTATAGTGACTCTATGCTCACTGGTGTGTGTTTTATGTACAGTACTTTATAGTGACTCCACACTCACTGGTGTGTGTTTTCTGTACAGTACTTAATAGTGACTGTACCCTCACTGGAGTGTGTTTTCTGTACAGTACATTATAGTGACTGTACCTTCACTGGTGTGTGTTTTATGTACAGTACTTTATAGTGACTGTTCCCTCACTGGTGTGTGTTTTCTGTACAGGAGTTTATAGTGACTGTACCCTCACTGGTGTGTGTTTTCTGGACAGTATTTTAGACTGACTGTACCCTCACTGGTGTGTGTTTTCTGTAGAGTAATTTATATTGACTGTACCCTCACTGGTGTGTGTTTTCTGTACAGTACTTTATAGTGACTGTATCCTCACTGGAGTGTGTTTTCTGTACAGTACTTTACAGTGACTGTACCCTCACTGGTGTCTGTTGTCTGTACAGTACTTTATAGTTACTGTACCCTCACTGGTGTGTGTTTTCTGTACAGTAGTTTACAGTGACTCTACGCTCACTGGTGTGTGTTTTCTGTACAGTAATTTATATTGACTGTACCCTCACTGGTGTGTGTTTTCTGTACAGTACTTTATAGTGACTGTGTCCTCACTAGTGTGTGTCTTCTGTCCAGTAGTTTATAGTGACTGTACCCTCACTGGTGTGTGTTTTCTGTACAGTAGTTCATAGTGACTGTATCCTCACTGGTGTGTGTTTTCTGTACAGGAGTTTCTAGTGACTCTATCCTCACTGGTGTGTGTTTTCTGTACAGTAGTTTATAGTGACTGTCCCCTCACTGGTGTGTGTTTTCTGTACAGTACTTTATCGTGCCAGTACCCTCACTGGTGTGTGTTTTCTGTACAGTACTTGATAGTGACTGTATCCTCACTGGTGTGTGTTTTCTGTACAGAAGTCTATCGTGACTCTACCCTCACTGGTGTGTGTTTTCTGTACAGTACTTTATAGTGACTGTACCCTCACTGCTGTGTGTTTTCTGTACAGAATTTTATACTGACTCTACCCTCACTTTTGCGTGTTTTCTGTGCAATACATTATAGTGACTGTATCCTCACTGGTGTCTGTTTTCTGTACAGTACATTATGGTGACTCTATCCTCATGTGTGTGTTTTCTGTACAGTACTTTATGGTGACTGTACGCTCACTGGTGTGTGTTTTCTGTACAGGAGTTTATAGTGACTCTACCCTCACTGGTGTGTGTTTTCTGGACAGTATTTTATACTGACTGTACCCTCACTGGTGTGTGTTTTCAGGACAGTAATTTATAGTGACTGTACCCTCACTGGTGTGTGCTTTCAGTTCTGCACTTTATCGTGACTGTACCCTCACTGGCGTGTGTTTTCTGTACAGTAATTTATAGTGACTGTATCCTCACTGGTGTGTGTTTTCTGTACAGTACTTTATAGTGACTGTACCCTCACTGGTGTGTGTTTTCTGTACAGTACTTTATAGTTACTGTGTCCTCACTGGTGTGTGTCTCCTGTACAGTTGTTTATAGTGACTGTACCCTCACTGGTGTGTGTTTTCTGCACAGGAGTTTATATTGCCTCTACTGTCACTGGTGTGTGTTTGCTGTACATTATTTTACACTGACTGTACCCTCACTGGTGTGTGTTTTCTGTACAGTACTTTATAGTGACTGTATCCTCACTCGTGTGTGTTTTCTGTACAGGAGTTTATAGTGTCTGTACCCTCACTGGTGTGTGTTTTTTGGACAGTACTTTATAGTGACTGCAACCTGACTGGTGTGTGTTTTCTGTACAGTACTTTATAGTGACTGTATCCTCACTGGTGTGTGTTTTCTGTACAGTACTTTATAGTGACTGTATCCTCACTGGTGTGTATTTTCTGTACTGCACTTTATAGTGACTGTACCCTCACTGGTGTGTGTTTTCTGTGGAGTACTTTATAGTGACTGTGTCCTCCCTGGTGTGTGTTTTCTGTACAGCACTTTATAGTGACTGTACCCTCACTGGTGTGAGTTTTCTGTACAGTACTTTATAGTGACAGTGTCCTCACTGGTGTGTGTTTTCTGTACGGCATTTTATAGTGACTGTACCCTCATCGGTGTGTGTTTTCTGTACTGCACTTTATAGTGACTGTAACCTCACTGGTGTGTGTTTTCTGTACAGTACTTTATAGTGACTCTATCCTCACTGGTGTGTATTTTCTGTACAGTACTTTATAGTGACTGTGTCCTCACTGGTGTGTATTTTCTGTACAGCACTTTATAGTGACTGTATCCTCACTGGTGTGTGTTTTCTGTACAGCAATTTATAGTGACTGTACCCTCACTGGTGTGTGTTTTCTGTACAGCACTTTATAGTGACTGTACCCTCACTGGTGTGTGTTTTCTGTACGGCACTTTATAGTGACTGTATCCTCACTGGTGTGTGTTTTCTGTACTGCACTTTATAGTGACTGTACCCTCATCGGTGTGTGTTTTCTGTACTGCACTTTATAGTGACTGTAACCTCACTGGTGTGTGTTTTCTGTACAGTACTTTATAGTGACTCTATCCTCACTGGTGTGTATTTTCTGTACAGTACTTTATAGTGACTGTGTCCTCACTGGTGTGTATTTTCTGTACAGCACTTTATAGTGACTGTACCCTCGTCGGTGTGTGTTTTCTGTACTGCACTTTATAGTGACTGTAACCTCACTGGTGTGTGTTTTCTGTACAGTACTTTATAGTGACTCTATCCTCACTGGTGTGTATTTTCTGTACAGTACTTTATAGTGACTGTATCCTCACTGGTGTGTTTTCTGTACAGTACTTAATAGTGACTGTACCCTCACTGGTGTGTGCTTTCTGTACTGTACTTTATAGTGACTGTACCCTCACTGGTGTGTGTTTTCTGTACAGTACATTATAGTGACTGTACCCTCACTGGTGTGTGTTTTCTGTACAGTACATTATAGTGACTGTACCCTCACTGGTGTGTTTTCTGTAAAGTACTTAATAGTGACTGTGTCCTCACTGGTGTGTGTTTTCTGTACAGCACTTTATAGTGACTGTACCCTCACTGGTGTGTGTTTTCTGTACTGCACTTTATAGTGACTGTACCCTCACTGGTGTGTGCTTTCTGTACAGTACTTTATACTGACTGTACCCTCACTGGTGTGTGTTTTCTGTACAGTACATTATAGTGACTGTACCCTCACCGGTGTGTGTTTTCTGTGCAGTACTTTATAGCGACTGTACCCTCACCGGTGTGTGTTTTCTGTGCAGTACTTTATTGTGACCGTACCCTCACTGGTGTGTGTTTTCTGTACTGCACTTTATAGTGACTGTACCCTCACTGGTGTGTGTTTTCTGTACAGTACATTATAGTGACTGTACCCTCAACGGTGTATGTTTTCTGTGCAGTACTTTATAGTGACTGTACCCTCACCGGTGTGTGTTTTCTGTGCAGTACTTTATTGTGACTGTACCCTCACTGGTGTGTGTGCTTTTGAACTGTGCTTTATAGTGACTGTACCCTCACTGGTGTGTGTTTTCTGTACAGTAATTTATATTGACTGTACCCTCACTGGTGTGTGTTTTCTGTACAGTACTTTATAGTGACTGTGTCCTCACTAGTGTGTGTCTTCTGTACAGTAGTTTATAGTGACTGTACCCTCACTGGTGTGTGTTTTCTGTACAGTAGTTCATAGTGACTGTATCCTCACTGGTGTGTGTTTTCTGAACAGGAGTTTCTAGTGACTCTACCCTCACTGGTGTGTGTTTTCTGTACAGTAGTTTATAATGACTGTCCCCTCACTGGTGTGTGTTTTCTGTACAGTACTTTATCGTGACAGTACACTCACTAGTGTGTGTTTTCTGTACAGTACTTGATAGTGACTGTATCCTCACTGGTGTGTGTTTTCTGTACAGAAGTTTATCGTGACTCTACCCTCACTGGTGTGTGTTTTCTGTACAGTAATTTATAGTGACTGTACCCTCACTGGTGTGTGTTTTCTGTGCAGTAGTTTCTAGTGACTGTACACTCACTGGTGTGTGTTTTCTGCACAGTACTTTATAGTGACTGTACCCTCACTGGTGTGTGTTTTCTGTACAGTACTTTATAGTTACTGTGTCCTCACTGGTGTGTGTCTCCTGTACAGTTGTTTATAGTGACTGTACCCTCACTGGTGTGTGTTTTCTGTGCAGTAGTTTCTAGTGACTGTACACTCACTGGTGTGTGTTTTCTGCACAGTACTTTATAGTGACTGTGTCCTCACTGGTTTGTATTTTCTGTACAGTACTTTATAGTGACTGTACCCTCACTGGTGTGTGCTTTCAGTTCTGCACTTTATCGTGACTGTACCCTCACTGGCGTGTGTTTTCTGTACAGTAATTTATAGTGACTGTATCCTCACTGGTGTGTGTTTTCTGTACAGTACTTTATAGTGACTGTACCCTCACTGGTGTGTGTTTTCTGTACAGTACTTTATAGTGACTGTGTCCTCACTGGTGTGTGTCTCCTGTACAGTTGTTTATAGTGACTGTACCATCACTGGTGTGTGTTTTCTGTACAGGAGTTTATATTGCCTCTACTGTCACTGGTGTGTGTTTGCTGTACAGTATTTTACACTGACTGTACCCTCACTGGTGTGTGTTTTCTGTACAGTAGTTCATAGTGACTGTATCCTCACTCGTGTGTGTTTTCTGTACAGGAGTTTATAGTGACTGTACCCTCACTGGTGTGTGTTTTCTGTACAGTACTTTATAGTGACTGTATCCTCACTGGTGTGTGTTTTCTGTACAGTACTTTATAGTGACTGTATCCTCACTGGTGTGTATTTTCTGTACTGCACTTTATAGTGACTGTACCCTCACTGGTGTGTGTTTTCTGTGGAGTACTTTATAGTGACAGTGTCCTCACTGGTGTGTGTTTTCTGTACGGCACTTTATAGTGACTGTACCCTCATCGGTGTGTGTTTTCTGTACTGCACTTTATAGTGACTGTAACCTCACTGGTGTGTGTTTTCTGTACAGTACTTTATAGTGACTCTATCCTCACTGGTGTGTATTTTCTGTACAGTACTTTATAGTGACTGTATCCTCACTGGTGTGTGTTTTCTGTACAGCACTTTATAGTGACTGTACCCTCACTGGTGTGTGTTTTCAGGACAGTAATTTATAGTGACTGTACCCTCACTGGTGTGTGTTTTCTGTACAGTAGTTTCTAGTGACTGTACACTCACTGGTGTGTGTTTTCTGCACAGTACTTTATAGTGACTGGGTCCTCACTGGTTTGTATTTTCTGTACAGTACTTTATAGTGACTGTACACTCACTTGTGTGTTTTCTGCACAGTACTTTATAGTGACTGTGTCCTCACTGGTTTGTATTTTCTGTACAGTACTTTATAGTGACTGTACCCTCACTGGTGTGTGCTTTCAGTTCTGCACTTTATCGTGACTGTACCCTCACTGGCGTGTGTTTTCTGTACAGTAATTTATAGTGACTGTATCCTCACTGGTGTGTGTTTTCTGTACAGTACTTTATAGTGACTGTACCCTCACTGGTGTGTGTCTCCTGTACAGTTGTTTATAGTGACTGTACCCTCGCTGGTGTGTGTTTTCTGTACAGGAGTTTATATTGCCTCTACTGTCACTGGTGTGTGTTTGCTGTACAGTATTTTACACTGACTGTACCCTCACTGGTGTGTGTTTTCTGTACAGTAGTTCATAGTGACTGTATCCTCACTCGTGTGTGTTTTCTGTACAGGAGTGTATAGTGACTGTACCCTCACTGGTGTGTGTTTTTTGTACAGTACTTTATAGTGACTGCAACCTGACTGGTGTGTGTTTTCTGTACAGTACTTTATAGTGACTGTATCCTCACTGGTGTGTGTTTTCTGTACAGTACTTTATAGTGACTGTATCCTCACTGGTGTGTATTTTCTGTACGGCACTTTATAGTGACTGTACCCTCATCGGTGTGTGTTTTCTGTACTGCACTTTATAGTGACTGTACCCTCACTGGTGTGTGTTTTCTGTGGAGTACTTTATAGTGACTGTGTCGTCCCTGGTGTGTGTTTTCTGTACAGCACTTTATAGTGACTGTACCCTCACTGGTGTGAGTTTTCTGTACAGTACTTTATAGTGACAGTGTCCTCACTGGTGTGTGTTTTCTGTACGGCACTTTATAGTGACTGTACCCTCATCGGTGTGTGTTTTCTGTACTGCACTTTATAGTGACTGTGTCCTCACTGGTTTGTATTTTGTGTACAGTACTTTATAGTGACTGTACCCTCACTGGTGTGTGCTTTCAGTTCTGCACTTTATCGTGACTGTACCCTCAGTGGTGTGTGTTTTCTGTACAGTACTTTATAGTGACTGCACCCTCACTGGTGTGTGTTTTCTGTACAGTACTTTATAGTTACTGTGTCCTCACTGGTGTGTGTCTCCTGTACAGTTGTTTATAGTGACTGTACCCTCACCGGTGTGTGTTTTCTGTACAGGTGTTTATATTGCCTCTACTGTCACTGGTGTGTGTTTGCTGTACAGTATTTTACACTGACTGTACCCTCACTGGTGTGTGTTTTCTGTACAGTAGTTCATAGTGACTGTATCCCACTCGTGTGTGTTTTCTGTACAGGAGTTTATAGTGACTGTACCCTCACTGGTGTGTGTTTTTTGTACAGTACTTTATAGTGACTGCAACCTGACTGGTGTGTGTTTTCTGTACAGTACTTTATAGTGACTGTATCCTCACTGGTGTGTGTTTTCTGTACAGTACATTATAGTGACTGTATCCTCACTGGTGTGTATTTTCTGTACTGCACTTTATAGTGACTGTACCCTCACTGGTGTGTGTTTTCTGTGGAGTACTTTATAGTGACTGTGTCCTCCCTGGTGTGTGTTTTCTGTACAGCACTTTATAGTGACTGTACCCTCACTGGTGTGAGTTTTCTGTACAGTACTTTATAGTGACAGTGTCCTCACTTGTGTGTGTTTTCTGTACAGGAGTTTATCGTGAATCTACCCTCACTGCTGTGTGTTTTCTGTACAGTATTTTATACTGACTGTACCCTCACTGGTGTGTGTTTTCTGTACAGTAGTTTATAGTGTCTGTACCCTCACTGGTGTGTGTGTTCTGTACAGGATTTTATTGTGACTCTACCCTCACTGGTGTCTGTTTTCTGTACAGTAGTTTATAGTGACTGTACCCTCACTGGTGTGTGTTTTCTGTACAGGAGTTTATTGTGACTCGACCCTCACTGGTGTCTGTTTTCTGTACAGTAGTTTATAGTGACTGTACCCTCACTGGTGTGTGTTTTCTGTACGGTAGTTTATAGTGACTGCATCCTCACTGGTGTGTGTTTTCTGTGCAGTACTTTATAGTGACTGTGTCCTCACTGGTGTGTGTTTTCTGTACAGGAGTTTATAGTGACTGTACCCTCACTGGTGTGTGTTTTCTGTACAGTACTTTATTGTGACTGTACCCTCACCAGTATGTGTTTTCTGTACAGTACTTTATACTGACTGTACCCTCAGATGTGTGTGCTTTATGTACAGTAAATTAGAGTGACTGTACCCTCACTGGTGTGTGTTTTCTGTGCAGTACTTTATAGTGACTCTATCCTCACTGGTGTGTGTTTTCTGTACAGTAGTGTATTGTGACTGAATCCTCACTGGTGTGTGTTTTATGTACAGTACTTTATGGTGAATGTACCCTCACTGGTGTGTGTTTTCTGTACAGTACATTATAGTGACTCTATGCTCACTGGTGTGTGTTTTATGTACAGTACTTTATAGTGACTCCACACTCACTGGTGTGTGTTTTCTGTACAGTACTTAATAGTGACTGTACCCTCACTGGAGTGTGTTTTCTGTACAGTACATTATAGTGACTGTACCTTCACTGGTGTGTGTTTTATGTACAGTACTTTATAGTGACTGTTACCTCACTGGTGTGTGTTTTCTGTACAGGAGTTTATAGTGACTGTACCCTCACTGGTGTGTGTTTTCTGGACAGTATTTTAGACTGACTGTACCCTCACTGGTGTGTGTTTTCTGTAGAGTAATTTATATTGACTGTACCCTCACTGGTGTGTGTTTTCTGTACAGTACTTTATAGTGACTGTATCCTCACTGGAGTGTGTTTTCTGTACAGTACTTTACATTGACTGTACCCTCACTGGTGTCTGTTGTCTGTACAGTACTTTATAGTTACTGTACCCTCACTGGTGTGTGTTTTCTGTACAGTAGTTTACAGTGACTCTACGCTCACTGGTGTGTGTTTTCTGTACAGTAATTTATATTGACTGTACCCTCACTGGTGTGTGTTTTCTGTACAGTACTTTATAGTGACTGTGTCCTCACTAGTGTGTGTCTTCTGTCCAGTAGTTTATAGTGACTGTACCCTCACTGGTGTGTGTTTTCTGTACAGTAGTTCATAGTGACTGTATCCTCACTGGTGTGTGTTTTCTGTACAGGAGTTTCTAGTGACTCTATCCTCACTGGTGTGTGTTTTCTGTACAGTAGTTTATAGTGACTGTCCCCTCACTGGTGTGTGTTTTCTGTACAGTACTTTATCGTGCCAGTACCCTCACTGGTGTGTGTTTTCTGTACAGTACTTGATAGTGACTGTATCCTCACTGGTGTGTGTTTTCTGTACAGTAGTCTATCGTGACTCTACCCTCACTGGTGTGTGTTTTCTGTACAGTACTTTATAGTGACTGTACCCTCACTGCTGTGTGTTTTCTGTACAGAATTTTATACTGACTCTACCCTCACTTTTGCGTGTTTTCTGTGCAATACATTATAGTGACTGTATCCTCACTGGTGTCTGTTTTCTGTACAGTACATTATGGTGACTGTATCCTCATGTGTGTGTTTTCTGTACAGTACTTTATGGTGACTGTACGCTCACTGGTGTGTGTTTTCTGTACAGGAGTTTATAGTGACTCTACCCTCACTGGTGTGTGTTTTCTGGACAGTATTTTATACTGACTGTACCCTCACTGGTGTGTGTTTTCAGGACAGTAATTTATAGTGACTGTACCCTCACTGGTGTGTGCTTTCAGTTCTGCACTTTATCGTGACTGTACCCTCACTGGCGTGTGTTTTCTGTACAGTAATTTATAGTGACTGTATCCTCACTGGTGTGTGTTTTCTGTACAGTACTTTATAGTGACTGTACCCTCACTGGTGTGTGTTTTCTGTACAGTACTTTATAGTTACTGTGTCCTCACTGGTGTGTGTCTCCTGTACAGTTGTTTATAGTGACTGTACCCTCACTGGTGTGTGTTTTCTGCACAGGAGTTTATATTGCCTCTACTGTCACTGGTGTGTGTTTGCTGTACATTATTTTACACTGACTGTACCCTCACTGGTGTGTGTTTTCTGTACAGTACTTTATAGTGACTGTATCCTCACTCGTGTGTGTTTTCTGTACAGGAGTTTATAGTGTCTGTACCCTCACTGGTGTGTGTTTTTTGGACAGTACTTTATAGTGACTGCAACCTGACTGGTGTGTGTTTTCTGTACAGTACTTTATTGTGACTGTATCCTCACTGGTGTGTGTTTTCTGTACAGTACTTTATAGTGACTGTATCCTCACTGGTGTGTATTTTCTGTACTGCACTTTATAGTGACTGTACCCTCACTGGTGTGTGTTTTCTGTGGAGTACTTTATAGTGACTGTGTCCTCCCTGGTGTGTGTTTTCTGTACAGCACTTTATAGTGACTGTACCCTCACTGGTGTGAGTTTTCTGTACAGTACTTTATAGTGACAGTGTCCTCACTGGTGTCTGTTTTCTGTACGGCATTTTATAGTGACTGTACCCTCATCGGTGTGTGTTTTCTGTACTGCACTTTATAGTGACTGTAACCTCACTGGTGTGTGTTTTCTGTACAGTACTTTATAGTGACTCTATCCTCACTGGTGTGTATTTTCTGTACAGTACTTTATAGTGACTGTGTCCTCACTGGTGTGTATTTTCTGTACAGCACTTTATAGTGACTGTATCCTCACTGGTGTGTGTTTTCTGTACAGCAATTTATAGTGACTGTACCCTCACTGGTGTGTGTTTTCTGTACGGCACTTTATAGTGACTGTATCCTCACTGGTGTGTGTTTTCTGTACTGCACTTTATAGTGACTGTACCCTCATCGGTGTGTGTTTTCTGTACTGCACTTTATAGTGACTGTAACCTCACTGGTGTGTGTTTTCTGTACAGTACTTTATAGTGACTCTATCCTCACTGGTGTGTATTTTCTGTACAGTACTTTATAGTGACTGTGTCCTCACTGGTGTGTATTTTCTGTACAGCACTTTATAGTGACTGTACCCTCATCGGTGTGTGTTTTCTGTACTGCACTTTATAGTGACTGTAACCTCACTGGTGTGTGTTTTCTGTACAGTACTTTATAGTGACTCTATCCTCACTGGTGTGTATTTTCTGTACAGTACTTTATAGTGACTGTATCCTCACTGGTGTGTTTTCTGTACAGTACTTAATAGTGACTGTACCCTCACTGGTGTGTGCTTTCTGTACTGTACTTTATAGTGACTGTACCCTCACTGGTGTGTGTTTTCTGTACGGCACTTTATAGTGACTGTACCCTCATCGGTGTGTGTTTTCTGTACTGCACTTTATAGTGACTGTAACCTCACTGGTGTGTGTTTTCTGTACAGTACTTTATAGTGACTCTATCCTCACTGGTGTGTATTTTCTGTACAGTACTTTATAGTGACTGTATCCTCACTGGTGTGTGTTTTCTGTACAGCACTTTATAGTGACTGTACCCTCACTGGTGTGTGTTTTCAGGACAGTAATTTATAGTGACTGTACCCTCACTGGTGTGTGTTTTCTGTACAGTAGTTTCTAGTGACTGTACACTCACTGGTGTGTGTTTTCTGCACAGTACTTTATAGTGACTGGGTCCTCACTGGTTTGTATTTTCTGTACAGTACTTTATAGTGACTGTACACTCACTTGTGTGTTTTCTGCACAGTACTTTATAGTGACTGTGTCCTCACTGGTTTGTATTTTCTGTACAGTACTTTATAGTGACTGTACCCTCACTGGTGTGTGCTTTCAGTTCTGCACTTTATCGTGACTGTACCCTCACTGGCGTGTGTTTTCTGTACAGTAATTTATAGTGACTGTATCCTCACTGGTGTGTGTTTTCTGTACAGTACTTTATAGTGACTGTACCCTCACTGGTGTGTGTCTCCTGTACAGTTGTTTATAGTGACTGTACCCTCGCTGGTGTGTGTTTTCTGTACAGGAGTTTATATTGCCTCTACTGTCACTGGTGTGTGTTTGCTGTACAGTATTTTACACTGACTGTACCCTCACTGGTGTGTGTTTTCTGTACAGTAGTTCATAGTGACTGTATCCTCACTCGTGTGTGTTTTCTGTACAGGAGTGTATAGTGACTGTACCCTCACTGGTGTGTGTTTTTTGTACAGTACTTTATAGTGACTGCAACCTGACTGGTGTGTGTTTTCTGTACAGTACTTTATAGTGACTGTATCCTCACTGGTGTGTGTTTTCTGTACAGTACTTTATAGTGACTGTATCCTCACTGGTGTGTATTTTCTGTACGGCACTTTATAGTGACTGTACCCTCATCGGTGTGTGTTTTCTGTACTGCACTTTATAGTGACTGTACCCTCACTGGTGTGTGTTTTCTGTGGAGTACTTTATAGTGACTGTGTCGTCCCTGGTGTGTGTTTTCTGTACAGCACTTTATAGTGACTGTACCCTCACTGGTGTGAGTTTTCTGTACAGTACTTTATAGTGACAGTGTCCTCACTGGTGTGTGTTTTCTGTACGGCACTTTATAGTGACTGTACCCTCATCGGTGTGTGTTTTCTGTACTGCACTTTATAGTGACTGTGTCCTCACTGGTTTGTATTTTGTGTACAGTACTTTATAGTGACTGTACCCTCACTGGTGTGTGCTTTCAGTTCTGCACTTTATCGTGACTGTACCCTCAGTGGTGTGTGTTTTCTGTACAGTACTTTATAGTGACTGCACCCTCACTGGTGTGTGTTTTCTGTACAGTACTTTATAGTTACTGTGTCCTCACTGGTGTGTGTCTCCTGTACAGTTGTTTATAGTGACTGTACCCTCACCGGTGTGTGTTTTCTGTACAGGTGTTTATATTGCCTCTACTGTCACTGGTGTGTGTTTGCTGTACAGTATTTTACACTGACTGTACCCTCACTGGTGTGTGTTTTCTGTACAGTAGTTCATAGTGACTGTATCCCACTCGTGTGTGTTTTCTGTACAGGAGTTTATAGTGACTGTACCCTCACTGGTGTGTGTTTTTTGTACAGTACTTTATAGTGACTGCAACCTGACTGGTGTGTGTTTTCTGTACAGTACTTTATAGTGACTGTATCCTCACTGGTGTGTGTTTTCTGTACAGTACATTATAGTGACTGTATCCTCACTGGTGTGTATTTTCTGTACTGCACTTTATAGTGACTGTACCCTCACTGGTGTGTGTTTTCTGTGGAGTACTTTATAGTGACTGTGTCCTCCCTGGTGTGTGTTTTCTGTACAGCACTTTATAGTGACTGTACCCTCACTGGTGTGAGTTTTCTGTACAGTACTTTATAGTGACAGTGTCCTCACTTGTGTGTGTTTTCTGTACAGGAGTTTATCGTGAATCTACCCTCACTGCTGTGTGTTTTCTGTACAGTATTTTATACTGACTGTACCCTCACTGGTGTGTGTTTTCTGTACAGTAGTTTATAGTGTCTGTACCCTCACTGGTGTGTGTGTTCTGTACAGGATTTTATTGTGACTCTACCCTCACTGGTGTCTGTTTTCTGTACAGTAGTTTATAGTGACTGTACCCTCACTGGTGTGTGTTTTCTGTACAGGAGTTTATTGTGACTCGACCCTCACTGGTGTCTGTTTTCTGTACAGTAGTTTATAGTGACTGTACCCTCACTGGTGTGTGTTTTCTGTACGGTAGTTTATAGTGACTGCATCCTCACTGGTGTGTGTTTTCTGTGCAGTACTTTATAGTGACTGTGTCCTCACTGGTGTGTGTTTTCTGTACAGGAGTTTATAGTGACTGTACCCTCACTGGTGTGTGTTTTCTGTACAGTACTTTATTGTGACTGTACCCTCACCAGTATGTGTTTTCTGTACAGTACTTTATACTGACTGTACCCTCAGATGTGTGTGCTTTATGTACAGTAAATTAGAGTGACTGTACCCTCACTGGTGTGTGTTTTCTGTGCAGTACTTTATAGTGACTCTATCCTCACTGGTGTGTGTTTTCTGTACAGTAGTGTATTGTGACTGAATCCTCACTGGTGTGTGTTTTATGTACAGTACTTTATGGTGAATGTACCCTCACTGGTGTGTGTTTTCTGTACAGTACATTATAGTGACTCTATGCTCACTGGTGTGTGTTTTATGTACAGTACTTTATAGTGACTCCACACTCACTGGTGTGTGTTTTCTGTACAGTACTTAATAGTGACTGTACCCTCACTGGAGTGTGTTTTCTGTACAGTACATTATAGTGACTGTACCTTCACTGGTGTGTGTTTTATGTACAGTACTTTATAGTGACTGTTACCTCACTGGTGTGTGTTTTCTGTACAGGAGTTTATAGTGACTGTACCCTCACTGGTGTGTGTTTTCTGGACAGTATTTTAGACTGACTGTACCCTCACTGGTGTGTGTTTTCTGTAGAGTAATTTATATTGACTGTACCCTCACTGGTGTGTGTTTTCTGTACAGTACTTTATAGTGACTGTATCCTCACTGGAGTGTGTTTTCTGTACAGTACTTTACAGTGACTGTACCCTCACTGGTGTCTGTTGTCTGTACAGTACTTTATAGTTACTGTACCCTCACTGGTGTGTGTTTTCTGTACAGTAGTTTACAGTGACTCTACGCTCACTGGTGTGTGTTTTCTGTACAGTAATTTATATTGACTGTACCCTCACTGGTGTGTGTTTTCTGTACAGTACTTTATAGTGACTGTGTCCTCACTAGTGTGTGTCTTCTGTCCAGTAGTTTATAGTGACTGTACCCTCACTGGTGTGTGTTTTCTGTACAGTAGTTCATAGTGACTGTATCCTCACTGGTGTGTGTTTTCTGTACAGGAGTTTCTAGTGACTCTATCCTCACTGGTGTGTGTTTTCTGTACAGTAGTTTATAGTGACTGTCCCCTCACTGGTGTGTGTTTTCTGTACAGTACTTTATCGTGCCAGTACCCTCACTGGTGTGTGTTTTCTGTACAGTACTTGATAGTGACTGTATCCTCACTGGTGTGTGTTTTCTGTACAGTAGTCTATCGTGACTCTACCCTCACTGGTGTGTGTTTTCTGTACAGTACTTTATAGTGACTGTACCCTCACTGCTGTGTGTTTTCTGTACAGAATTTTATACTGACTCTACCCTCACTTTTGCGTGTTTTCTGTGCAATACATTATAGTGACTGTATCCTCACTGGTGTCTGTTTTCTGTACAGTACATTATGGTGACTGTATCCTCATGTGTGTGTTTTCTGTACAGTACTTTATGGTGACTGTACGCTCACTGGTGTGTGTTTTCTGTACAGGAGTTTATAGTGACTCTACCCTCACTGGTGTGTGTTTTCTGGACAGTATTTTATACTGACTGTACCCTCACTGGTGTGTGTTTTCAGGACAGTAATTTATAGTGACTGTACCCTCACTGGTGTGTGCTTTCAGTTCTGCACTTTATCGTGACTGTACCCTCACTGGCGTGTGTTTTCTGTACAGTAATTTATAGTGACTGTATCCTCACTGGTGTGTGTTTTCTGTACAGTACTTTATAGTGACTGTACCCTCACTGGTGTGTGTTTTCTGTACAGTACTTTATAGTTACTGTGTCCTCACTGGTGTGTGTCTCCTGTACAGTTGTTTATAGTGACTGTACCCTCACTGGTGTGTGTTTTCTGCACAGGAGTTTATATTGCCTCTACTGTCACTGGTGTGTGTTTGCTGTACATTATTTTACACTGACTGTACCCTCACTGGTGTGTGTTTTCTGTACAGTACTTTATAGTGACTGTATCCTCACTCGTGTGTGTTTTCTGTACAGGAGTTTATAGTGTCTGTACCCTCACTGGTGTGTGTTTTTTGGACAGTACTTTATAGTGACTGCAACCTGACTGGTGTGTGTTTTCTGTACAGTACTTTATTGTGACTGTATCCTCACTGGTGTGTGTTTTCTGTACAGTACTTTATAGTGACTGTATCCTCACTGGTGTGTATTTTCTGTACTGCACTTTATAGTGACTGTACCCTCACTGGTGTGTGTTTTCTGTGGAGTACTTTATAGTGACTGTGTCCTCCCTGGTGTGTGTTTTCTGTACAGCACTTTATAGTGACTGTACCCTCACTGGTGTGAGTTTTCTGTACAGTACTTTATAGTGACAGTGTCCTCACTGGTGTCTGTTTTCTGTACGGCATTTTATAGTGACTGTACCCTCATCGGTGTGTGTTTTCTGTACTGCACTTTATAGTGACTGTAACCTCACTGGTGTGTGTTTTCTGTACAGTACTTTATAGTGACTCTATCCTCACTGGTGTGTATTTTCTGTACAGTACTTTATAGTGACTGTGTCCTCACTGGTGTGTATTTTCTGTACAGCACTTTATAGTGACTGTATCCTCACTGGTGTGTGTTTTCTGTACAGCAATTTATAGTGACTGTACCCTCACTGGTGTGTGTTTTCTGTACGGCACTTTATAGTGACTGTATCCTCACTGGTGTGTGTTTTCTGTACTGCACTTTATAGTGACTGTACCCTCATCGGTGTGTGTTTTCTGTACTGCACTTTATAGTGACTGTAACCTCACTGGTGTGTGTTTTCTGTACAGTACTTTATAGTGACTCTATCCTCACTGGTGTGTATTTTCTGTACAGTACTTTATAGTGACTGTGTCCTCACTGGTGTGTATTTTCTGTACAGCACTTTATAGTGACTGTACCCTCATCGGTGTGTGTTTTCTGTACTGCACTTTATAGTGACTGTAACCTCACTGGTGTGTGTTTTCTGTACAGTACTTTATAGTGACTCTATCCTCACTGGTGTGTATTTTCTGTACAGTACTTTATAGTGACTGTATCCTCACTGGTGTGTTTTCTGTACAGTACTTAATAGTGACTGTACCCTCACTGGTGTGTGCTTTCTGTACTGTACTTTATAGTGACTGTACCCTCACTGGTGTGTGTTTTCTGTACAGTACATTATAGTGACTGTACCCTCACTGGTGTGTGTTTTCTGTACAGTACATTATAGTGACTGTACCCTCACTGGTGTGTTTTCTGTAAAGTACTTAATAGTGACTGTGTCCTCACTGGTGTGTGTTTTCTGTACAGCACTTTATAGTGACTGTACCCTCACTGGTGTGTGTTTTCTGTACTGCACTTTATAGTGACTGTACCCTCACTGGTGTGTGCTTTCTGTACAGTACTTTATACTGACTGTACCCTCACTGGTGTGTGTTTTCTGTACAGTACATTATAGTGACTGTACCCTCACCGGTGTGTGTTTTCTGTGCAGTACTTTATAGCGACTGTACCCTCACCGGTGTGTGTTTTCTGTGCAGTACTTTATTGTGACCGTACCCTCACTGGTGTGTGTTTTCTGTACTGCACTTTATAGTGACTGTACCCTCACTGGTGTGTGTTTTCTGTACAGTACATTATAGTGACTGTACCCTCAACGGTGTGTGTTTTCTGTGCAGTACTTTATAGTGACTGTACCCTCACCGGTGTGTGTTTTCTGTGCAGTACTTTATTGTGACTGTACCCTCACTGGTGTGTGTGCTTTTGAACTGTGCTTTATAGTGACTGTACCCTCACTGGTGTGTGTTTTCTGTACAGTAATTTATATTGACTGTACCCTCACTGGTGTGTGTTTTCTGTACAGTACTTTATAGTGACTGTGTCCTCACTAGTGTGTGTCTTCTGTACAGTAGTTTATAGTGACTGTACCCTCACTGGTGTGTGTTTTCTGTACAGTAGTTCATAGTGACTGTATCCTCACTGGTGTGTGTTTTCTGAACAGGAGTTTCTAGTGACTCTACCCTCACTGGTGTGTGTTTTCTGTACAGTAGTTTATAATGACTGTCCCCTCACTGGTGTGTGTTTTCTGTACAGTACTTTATCGTGACAGTACACTCACTAGTGTGTGTTTTCTGTACAGTACTTGATAGTGACTGTATCCTCACTGGTGTGTGTTTTCTGTACAGAAGTTTATCGTGACTCTACCCTCACTGGTGTGTGTTTTCTGTACAGTAATTTATAGTGACTGTACCCTCACTGGTGTGTGTTTTCTGTGCAGTAGTTTCTAGTGACTGTACACTCACTGGTGTGTGTTTTCTGCACAGTACTTTATAGTGACTGTACCCTCACTGGTGTGTGTTTTCTGTACAGTACTTTATAGTTACTGTGTCCTCACTGGTGTGTGTCTCCTGTACAGTTGTTTATAGTGACTGTACCCTCACTGGTGTGTGTTTTCTGTGCAGTAGTTTCTAGTGACTGTACACTCACTGGTGTGTGTTTTCTGCACAGTACTTTATAGTGACTGTGTCCTCACTGGTTTGTATTTTCTGTACAGTACTTTATAGTGACTGTACCCTCACTGGTGTGTGCTTTCAGTTCTGCACTTTATCGTGACTGTACCCTCACTGGCGTGTGTTTTCTGTACAGTAATTTATAGTGACTGTATCCTCACTGGTGTGTGTTTTCTGTCCAGTACTTTATAGTGACTGTACCCTCACTGGTGTGTGTTTTCTGTACAGTACTTTATAGTGACTGTGTCCTCACTGGTGTGTGTCTCCTGTACAGTTGTTTATAGTGACTGTACCATCACTGGTGTGTGTTTTCTGTACAGGAGTTTATATTGCCTCTACTGTCACTGGTGTGTGTTTGCTGTACAGTATTTTACACTGACTGTACCCTCACTGGTGTGTGTTTTCTGTACAGTAGTTCATAGTGACTGTATCCTCACTCGTGTGTGTTTTCTGTACAGGAGTTTATAGTGACTGTACCCTCACTGGTGTGTGTTTTTTGTACAGTACTTTATAGTGACTGCAACCTGACTGGTGTGTGTTTTCTGTACAGTACTTTATAGTGACTGTATCCTCACTGGTGTGTGTTTTCTGTACAGTACTTTATAGTGACTGTATCCTCACTGGTGTGTATTTTCTGTACTGCACTTTATAGTGACTGTACCCTCACTGGTGTGTGTTTTCTGTGGAGTACTTTATAGTGACAGTGTCCTCACTGGTGTGTGTTTTCTGTACGGCACTTTATAGTGACTGTACCCTCATCGGTGTGTGTTTTCTGTACTGCACTTTATAGTGACTGTAACCTCACTGGTGTGTGTTTTCTGTACAGTACTTTATAGTGACTCTATCCTCACTGGTGTGTATTTTCTGTACAGTACTTTATAGTGACTGTATCCTCACTGGTGTGTGTTTTCTGTACAGCACTTTATAGTGACTGTACCCTCACTGGTGTGTGTTTTCAGGACAGTAATTTATAGTGACTGTACCCTCACTGGTGTGTGTTTTCTGTACAGTAGTTTCTAGTGACTGTACACTCACTGGTGTGTGTTTTCTGCACAGTACTTTATAGTGACTGGGTCCTCACTGGTTTGTATTTTCTGTACAGTACTTTATAGTGACTGTACACTCACTTGTGTGTTTTCTGCACAGTACTTTATAGTGACTGTGTCCTCACTGGTTTGTATTTTCTGTACAGTACTTTATAGTGACTGTACCCTCACTGGTGTGTGCTTTCAGTTCTGCACTTTATCGTGACTGTACCCTCACTGGCGTGTGTTTTCTGTACAGTAATTTATAGTGACTGTATCCTCACTGGTGTGTGTTTTCTGTACAGTACTTTATAGTGACTGTACCCTCACTGGTGTGTGTCTCCTGTACAGTTGTTTATAGTGACTGTACCCTCGCTGGTGTGTGTTTTCTGTACAGGAGTTTATATTGCCTCTACTGTCACTGGTGTGTGTTTGCTGTACAGTATTTTACACTGACTGTACCCTCACTGGTGTGTGTTTTCTGTACAGTAGTTCATAGTGACTGTATCCTCACTCGTGTGTGTTTTCTGTACAGGAGTGTATAGTGACTGTACCCTCACTGGTGTGTGTTTTTTGTACAGTACTTTATAGTGACTGCAACCTGACTGGTGTGTGTTTTCTGTACAGTACTTTATAGTGACTGTATCCTCACTGGTGTGTGTTTTCTGTACAGTACTTTATAGTGACTGTATCCTCACTGGTGTGTATTTTCTGTACGGCACTTTATAGTGACTGTACCCTCATCGGTGTGTGTTTTCTGTACTGCACTTTATAGTGACTGTACCCTCACTGGTGTGTGTTTTCTGTGGAGTACTTTATAGTGACTGTGTCGTCCCTGGTGTGTGTTTTCTGTACAGCACTTTATAGTGACTGTACCCTCACTGGTGTGAGTTTTCTGTACAGTACTTTATAGTGACAGTGTCCTCACTGGTGTGTGTTTTCTGTACGGCACTTTATAGTGACTGTACCCTCATCGGTGTGTGTTTTCTGTACTGCACTTTATAGTGACTGTAACCTCACTGGTGTGTGTTTTCTGTACAGTACTTTATAGTGACTCTATCCTCACTGGTGTGTATTTTCTGTACAGTACTTTACAGTGACTGTATCCTCACTGGTGTGTGTTTTCTGTACAGCACTTTATAGTGACTGTACCCTCACTGGTGTGTGTTTTCTGTACTGCACTTTATAGTGACTGTACCCTCACTGGTGTGTGTTTTCTGTACTGCACTTTATAGTGACTGTACCCTCACTGGTGTGTGTTTTCTGTACAGCACTTTATAGTGACTGTATCCTCACTGGTGTGTGTTTTCTGTACTGCACTTTATAGTGACTGTACCCTCACTGGTGTGTGCTTTCTGTACAGTACTTTATAGTGACTGTACCCTCACTGGTGTGTGCTTTCTGTACAGTACTTTATAGTGACTGTACCCTCACTGGTGTGTGTTTTCTGTACTGCACTTTATAGTGACTGTACCCTCACTGGTGTGTGCTTTCTGTACAGTACTTTATAGTGACTGTACCCTCACTGGTGTGTGTTTTCTGTACAGTACATTATAGTGACTGTATCCTCACTGGTGTGTTTTCTGTACAGTACTTAATAGTGACTGTGTCCTCACTGGTGTGTGTTTTCTGTACAGCACTTTATAGTGACTGTACCCTCACTGGTGTGTGTTTTCTGTACAGCACTTTATAGTGACTGTATCCTCACTGGTGTGTGTTTTCTGTACTGCACTTTATAGTGACTGTACCCTCACTGGTGTGTGCTTTCTGTACAGTACTTTATAGTGACTGTACCCTCACTGGTGTGTGCTTTCTGTACAGTACTTTATAGTGACTGTACCCTCACTGGTGTGTGTTTTCTGTACTGCACTTTATAGTGACTGTACCCTCACTGGTGTGTGCTTTCTGTACAGTACTTTATAGTGACTGTACCCTCACTGGTGTGTGTTTTCTGTACAGTACATTATAGTGACTGTATCCTCACTGGTGTGTTTTCTGTACAGTACTTAATAGTGACTGTGTCCTCACTGGTGTGTGTTTTCTGTACAGCACTTTATAGTGACTGTACCCTCACTGGTGTGTGTTTTCTGTACAGTACTTAATATTGACTCTGTCCTCAATGGTGTGTGTTTTCTGTACAGCACTTTATAGTGACTGTAACCTCACTGGTGTGTGTTTTCTGTACAGTACATTATAGTGACTGTACCCTCACTGGTGTGTGTTTTCTGTACAGTACATTATAGTGACTGTACCTTCACTGGTGTGTGTTTTCTGTACAGTACTTAATAGTGACTGTATCCTCACTGGTGTGTGTTTTCTGTACAGTACTTTATCGTGACTGTACCCTCACTGGTGTGTGTTTTCTGTACTGCACTTTATAGTGACTGTACCCTCACTGGTGTGTGTTTCTTGTACAGTACTTTATAGTGACTGTATCCTCACTGGTGTGTATTTTCTGTGCAGTGTTTTATCGTGACTGTATCCTCACTGGTGTGTGTTTTCTGTGGAGTACTTTATCGTGACTGTGTCCTCTCTGGTGTGTATTTTCTGTACAGCACTGTATCGTGACTGTACCCACACTGGTGTGTGTTTTCTGGACAGCACTTTATAGTGACTGTACCCTCACGGGTGTGTGTTTTCTGTGCAGTACTTTATTGTGACCGTACCCTCACTGGTGTGTGTTTTCTGTACATTGTTTTTTAGTGACTGTACCCTCACTGGTGTGTGTGCTTTTGAACTGTGCTTTATAGTGACTGTACCCTCACTGGTGTGTGTTTTCTGTACAGTACTTTATACTGACTGTATCCTCACTGGTGTGTGTTTTCTGTACAGTAATTTATAGTGACTGTATCCTCACTGGTGTGTGTTTTCTGTACTGTACTTTATAGTGACTCTACCCTCCTGGTGTGTGTTTTCTGTACAGTAATTTATAGTGACTGTATCTTCACTGGTTTTTGTTATTTGTACAGTAGTTTGTCGTGACTGTACCCTCACTGGTGTCTGTTTTCTGCACAGTAATGTGTAGTGACTCTACCCTCACTGCTGTGTGTTTTCTGTACAGTATTTGAAACTGACTGTACCCTCACCGGTGTGTGTTTTCTGTACAGGAGTTTCTAGTGACTTTACACTCACTGGTGTGTGTTTTCTGTACAGTAATTTATAGTGACTGTACCCTCACTGGTGTGTGTTTTCTGTACAGGAGTTTATTGTGACTCTACCCTCACTGGTGTCTGTTTTCTGTACAGTCCTGAATAGTGACTGTATCCTCACTGGTGTGTGTTTTCTGTACAGGGGTTTATAGTGACTCTACCCTCACTGCTGTGTGTTTTCTGTACTGTATTTTATACTGACTGTACCCTCACTGGTGTGTGTTTTCTGTACAGTAGTTTCTCGTCACTTTGCACTCACTGGTGTGTATTTTCTGTACAGTACTTTGTAGTGACTGTGTCCTCACTGGTTTGTGTTTTCTTTACAGTCCATTATAATGACTGTACCCTCACTGGTGTGTGTTTTCTGTACAGTAGTTTATAGTGACTGTATCCTCACTGGTGTGTATTATCTGTACAGTAGTTTGTAGTGACTGTATTCTCACTGGTGTGTGTTTTCTGTATAGTAGTTTATAGTGTCTGTCCCCTCACTGGGATGTGTTTTCTGCACAGTAATTTATAGTGACTGTACCCTCACTGGTGTGTATTTTCCAGACAGTAATTTATAGTGACTGTACCCTCACTGGTGTGTGTTTTCTGTACAGGAGTTTATTGTGACTCGGCCCTCACTGGTGTCTGTATTCTGTACAGTACTTTATAGTGACTGTATCCTCACTGGTAAGTGTTTTCTGTATAGGAGTTTATATTGACTCTATATTGTCTGTACCCTCGCTGGTGTGTGTTTTCTGTTCCGTATGTTCATCGTGACTGTACCCTCACTGGTGTGTGTTTTTTGTACTGTACTTTATAGTGACTGCACCCTCACTGGTGTGTGTTCTGAACTGTACTTTATAGTGACTGTACCCTCAGTGGTGTGTGTTTTCTGTACGGTAGTTTATAGTGGCTGTACCCTCACTGGTGTGTGTTTTCTGTTCAGTACTTTATTGTGACTGTACCCTCACTGGCGTGTGTTTTCTATACTGTAGTGTATAGTGACTGTACCCTCACTGGTGTGTTTTCTTTACAGTAATTCATAGTGTCTGTACCCTCACTGCTGTCTGTTTCTGTACAGTACTTAATAGTGACTGTACCCTCTCCAGTGTGTGTTTTCTGTACAGGTGTTTATAGTGACTCTACCCTCACTGCTGTGTGTTTTCTGTCCTGTATTTTATACTGACTGTACCCTCACTGGTGTGTGTTTTCTGGACAGTAATTTATAGTGACTGTACCCTCACTGGTGTGTGTTTTCTGTACAGTAGTTTATAGTGTCTGTACCCTCACTGGGATGTGTTTTCTGCACAGTAATTTATAGTGACTGTACCCTCACTGGTGTGTGTTTTCGGTACAGGAGTTTATTGGGACTTGGCCCTCACTGGTGTCTGTTTTCTGTACAGTACTTTATAGTGACTGTACCCTCACTGGTGTGTGTTTTCTGCACAGTAGTTTATAGTGACTGTACCCTCACTGGTGTCTGTTTTCTGTACAGGAGTTTATTCTGACTCTACCCTCACTGGTGTCTGTTTTCTGTACAGTACTTTATAGTGACTGTACCCTCACTGGTGTGTGTTTTCTGTACAGGAGTTTATTCTGACTCTACCCTCACTGGTGTCTGTTTTCTGTACAGTACTTTATAGTGACTGTACCCTCACTGGTGTGTGTTTTCTGTACAGTACTTAATAGTGACTGTACCCTCACTGGTGTGTATTATCTGTACAGTAGTTTGTTGTGACTGTACCCTCACCGGTGTGTGTTTTATGTACAGTTGTTCTGTAGTGTCTGTACCCTCACTGGGGTGTGTTTTCTGCGCAATACATTATAGTGACTGTACCCTCAATGGTTTGTGTTTTCTGAACAGTATTTTATACTGACTGTATCCTCACTGGTGTGTGTTTTCTGGACAGTAATTTATAGTGTCTGTACCCTCACTGGTGTGTGTTTTCTGTTCAGTTCTTTATAGTGACTGTACCCTCACTGGTGGGTGGTTTTTGTACTGTACTTTATAGTGACTGTACCCCACTGGTATGTGTGTTGTGTACAGTACTTTATAGTGACTGTACCCTCACTGGTGTGTGTTTTCTGTACAGTAGTTCATAGTGACTGTATCCTCACTGGTGTGTGTTATCTGTACAGTAGTTTGCAGTGACTGTATCCTCACTGGTGTGTGTTTTCTGTACAGTAGTTTATAGTGGCTGTACCCTCACTGGTGTGTGTTTTCTGTCCTGTAGTTTATAGTGTCTGTACCCTCACTGGTGTGTGTTTTCTTAACAGTAATTTATTGTGACTGTACCCTCAGTGGTGTCTGTTTTCTGTACAGTACTTAATAGTGACTGTACCCTCACCGGTGTGTGTTTTCTGTACAGGAGTTTATAGTGGCTGTACCCTCACTGGTGTGTGTTTTCTGTACAGTAGTTTATAGTGTCTGTACCCTCACTGGTGTGTGTTTTCTTAACAGTAATTTATAGTGACTGTACCCTCACTGGTGTCTGTTTTCTGTACAGTACTTAATAGTGACTGTACCCTCACCGGTGTGCGTTTTCTGTACAGGAGTTTATAGTGACTCTACCCTCACTGCTGTGTGTTTTCTTTACTGTATTTTATACTGACTGTACCCTCACTGGTGTGTGTTTTCTGTACTGTAGTTTCTAGTCACTTTACACTCACTGGTGTGTGTTTTCTGTACAGTACTTTATAGTGACTGTATCCTCACTGGTGTGTATTATCTGTACAGTAGTTTGTAGTGACTGTACCCTCACTGGTGTGTGTTTTCTGTACAGGATTTTGTTGTGACTCTACCCTCACTGGTGTCTGTTTTCTGCACAGTAGTTTATAGTGACTGTACCCTCACTGGTGTGTGTTTTCTGTACAGTAGTTTATAGTGGCTGTACCCTCACTGGTGTGTGTTTTCTGTACAGTAGTTTATAGTGACTGTACCCTCACTGGTGTGTGTTTTCTGTACAGTACTTTATAGTTACTAAATCCTCACTGATGTGTGTTTTCTGTACAGTAGTTAATAGTGACTGTAACCTCACTGGTGTGTGTTATCTGTACAGTAGTTTATAGTGACTGTATTCTCACTGGTGCGTGTTTTCTGTACAGTGTATTATAGTGACTGTACCCTCACTGGTGTGTGTTTTCTGTACAGGTGTTTATAGTGACTGTACCCTCACTGCTGTGTGTTTCCTGTACAGTACTTTATAGTGACTGTATCCTCACTGGTGTGCGTTATCTGTACAGCAGTTTGTCGTGACTGTACCCTCACTCGTGTGTGTTTTCTGTACAGTAGTTTATATTGGCCTCACCCTCACTGGTGTGTGTTTTCTGTACAGTAGTTTATAGTGTCTGTACCCTCTCTGGTGTTTGTTTTCTGCACAGAAATTTATAGTGACTGTAGTCTCGCTGGTGTGTGTTTTCTGTACTGGAGTTTATAGTGTCTGTATCCTCACTGGTGTCTGTTTTCTGTACAGTACTTAATAGTGACTGTACCCTCACAGGTGTGTGTTTTCTGTACAGGAGTTTATAGTGACTCTACCCTCACCGGTGTGTGTTTTCTGTACAGTAGTTTACACTGACTGTACCCTCACTGGTGTGTGTTTTCTGGTCAGTAATTTATAGTGACTCTTACCTCACTGGTGTGTGTTTTCTGTACAGTATTTTACACTGACTGTACCCTCACTGGTGTTTGTTTTCTGGACAGTAATTTATAGTGACTGTACCCTCACTGGTGTATGTTTACTGTACAGCACTTTATAGTGACTGTACACTCACTGGTTTGTGTTTTCTGTACAGCACTTTATAGTGACTGTACCCTCACTGGTTTGTGTTTTCTGTACAGTCCTTTATAGTGACTGTACCCTCACTGGTGTCTGTTTTGTGCACAGTAGTTTATAGTGACTGTACCCTCACTGGTGTGTGTGTTCTGTACAGGAGTTTATTGTGACTTGGCCCTCACTGGTGTCTGTTTTCTGTACAGTAGTTTATAGTGACTGTACCCTCACTGGTGTGTGTTTTCTGTACCGTATTTAATCCTGACTGTACCCTCACTGGTGTGTGTTTTCGTTACAGTACTTTATAGTTACTAAATCCTCACTGCTTTGTATGTTTTCTGTACAGTAGTTAATAGTGACTGTATCCTCACTGGGGTGTGTTTTCTGTACAGTAATTTATAGTGACTGTACCCTCACTGGTGTGTATTTTCTGTACAGAGGTTTATAGTGACTCTACCCTCACTGGTGTGTGTTTTCTTTACAGAAGATTATAGTGACTGTACCCTCACTGGTGTGTATTTTCTGGACAGAGGTTTGTAGTGACTCTACCCTCACTGGTGTGTGTTTTCTGTACAGGGGTTTATAGTGACTCTACCCTCACTGCTGTGTATTTTCTGTACAGTAGTTTGTAGTGACTGTACCCTCACTGGTGTGTGTTTTCTGTACAGTACTTTATAGTGACTGTGTCCTCACTGGTTTGTGTTTTCTTTACAGTCCTTTATAATGACTGTACCCTCACTGGTGTGTGTTTTCTGTACAGTAGTTTATAGTGGCTGTACCCTCACTGGTGTGTGTTTTCTGCACAGTAATTTACAGTGACTGTACCCTCAGTGGTGTGTGTTTTTTGTACAGAATTTTTTTATGACTCTACCCTCGCTGGTGTCTGTTTTGTGCACAGTAGTTTATAGTGACTGTACCCTCACTGGTGTGTGTTTTCTGTACAGGAGTTTATTGTGACTTGGCCCTCACTGGTGTCTGTTTTCTGTCCCGTATTTAATACTGACTGTACCCTCACTGGTGTGTGTTTTCGTTACAGTACTTTATAGTTACTGAATCCTCACTGCTTTGTATGTTTTCTGTACAGTAGCTAATAGCGACTGTAACCTCACTGGTGTGTATCTGTACAGTAGTTTATAGTGACTGTATACTCACTGGTGTGTGTTTTCTGTACAGTACATTTTAGTGACTGTACCCTCACTGGTGTGTGTTTTCTGTACAGTAGTTGATAGTGTCTGTACCCTCACTGGTGTCTGTTTTCTGCACAGTAATTTATAGTGACTGTACCCTCACTGGTGTGTGTTTTCTGTACAGGAGTTTATAGTGACTCTACCCTCACTGGTGTCTGTTTTCTGTAGAGTACTTTATAGTGACTGTACCCTCACTGGTGTCTGTTTTCTGTACAGGAGTTTATTGTGACTCTACCCTCACTGCTGAGTGTTTTCTGTACAGTATTTTATACTGACTGTACCCTCACTGGTGTGTGTTTTCTGGACAGTACTTAATAGTGACTGTACCCTCACTGGTGTGTGTTTTCTGGACAGTACTTAATAGTGACTGTACCCTCACTGGTGTGTGTTTTCTGTACAGGAGTTTATAGTGACTCTACCCTCACTGGTGTCTGTTTTCTTTAGAGTACTTTATAGTGACTGTACCCTCACTGGTGTGTGTTTTCTGTACAGGAGTTTATAGTGACTCTACCCTCACTGCTGAGTGTTTTCTGTACAGTATTTTATACTGACTGTACCCTCACTGGTGTGTGTTTTCTGGACAGTACTTAATAGTGACTGTACCCTCACCGGTGTGTGTTTTCTGTCCAGTCCTTTATAATGATTGTACCCTCACTGATGTGTGTTTTCTGTACAGTAGTGTCTAGAGACAGTACCCTCACTGGTGTGTGTTTTCTGTTCAGTATGTTAATAGTGACTGGACCCTCACTGGTGTGTGTTTTTTCTACTGTACTTTATTGTGACTGTACCCTCCCTGGTGTGTGTTTTCTGTTTATAGTGACTCTACCCTCACTGGTGTCTGTTTTCTTTAGAGTACTTTATAGTGACTGTACCCTCACTGGTGTGTGTTTTCTGTACAGGAGTTTATAGTGACTCTACCCTCACTGGTGTGTGTTTTCTGAACAGTACTTTATAGTGACTGCACCCTCACTGGTGTGTGTTTTCTTTACAGTAATTCATAGTACTGTACCCTCACTGGTGTGTGTTTTTTGTCCAGGAGTTTATAGTGGCTGTACCCTCACTGCTGTGTGTTTTTTGACCTGTGCTTTATAGTGACTGTACCCTCACTGGTGTGTGTTTTCTGTCCAGTACTTTATAGTGACTCTACCCTCACCCGTTTGTGTTTTCTGTACAGTAGTTTATAGTGGCTGTACCCTCACTGGTGTGTGTTTTCTGTCCAGTAGTTTATAGTGTCTGTACCCTCACTGGGGTGTGTTTTCTGCACAGTAATTTATAGCGACTGTACCCTCACTGGTGTGTGTTATCTGTACAGGAGTTTATACTGACTGTACCCTCACTGGTGTGTGTTTTTTGTACAGGAGTTTATAGTGACTGTACCCTCACTGCTGTGTGTTTTTTGACCTGTGCTTTATAGTGACTGTACCCTCACTGTTGTGTGTTTTCTGTCCAGTACTTTATAGTGACTCTACCCTCACCCGTGTGTGTTTTCTGTGCAGTACTTTATAGTGACTGTATCCTCACTGGTGTGTGTTATCTGTACAGCAGTTTGTAGTGACTGTACCCTCACTCGTGTGTGTTTTCTGTACAGTTGTTTATAGTAGCTGTACCCTCACTGGTGTGTGTTTTCTGTACAGTAGTTTATAGTGTCTGTACCCTCACTGGGGTGTGTTTTCTGCACAGGAGTTTATAGTGACTGTACCCTCACTGGTGTGTGTTTTCTGTACAGTACTTAATAGTGACTGTACCCTCACTGGTGTGTGTTTTCTGTACAGGGGTTTATAGTGACTCTACCCTCACTGCTGTGTGTTTTCTGTACAGTATTTTATACTGACTGTACCCTCACTGGTGTGTGTTTTCTGTACAGTACTTTACAGTGACTGTACCCTCACTGGTGTGTGTTTTCTGTACAGTACTTTATCGTGACTGTGTCCTCACTGGTTTGTGTTTTCTGTACAGTCCTTTATAATGACTCTACCCTCACTGGTGTGTGTTTTCTGAACAGTATTTTATACTGACTGTACCTTCACTGGTGTGTGCTTTCTGGACAGTAATTTATAGTGACTGTACCATCACTGGTGTGTGTTTTCTGTTCAGTATGATAATAGTGACTGTACCCTCACTGGTGGGTGTTTATTGTACTGTACCTTATAGTGACTGTACCCCACTGGTATGTGTGTTGTGTACAGTACTTTATAGTGACTGTACCCTCACTGGTGTGCGTTTTCTGTACGGTACGTTATAGTGACTGTACCCTCACCGGTGTGTGTTTTCTGTACAGTACTTTATATTGACTGTACCCTCACTGGTGTGTGATTTCTGTACAGTACTTTATGGTGACTGTACCCTCACTGGTGTCTGTTTTCTGACCAGGAGCTTATAGTGACTCTACCCTCACTGGTGTGTGTTTTCTGTACAGGAGTTTATTGTGACTCTACCCTCACTGCTGAGTGTTTTCTGTACAGTATTTTATACTGACTGTACCCTCACTGGTGTGTGTTTTCTGGACAGTACTTAATAGTGACTGTACCCTCACTGGTGTGTGGTTTCTCTACAGGGGTTTATAGTGACTCTACCCTCACTGGTGTCTGTTTTCTTTAGAGTACTTTATAGTGACTGTACCCTCACTGGTGTGTGTTTTCTGTACAGGAGTTTATAGTGACTCTACCCTCACTGCTGAGTGTTTTCTGTACAGTATTTTATACTGACTGTACCCTCACTGGTGCGTGTTTTCTGGACAGTACTTAATAGTGACTGTACCCTCACCGGTGTGTGTTTTCTGTACAGTCCTTTATAATGATTGTACCCTCACTGATGTGTGTTTTCTGTACAGTAGTGTCTAGAGACTGTACCCTCACTGGTGTGTGTTTTCTATACTGTACCTTATTGTGACTGTACCCTGTTCAGTATGTTAATAGTGACTGTACCCTCACTGGTGTGTGTTTTTTCTACTGTACCTTATTGTGACTGTACCCTCCCTGGTGTGTGTTTTCTGTACGGTAGTTTATAGTGACTGTACCCTCACTGGTGTGTATTTTCTGTACAGCACTTTATTGTGACTGTGCCCTCACTGGTGTGTGTTTTCTGTCCTGTATTTTATACTGACTGTACCCTCACTGGTGTGTGTTTTCTGGACAGTAATTTATAGTGACTGTACCCTCACTGGTGTGTGTTTTCTGTACAGTAGTTTATAGTGTCTGTACCCTCACTGGGATGTGTTTTCTGCACAGTAATTTATAGTGACTGTACCCTCACTGGTGTGTGTTTTCGGTACAGGAGTTTATTGGGACTTGGCCCTCACTGGTGTCTGTTTTCTGTACAGTACTTTATAGTGACTGTACCCTCACTGGTGTGTGTTTTCTGCACAGTAGTTTATAGTGACTGTACCCTCACTGGTGTCTGATTTCTGTACAGGAGTTTATTCTGACTCTACCCTCACTGGTGTCTGTTTTCTGTACAGTACTTTATAGTGACTGTACCCTCACTGGTGTGTGTTTTCTGTACAGGAGTTTATTCTGACTCTACCCTCACTGGTGTCTGTTTTCTGTACAGTACTTTATAGTGACTGTACCCTCACTGGTGTGTGTTTTCTGTACAGTACTTAATAGTGACTGTACCCTCACTGGTGTGTATTATCTGTACAGTAGTTTGTTGTGACTGTACCCTCACCGGTGTGTGTTTTATGTACAGTTGTTCTGTAGTGTCTGTACCCTCACTGGGGTGTGTTTTCTGCGCAATACATTATAGTGACTGTACCCTCAATGGTTTGTGTTTTCTGAACAGTATTTTATACTGACTGTATCCTCACTGGTGTGTGTTTTCTGGACAGTAATTTATAGAGTCTGTACCCTCACTGGTGTGTGTTTTCTGTTCAGTTCTTTATAGTGACTGTACCCTCACTGGTGGGTGGTTTTTGTACTGTACTTTATAGTGACTGTACCCCACTGGTATGTGTGTTGTGTACAGTACTTTATAGTGACTGTACCCTCACTGGTGTGTGTTTTCTGTACAGTAGTTCATAGTGACTGTATCCTCACTGGTGTGTGTTATCTGTACAGTAGTTTGCAGTGACTGTATCCTCACTGGTGTGTGTTTTCTGTACAGTAGTTTATAGTGGCTGTACCCTCACTGGTGTGTGTTTTCTGTCCTGTAGTTTATAGTGTCTGTACCCTCACTGGTGTGTGTTTTCTTAACAGTAATTTATTGTGACTGTACCCTCAGTGGTGTCTGTTTTCTGTACAGTACTTAATAGTGACTGTACCCTCACCGGTGTGTGTTTTCTGTACAGGAGTTTATAGTGGCTGTACCCTCACTGGTGTGTGTTTTCTGTACAGTAGTTTATAGTGTCTGTACCCTCACTGGTGTGTGTTTTCTTAACAGTAATTTATAGTGACTGTACCCTCACTGGTGTCTGTTTTCTGTACAGTACTTAATAGTGACTGTACCCTCACCGGTGTGCGTTTTCTGTACAGGAGTTTATAGTGACTCTACCCTCACTGCTGTGTGTTTTCTTTACTGTATTTTATACTGACTGTACCCTCACTGGTGTGTGTTTTCTGTACAGTAGTTTCTAGTCACTTTACACTCACTGGTGTGTGTTTTCTGTACAGTACTTTATAGTGACTGTATCCTCACTGGTGTGTATTATCTGTACAGTAGTTTGTAGTGACTGTACCCTCACTGGTGTGTGTTTTCTGTACAGGATTTTGTTGTGACTCTACCCTCACTGGTGTCTGTTTTCTGCACAGTAGTTTATAGTGACTGTACCCTCACTGGTGTGTGTTTTCTGTACAGTAGTTTATAGTGGCTGTACCCTCACTGGTGTGTGTTTTCTGTACAGTAGTTTATAGTGACTGTACCCTCACTGGTGTGTGTTTTCTGTACAGTACTTTATAGTTACTAAATCCTCACTGATGTGTGTTTTCTGTACAGTAGTTAATAGTGACTGTAACCTCACTGGTGTGTGTTATCTGTACAGTAGTTTATAGTGACTGTATTCTCACTGGTGCGTGTTTTCTGTACAGTGTATTATAGTGACTGTACCCTCACTGGTGTGTGTTTTCTGTACAGGTGTTTATAGTGACTGTACCCTCACTGCTGTGTGTTTCCTGTACAGTACTTTATAGTGACTGTATCCTCACTGGTGTGCGTTATCTGTACAGCAGTTTGTCGTGACTGTACCCTCACTCGTGTGTGTTTTCTGTACAGTAGTTTATATTGGCCTCACCCTCACTGGTGTGTGTTTTCTGTACAGTAGTTTATAGTGTCTGTACCCTCTCTGGTGTTTGTTTTCTGCACAGAAATTTATAGTGACTGTAGTCTCGCTGGTGTGTGTTTTCTGTACTGGAGTTTATAGTGTCTGTATCCTCACTGGTGTCTGTTTTCTGTACAGTACTTAATAGTGACTGTACCCTCACAGGTGTGTGTTTTCTGTACAGGAGTTTATAGTGACTCTACCCTCACCGGTGTGTGTTTTCTGTACAGTAGTTTACACTGACTGTACCCTCACTGGTGTGTGTTTTCTGGTCAGTAATTTATAGTGACTCTTACCTCACTGGTGTGTGTTTTCTGTACAGTATTTTACACTGACTGTACCCTCACTGGTGTTTGTTTTCTGGACAGTAATTTATAGTGACTGTACCCTCACTGGTGTATGTTTACTGTACAGCACTTTATAGTGACTGTACCCTCACTGGTTTGTGTTTTCTGTACAGCACTTTATAGTGACTGTACCCTCACTGGTTTGTGTTTTCTGTACAGTCCTTTATAGTGACTGTACCCTCACTGGTGTCTGTTTTGTGCACAGTAGTTTATAGCGACTGTACCCTCACTGGTGTGTGTGTTCTGTACAGGAGTTTATTGTGACTTGGCCCTCACTGGTGTCTGTTTTCTGTACAGTAGTTTATAGTGACTGTACCCTCACTGGTGTGTGTTTTCTGTACCGTATTTAATCCTGACTGTACCCTCACTGGTGTGTGTTTTCGTTACAGTACTTTATAGTTACTAAATCCTCACTGCTTTGTATGTTTTCTGTACAGTAGTTAATAGTGACTGTATCCTCACTGGGGTGTGTTTTCTGTACAGTAATTTATAGTGACTGTACCCTCACTGGTGTGTATTTTCTGTACAGAGGTTTATAGTGACTCTACCCTCACTGGTGTGTGTTTTCTTTACAGAAGATTATAGTGACTGTACCCTCACTGGTGTGTATTTTCTGGACAGAGGTTTGTAGTGACTCTACCCTCACTGGTGTGTGTTTTCTGTACAGGGGTTTATAGTGACTCTACCCTCACTGCTGTGTATTTTCTGTACAGTAGTTTGTAGTGACTGTACCCTCACTGGTGTGTGTTTTCTGTACAGTACTTTATAGTGACTGTGTCCTCACTGGTTTGTGTTTTCTTTACAGTCCTTTATAATGACTGTACCCTCACTGGTGTGTGTTTTCTGTACAGTAGTTTATAGTGGCTGTACCCTCACTGGTGTGTGTTTTCTGCACAGTAATTTACAGTGACTGTACCCTCAGTGGTGTGTGTTTTTTGTACAGAATTTTTTTATGACTCTACCCTCGCTGGTGTCTGTTTTGTGCACAGTAGTTTATAGTGACTGTACCCTCACTGGTGTGTGTTTTCTGTACAGGAGTTTATTGTGACTTGGCCCTCACTGGTGTCTGTTTTCTGTCCCGTATTTAATACTGACTGTACCCTCACTGGTGTGTGTTTTCGTTACAGTACTTTATAGTTACTGAATCCTCACTGCTTTGTATGTTTTCTGTACAGTAGCTAATAGCGACTGTAACCTCACTGGTGTGTATCTGTACAGTAGTTTATAGTGACTGTATACTCACTGGTGTGTGTTTTCTGTACAGTACATTTTAGTGACTGTACCCTCACTGGTGTGTGTTTTCTGTACAGTAGTTGATAGTGTCTGTACCCTCACTGGTGTCTGTTTTCTGCACAGTAATTTATAGTGACTGTACCCTCACTGGTGTGTGTTTTCTGTACAGGAGTTTATAGTGACTCTACCCTCACTGGTGTCTGTTTTCTGTAGAGTACTTTATAGTGACTGTACCCTCACTGTTGTGTGTTTTCTGTACAGGAGTTTATTGTGACTCTACCCTCACTGCTGAGTGTTTTCTGTACAGTATTTTATACTGACTGTACCCTCACTGGTGTGTGTTTTCTGGACAGTACTTAATAGTGACTGTACCCTCACTGGTGTGTGTTTTCTGTACAGGAGTTTATAGTGACTCTACCCTCACTGGTGTCTGTTTTCTTTAGAGTACTTTATAGTGACTGTACCCTCACTGGTGTGTGTTTTCTGTACAGGAGTTTATAGTGACTCTACCCTCACTGCTGAGTGTTTTCTGTACAGTATTTTATACTGACTGTACCCTCACTGGTGTGTGTTTTCTGGACAGTACTTAATAGTGACTGTACCCTCACCGGTGTGTGTTTTCTGTCCAGTCCTTTATAATGATTGTACCCTCACTGATGTGTGTTTTCTGTACAGTAGTGTCTAGAGACAGTACCCTCACTGGTGTGTGTTTTCTGTTCAGTATGTTAATAGTGACTGGACCCTCACTGGTGTGTGTTTTTTCTACTGTACTTTATTGTGACTGTACCCTCCCTGGTGTGTGTTTTCTGTTTATAGTGACTCTACCCTCACTGGTGTCTGTTTTCTTTAGAGTACTTTATAGTGACTGTACCCTCACTGGTGTGTGTTTTCTGTACAGGAGTTTATAGTGACTCTACCCTCACTGGTGTGTGTTTTCTGAACAGTACTTTATAGTGACTGCACCCTCACTGGTGTGTGTTTTCTTTACAGTAATTCATAGTACTGTACCCTCACTGGTGTGTGTTTTTTGTACAGGAGTTTATAGTGGCTGTACCCTCACTGCTGTGTGTTTTTTGACCTGTGCTTTATAGTGACTGTACCCTCACTGGTGTGTGTTTTCTGTCCAGTACTTTATAGTGACTCTACCCTCACCCGTGTGTGTTTTCTGTACAGTAGTTTATAGTGGCTGTACCCTCACTGGTGTGTGTTTTCTGTCCAGTAGTTTATAGTGTCTGTACCCTCACTGGGGTGTGTTTTCTGCACAGTAATTTATAGCGACTGTACCCTCACTGGTGTGTGTTATCTGTACAGGAGTTTATACTGACTGTACCCTCACTGGTGTGTGTTTTTTGTACAGGAGTTTATAGTGACTGTACCCTCACTGCTGTGTGTTTTTTGACCTGTGCTTTATAGTGACTGTACCCTCACTGTTGTGTGTTTTCTGTCCAGTACTTTATAGTGACTCTACCCTCACCCGTGTGTGTTTTCTGTGCAGTACTTTATAGTGACTGTATCCTCACTGGTGTGTGTTATCTGTACAGCAGTTTGTAGTGACTGTACCCTCACTCGTGTGTGTTTTCTGTACAGTTGTTTATAGTAGCTGTACCCTCACTGGTGTGTGTTTTCTGTACAGTAGTTTATAGTGTCTGTACCCTGACTGGGGTGTGTTTTCTGCACAGGAGTTTATAGTGACTGTACCCTCACTGGTGTGTGTTTTCTGTACAGTACTTAATAGTGACTGTACCCTCACTGGTGTGTGTTTTCTGTACAGGAGTTTATAGTGACTCTACCCTCACTGCTGTGTGTTTTCTGTACAGTATTTTATACTGACTGTACCCTCACTGGTGTGTGTTTTCTGTACAGTACTTTATCGTGACTGTGTCCTCACTGGTTTGTGTTTTCTGTACAGTCCTTTATAATGACTCTACCCTCACTGGTGTGTGTTTTCTGAACAGTATTTTATACTGACTGTACCTTCACTGGTGTGTGCTTTCTGGACAGTAATTTATAGTGACTGTACCATCACTGGTGTGTGTTTTCTGTTCAGTATGATAATAGTGACTGTACCCTCACTGGTATGTGTGTTGTGTACAGTACTTTATAGTGACTGTACCCTCACTGGTGTGCGTTTTCTGTACGGTACGTTATAGTGACTGTACCCTCACCTGTGTGTGTTTTCTGTACAGTACTTTATATTGACTGTACCCTCACTGGTGTGTGATTTCTGTACAGTACTTTATGGTGACTGTACCCTCACTGGTGTCTGTTTTCTATACAGTAGTTTATGGTGACTGTACCCTCACTGGTGTCTGTTTTCTGACCAGGAGCTTATAGTGACTCTACCCTCACTGGTGTGTGTTTTCTGTACAGGAGTTTATTGTGACTCTACCCTCACTGCTGAGTGTTTTCTGTACAGTATTTTATACTGACTGTACCCTCACTGGTGTGTGTTTTCTGGACAGTACTTAATAGTGACTGTACCCTCACTGGTGTGTGGTTTCTCTACAGGGGTTTATAGTGACTCTACCCTCACTGGTGTCTGTTTTCTTTAGAGTACTTTATAGTGACTGTACCCTCACTGGTGTGTGTTTTCTGTACAGGAGTTTATAGTGACTCTACCCTCACTGCTGAGTGTTTTCTGTACAGTATTTTATACTGACTGTACCCTCACTGGTGCGTGTTTTCTGGACAGTACTTAATAGTGACTGTACCCTCACCGGTGTGTGTTTTCTGTACAGTCCTTTATAATGATTGTACCCTCACTGATGTGTGTTTTCTGTACAGTAGTGTCTAGAGACTGTACCCTCACTGGTGTGTGTTTTCTGTTCAGTATGTTAATAGTGACTGTACCCTCACTGGTGTGTGTTTTTTCTACTGTACCTTATTGTGACTGTACCCTCCATGATGTGTGTTTTCTGTACGGTAGTTTATAGTGACTGTACCCTCACTGGTGTGTATTTTCTGTACAGCACTTTATTGTGACTGTGCCCTCACTGGTGTGTGTTTTCTTTACAGTAATTCATAGTGACTGTACCCTCACTGGTGTGTGTTTCTGTACAGGAGTTTATAGTGACTGTACCCTCACTGCTGTTTGTGTTTTTGAGCTGTCCTTTATCGTGACTGTACCCTCACTGGTGTGTGTTTTCTGTACAGTACTTTATAGTGACTCTATCCTCACTGGTGTGTGTTTTCTGTACAGTACTTTATACTGACTGTATCCTCACTGGTGTGTGTTATCTGTACAACAGTTTGTAGTGACTGTACCCTCACGCGTGTGTGTTTTCTCTACAGTAGTTTATCGTGGCTGTACCCTCACTGGTGTATGTTTTCTGTGCAGTAGTTTATAGTGTCTGTACCCTCACTGGGGTGTGTTTTCTGCACAGGAGTTTATAGTGACTGTACCCTCACTGGTCTGTGTTTTCTGAACAGGAGTTTATAGTGACTGTACCCTCACTGGTCTGTGTTTTCTGTACAGTACTTAATAGTGACTGTACACTCATCGGTGTGTGTTTTCTGTACAGGAGTTTATAGTAACTCTACCCTCACTGCTGTGTGTTTTCTGTGCAGTATTTTATACTGACTATACCCTCACTGGTGTGTGTTTTCTGTACAGCACTTTATACTGACTGTACCCTCACTGGTGTGTGTTTTCTGGACAGTAATTTATAGTGACTGTACCCTCACTGGTGTATGTTTACTGTACAGTAGTTTCTCGTGACTTTACCCTCACTGGTGTGTATTTTCTGTACAGTACTTTATAGTGACTGTACCCTCACTAGTGTGTGTTTTCCGTACAGTACTTTATCGTGACTGTGTCCTCACTGGTTTGTGTTTTCTGTACAGCCCTTTATAATGACTGTACCCTCACTGGTGTGTGTTTTCTGTACAGTAGTGTCTAGTGACTGTACCCTCACTGGTGTGTGTTTTCTGTTCAGTATGTTAATAGTGACTGTACCCTCACTGGTGGGTGTTTTTTGTACTGTACTTTATAGTGACTGTACCGCACTGGTTAGTGTGTTCTGTACAGTACTTTATAGTGACTGTACCCTCACTGGTGTGTGTTTTCTGTACGGTACTTTATAGTGACTGTACCCTCACTGGTGTGTGTTTTCTGTACGGTAGTTTATAGTGACTGTACCCTCACTGGTGTGTGTTTTCTGAACAGTACTTTATAGTGACTGTACCCTCACTGTTGTGTGTTTTCTGTACAGTACTTTATAGTGACTCTACCCTCACCCGTGTGTGTTTTCTGTACAGTACTTTATAGTGACTGTATCCTCACTGGTGTGTGTTATCTGTACAGCAGTTTGTAGTGACTGTACCCTCACTCGTGTGTGTTTTCTGTACAGTAGTTTATAGTGGCTGTACCCTCACTGGTGTGTGTTTTCTGTACAGTAGTTTATAGTGTCTGTACTCTCAGTGGGGTGTGTTTTCTGCACAGTAATTTATAGCGACTGTACCCTCACTGGTGTGTGTTTTCTGTACAGGAGTTTATAGTGACTGTACCCTCACTGGTGTGTGTTTTTTGTACAGGAGTTTATAGTGACTGTACCCTCACTGCTGTATGTTTTTTGACCTGTGCTTTATAGTGACTGTACCCTCACTGTTGTGTGTTTTCTGTACAGTACTTTATAGTGACTCGCCCCTCACCCGTGTGTGTTTTCTGTACAGTACTTTATAGTGACTGTATCCTCACTGGTGTGTGTTACCTGTGCAGCAGTTTGTAGTGACTGTACCCTCACTCGTGTGTGTTTTCTGTACAGTAGTTTATAGTAGCTGTACCCTCACTGGTGTGTGTTTTCTGTACAGTAGTTTATAGTGTCTGTACCCTCACTGGGGTGTGTTTTCTGCACAGTAATGTATAGCGACTGTACCCTCACTGGTGTGTGTTTTCTGTACAGGAGTTTATAGTGACTGTACCCTCACTGGTGTGTGTTTTCTGTACAGTACGTAATAGTGACTGTACCCTCACCGGTGTGTGTTTTCTGTACAGGAGTTTATAGTGACTCTACCCTCACTGCTGTGTGTTTTCTGTACAGTATTTTATACTGACTGTACCCTCACTGGTGTGTATTTTCTGTACAGTACTTTACAGTGACTGTACCCTCACTGGTGTGTGTTTTCTGTACAGTACTTTATCGTGACTGTACCCTCACTGGTGTGTGTTTTCTGAACAGTATTTTATACTGACTGTACCCTCACTGGTGTGTGCTTTCTGGACAGTAATTTATAGTGACTGTACCATCACTGGTGTGTGTTTTCTGTTCAGTATGATAATAGTGACTGTACCCTCACTGGTGGGTGTTTATTGTACTGTACCTTATAGTGACTGTACCCCACTGGTATGTGTGTTGTGTACAGTACTTTATAGTGACTGTACCCTCACTGGTGTGCGTTTTCTGTCCGGTACTTTATAGTGACTGTACCCTCACCGGTGTGTGTTTTCTGTACAGTACTTTATAGTGACTCTACCCTCACCCGTGTGTGTTTTCTGTACAGTACTTTATAGTGACTGTATCCTCACTGTTGTGTGTTTTCTGTACAGTACTTTATAGTGACTCTACCCTCACCCGTGTGTGTTTTCTGTACAGTACTTTATAGTGACTGTATCCTCACTGGTGTGTGTTATCTGTACAGCAGTTTGTAGTGACTGTACCCTCACTCGTGTGTGTTTTCTGTACAGTAGTTTATAGTAGCTGTACCCTCACTGGTGTGTGTTTTCTGTACAGTAGTTTATAGTGTCTGTACCCTCACTGGGGTGTGTTTTCTGCACAGTAATGTACAGCGACTGTACCCTCACTGGTGTGTGTTTTCTGTACAGGAGTTTATAGTGACTGTACCCTCACTGGTGTGTGTTTTCTGTACAGTACTTAATAGTGACTGTGCCCTCACCGGTGTGTGTTTTCTGTACAGGAGTTTATAGTGACTCTACCCTCACTGCTGTGTGTTTTCTGTACAGTATTTTATACTGACTGTACCCTCACTGGTGTGTATTTTCTGTACAGTACTTTACAGTGACTGTACCCTCACTGGTGTGTGTTTTCTGTACAGTACTTTATCGTGACTGTACCCTCACTGGTGTGTGTTTTCTGAACAGTATTTTATACTGACTGTACCCTCACTGGTGTGTGCTTTCTGGACAGTAATTTATAGTGACTGTACCATCACTGGTGTGTGTTTTCTGTTCAGTATGATAATAGTGACTGTACCCTCACTGGTGGTTGTTTATTGTACTGTACCTTATAGTGACTGTACCCCACTGGTATGTGTGTTGTGTACAGTACTTTATAGTGACTGTACCCTCACCGGTGTGTGTTTTCTGTACAGTACTTTATATTGACTGTACCCTCACTGGTGTGTGATGTCTGTACAGTACTTTATTGTGACTGTACCCTCACTGGTGAGTGTCTTTCTATACTGTAGTGTATAATGACTGCATCCTCACTGGTGTGTGTTTTCTTTACAGTAATTCATATTGACTGTACCCTCACTGGTGTGTGTTTTCTGTGCAGTACTTTATAGTGACTCTACCCTCACTGGTGTGGGTTTTCTGTACAGTAGTTTATAGTGACTGTATCCTCACTGGTGTGTGTTTTCTGTACAGGCGTTTATTATGACTTGGCCCTCACTGGTGTCTGTTTTCTGTACAGTAGTTTATAGTGACTGTACCCTCACTGGTGTGTGTTATCTGTACAGTAGATTATAGTGACTGTATTCTCACTGGTGTGTGTTTTCTGTACAGTGTATTATAGTGACTGTACCCTCACTGGTGTGTGTTTTCTTTACAGTAATTCATAGTGACTGAACCCTCACTGGTGTGTGTTTTCTGTACAGTAGTTTATAGTGACTATATCCTCACTGGTGTGTGTTATCTGTACAGTAGTTTGTAGTGACTGTACCCTCACCGGTGTGTGTTTTCTGTACAGTAGTTTGTAGTGACTGTACCCTCACTGGTGTGTGTTATCTGTACAGTAGTTTATAGTGACTGTGTCCTCACTGGTGTGTGTTTTCTGCACAGTACTTTATAGTGACTGTACCCTCACTGGTGTGTGTTTTCTGTACAGAAGTTTATAGTGACTGTACCCTCACTGGTGTCTGTTTTCTGTACTGTACTTAATAGTGACTGTACCCTCACCGGTGTGTGTTTTCTGTACAGGAGTTTATTGTGACTTGGCCCTCACTGGTGTCTGTGTTCTGTACAGTACTTTATAGTGACTCGCCCCTCACCCGTGTGTGTTTTCTGTACAGTACTTTATAGTGACTGTATCCTCACTGGTGTGTGTTACCTGTGCAGCAGTTTGTAGTGACTGTACCCTCACTCGTGTGTGTTTTCTGTACAGTAGTTTATAGTAGCTGTACCCTCACTGGTGTGTGTTTTCTGTACAGTAGTTTATAGTGTCTGTACCCTCACTGGGGTGTGTTTTCTGCACAGTAATGTATAGCGACTGTACCCTCACTGGTGTGTGTTTTCTGTACAGGAGTTTATAGTGACTGTACCCTCACTGGTGTGTGTTTTCTGTACAGTACGTAATAGTGACTGTACCCTCACCGGTGTGTGTTTTCTGTACAGGAGTTTATAGTGACTCTACCCTCACTGCTGTGTGTTTTCTGTACAGTATTTTATACTGACTGTACCCTCACTGGTGTGTATTTTCTGTACAGTACTTTACAGTGACTGTACCCTCACTGGTGTGTGTTTTCTGTACAGTACTTTATCGTGACTGTACCCTCACTGGTGTGTGTTTTCTGAACAGTATTTTATACTGACTGTACCCTCACTGGTGTGTGCTTTCTGGACAGTAATTTATAGTGACTGTACCATCACTGGTGTGTGTTTTCTGTTCAGTATGATAATAGTGACTGTACCCTCACTGGTGGGTGTTTATTGTACTGTACCTTATAGTGACTGTACCCCACTGGTATGTGTGTTGTGTACAGTAGTTTATAGTGACTGTACCCTCACTGGGATGCGTTTTCTGTACGGTACTTTATAGTGACTGTACCCTCACCGGTGTGTGTTTTCTGTACAGTACTTTATAGTGACTCTACCCTCACCCGTGTGTGTTTTCTGTACAGTACTTTATAGTGACTGTATCCTCACTGTTGTGTGTTTTCTGTACAGTACTTTATAGTGACTCTACCCTCACCCGTGTGTGTTTTCTGTACAGTACTTTATAGTGACTGTATCCTCACTGGTGTGTGTTATCTGTACAGCAGTTTGTAGTGACTGTACCCTCACTCGTGTGTGTTTTCTGTACAGTAGTTTATAGTAGCTGTACCCTCACTGGTGTGTGTTTTCTGTACAGTAGTTTATAGTGTCTGTACCCTCACTGGGGTGTGTTTTCTGCACAGTAATGTACAGCGACTGTACCCTCACTGGTGTGTGTTTTCTGTACAGGAGTTTATAGTGACTGTACCCTCACTGGTGTGTGTTTTCTGTACAGTACTTAATAGTGACTGTGCCCTCACCGGTGTGTGTTTTCTGTACAGGAGTTTATAGTGACTCTACCCTCACTGCTGTGTGTTTTCTGTACAGTATTTTATACTGACTGTACCCTCACTGGTGTGTATTTTCTGTACAGTACTTTACAGTGACTGTACCCTCACTGGTGTGTGTTTTCTGTACAGTACTTTATCGTGACTGTACCCTCACTGGTGTGTGTTTTCTGAACAGTATTTTATACTGACTGTACCCTCACTGGTGTGTGCTTTCTGGACAGTAATTTATAGTGACTGTACCATCACTGGTGTGTGTTTTCTGTTCAGTATGATAATAGTGACTGTACCCTCACTGGTGGTTGTTTATTGTACTGTACCTTATAGTGACTGTACCCCACTGGTATGTGTGTTGTGTACAGTACTTTATAGTGACTGTACCCTCACCGGTGTGTGTTTTCTGTACAGTACTTTATATTGACTGTACCCTCACTGGTGTGTGATGTCTGTACAGTACTTTATTGTGACTGTACCCTCACTGGTGAGTGTCTTTCTATACTGTAGTGTATAATGACTGCATCCTCACTGGTGTGTGTTTTCTTTACAGTAATTCATATTGACTGTACCCTCACTGGTGTGTGTTTTCTGTGCAGTACTTTATAGTGACTCTACCCTCACTGGTGTGGGTTTTCTGTACAGTAGTTTATAGTGACTGTATCCTCACTGGTGTGTGTTTTCTGTACAGGCGTTTATTGTGACTTGGCCCTCACTGGTGTCTGTTTTCTGTACAGTAGTTTATAGTGACTGTACCCTCACTGGTGTGTGTTATCTGTACAGTAGATTATAGTGACTGTATTCTCACTGGTGTGTGTTTTCTGTACAGTGTATTATAGTGACTGTACCCTCACTGGTGTGTGTTTTCTTTACAGTAATTCATAGTGACTGAACCCTCACTGGTGTGTGTTTTCTGTACAGTAGTTTATAGTGACTATATCCTCACTGGTGTGTGTTATCTGTACAGTAGTTTGTAGTGACTGTACCCTCACCGGTGTGTGTTTTCTGTACAGTAGTTTGTAGTGACTGTACCCTCACTGGTGTGTGTTATCTGTACAGTAGTTTATAGTAACTGTGTCCTCACTGGTGTGTGTTTTCTGCACAGTACTTTATAGTGACTGTACCCTCACTGGTGTGTGTTTTCTGTACAGAAGTTTATAGTGACTGTACCCTCACTGGTGTCTGTTTTCTGTACTGTACTTAATAGTGACTGTACCCTCACCGGTGTGTGTTTTCTGTACAGGAGTTTATTGTGACTTGGCCCTCACTGGTGTCTGTGTTCTGTACAGTAATTTACAGTGACTGTACCCTCACTGGTGTGTGTTTTGTGTACAGGAGTTTATAGTGACCCTACCCTCACTGGTGTCTGTTTTCTGTACAGTATTTTATACTGATTGTACCCTCACTGGTGTGTGTTTTCTGGACAGTAATTTATAGTGACTGTACCCTCACTGGTGTGTGTTTTCTGTACAGTAGTTTATAGTGACTGTACCCTCACTAGTGTGTGTTTTCTGTACAGTCCTTTATAATGACTGTACCCTCACTGCTGCGTGTTTTCTGTACCGTATGTTAATAGTGACTGTACCCTCACTGGCGTGTATTTTCTATACTGTAGTGAATAGTGACTGTACCATCACTGGTGTGTGTTTTCTTTACAGTAATTCATAGTGACTGTACCCTCACTGGTGTGTGTTTTCTGTACAGTAGTTTATAGTGACTGTACCCTCACTGGTGTGTGTTGTTTGAACTGTGCTTTATAGTGACTGTATCCTCACTGGTGTGTATTTTCTGGCAGTGTTTTATAGTGGCTGAACCCTCACTGGTGTGTGTTTTCTGTACAGTACTTTATAGTGACTGTACCCTCACTAGTGTGTGTTTTCTGTACAGTACTTTATAGTGACTGTACCCTCACTGGCGTGTATTTTCAGTCCTGTAGTGTATAGTGACTGTACCATCACTGGTGTGTGTTTTCTTTACAGTAATTCATAGTGACTGTACCCTCACTGGTGTGTGTTTTCTGTGCAGTAGTTTATAGTGACTGTACCCTCACTGGTGTGTGTTTTCTGCACAGTACTTTATAGTGACTGTACCCTCACTGGTGTGTGTTTTCTGTACAGAAGTTTATAGTGACTGTACCCTCACTGGTGTCTGTTTTCTGTACTGTACTTAATAGTGACTGTACCCTCACCGGTGTGTGTTTTCTGTACAGGAGTTTATTGTGACTTGGCCCTCACTGGTGTGTGTTATCTGTACAGTAGTTTGTAGTGACTGTACCCTCACTGGTGTGTGTTTTCTGTACAGTAGTTTATAGTGGCTGTACCCTCACTGGTGTGTGTTTTCTGTACAGTACTTTATAGTGACTGTATCCTCACTGGTGTCTGTTTTCTGTACAGTACCTCATAGTGACTGTACCCTTACCACTGTGTGTTTTCTGTACAGTATTTTATACTGACTGTACCCTCACTGGTGTGTATTTTCTGCACAGTACTTTACAGTGACTGTCCCCTCACTGGTGTGTGTTTTCTGGACAGTAATTTATAGTGACTGTACCCTCACTGGTGTGTGTTTTCTGTACAGTAGCTTCTAGTTACTTTACACTCACTGGTGTGTGTTTTCTGTACAGTAGTTTATAGTGACTGTGTCCTCACTGGTTTGTGTTTTCTGTACAGTCCTTTATAATAACTGTATCCTCACTGGTGTGTGTTTTCTGTGCAGTAGTTTATAGTGACTGTGTCCTCACTGGTTTGTGTTTTCTGTACAGTCCTTTATAATGACTGTATCCTCACTGGTGTGTATGATCTGTACAGTAGTTTGTAGTGACTGTATCCTCATTGGTGTGTGTTTTCTGTACAGTAGTTTATAGTGACTGTACCCTCACTGGTGTGTGTTTTCTGTACAGGATTGTATTGTGACTCTACCCTCACTGGTGTCTGTTTTCTGCACAGTAATTTATCGTGACTGTACTCTCACTGATGTGTGTTTTCTGTACAGGAGTTTATTGTGACTTGGCCCTCACTGGTGTCTGTTTTCTTTACAGTAGTTTATAGTGACTGTACCCTCACTGGTGTGTGTTTTCTGTACAGTATTTAATACTGACAGTACCCTCACTGGTGTGTGTTTTCTTAACAGTACTTTATAGTTACTAAATCCTCACTGATGTGTGTTTTCTGTGCAGTAGTTAATAGTGACTGTAACCTCACTGGTGTGTGTTATCTATACAGTACTTTATAGTGTCTGTACCCTCACTGGTGTGTGTTTTCTGTACAGAAGTTTATAGTGACTATACCCTCACTGGTGTGTGTTTCTCTACAGAAGTTTATAGTGACTGTACCCTCACTGGTGTGTGTTTTCTGTGCAGTATTTTATACTGACTGTACCCTCACTGGTGTGTGTTTTCTGGACAGTCCTTTATAATGACTGTACCCTCACTGGTGTGTGTTTTCTGTACAGTCCTTTATAATGACTGTACCCTCACCGGTGTGTGTTTTCTGTACAGTAGTGTCTAGAGACTGTACCCTCACTGGTGTGTGTTTTCTGTTCAGTATGTTAATAGTGACTGTAATCTCACTGGTGTGTGTTTTTTCTACTGTACTTTATAGTGTCTGTACCCTCACTGGTGTGTGTTTCCTGTACAGTACTTTAATATGACTCTACAGTCACTGGTGTGTGTTTTCTGTACAGTAATTTATAGTGACTGTATCCTCACTGGTGTGTGTTTTCTGTACTGTAGTTTATAGTGGCTGTACCCTCACTGGTGTGTGTTTTCTGTACAGTAGTTTATAGTGTCTGTACCCTCACTGGTGTGTGTTTTCTGTACAGGAATTTTTAGTGACTGTACCCTCACTAGTGTCTGTTTTCTGTACACTACTTAATAGTGACTGTACCCTCACCGGTGTGTGTTTTCTGTACAGTACTTTATAATGACTGTACCCTCACCGGTGTGTGTTTTCTGTACAGTAGTTTATACTGACTGTACCCTCACTGGTGTGTGTTTTCTGGACAGTGATTTATAGTGACTGTACCCTCACTGGTGTGTGTTTTCTGTACTGTACTTTATAGTGACTGTACCCTCACTGGTGTGTGTTTTCTGTACAGTATTTTATACTGACTGTACCCTCACTGGTGTTTGTTTTCTGGACATTAATCTATAGTGACTGTACCCTCACTGGTGTATGTTTACTGTACAGTAGTTTCTAGTGAAGTTACCCTCACTGGTGTGTACTTTCTGTACAGCACTTTATAGTGACTGTACCCTCACTGGTGTGTGTTTTCTGTACAGTACTTTCTCGTGACTGTATCCTCACTGGTTTGTGTTTTCTGTACAGTCCTTTATAATGACTGTACACTCACAGGTGTGTGTTTTCTGTACAGTAGTGTCTAGTGACTGTACCATCACTGGTGTGTGTTTTCTGTTCTGTCTGTTAATAGTGACTGTACCCTCACTGGTGTGTGTTTTTTGTACTGTACTTTATAGTGACTGTACCCTCACTGGTGTGTGTTTTCTGTACGGTACTTTATTGTGACTGTACCCTCACTGGTGTGTGTCTTCTATACTGTAGTGTATAAGGACTGCATCCTCACTGGTGTCTGTTTTCTTTACAGTAATTCATAGTGACTGTACCCTCACTGGTGTGTGTATTTTTGAACTGTGCTTTATAGTGACTGCACCCTCACTGGTGTGTGTTTTCTGTACAGTACTTTATTGTGACTGTACCCTCACTGGTGTGTGTTTTCTATACTGTAGTGTATAGTGACTGTATCCTCACTGGTGTGTGTTATCTGTACAGTAGTTTATAGTGGCTGTACCCTCACTGGTGTGTGTTTTCTGTACAGTAGTTTATAGTGGCTGTACCCTCACTGGTGTGTGTTTTCTGTACAGTAGTTTATAGTGAAGTTACCCTCACTGGTGTGTATTTTCTGTACAGTAGTTTATAGTGTCTGTACCCTCACTGGGGTGTGTTTTCTGCTCAGTAATTTATAGTGTCTGTACCCTCACTCGTGTGTGTTTTCTGTACAGGAGTTTTTAGTGACTGTACCCTCACTAGTGTCTGTTTTCTGTACACTATTTAATTGTGACTGTACCCTCACTGGTGTGTGTTTTCTGTACAGTATTTTATACTGACTGTACCCTCACTGGTGTTTGTTTTCTGGACATTAATTTATAGTGACTGTACCCTCACTGGTGTATGTTTACTGTGCAGTAGTTTCTAGTGACGTTACCCTCACTGGTGTGTATTTTCTGTACAGCACTTTATAGTGACTGTACCCTCACTGGTGTGTGCTTTCTGTACAGTCCTTTAAAATGACTGTATCCTCACAGGTGTGTGTTTTCTGTACAGTAGTGTCCAGTGACTGTACCCTCACTGGTGTGTGTTTTCTGTTCAGTCTGTTAATAGTGACTGTACCCTCACTGGTGTGTGTTTTTTGTACTGTACTTTATAGTGACTGTACCCCACTGGTGTGTGTGTTCTGTACAGTCTGTTAATAGTGACTGTACCCTCACTGGTGTGTGTTTTTTGTACTGTACTTTATAGTGACTGTACCCTCACTGGTGTGTGTTTTCTGTACGGTACTTTATAGTGACTGTACCCACACCGGTGTGTGATTTCTGTGCAGTACTTTATTGTGACTGTACCCTCACTGGTGTGTGTCTTCTATACTGTAGTGTATAAGGACTGCATCCTCACGGTGTGTGTTTTCTTTACAGTAATTCATAGTGACTGTACCCTCACTGGTGTGTATTTTCTGTACAGTACTTTATGGTGACTCTACCCTCACTGGTGTGTGTTTTCTGTACAGTAGTTTTATACTGACTGTTCCCTCACTGGTGTGTGTTTTCTGGACAGTACTTAATCGTGACTGTACCCTCACTGGTGTGTGTTTACTGTACAGTAGTTTCTAGTGACTTTACCCTCACTGGTGTGTGTTTTCTGTACAGTAGTGTCTAGAAACTGTACCCTGACTGGTGTGTTTTTTCTGTTCAGTATGTTAATAGTGACTGTACCCTCACTGGTGTGTGTTTTTTCTACTGTACTTTATAGTGACTGTACCCTCACTGGTGTGTGGTTTCTATACGGTAGTTTATAGTGACTGTACCCTCACCGGTGTGTGTTTTCTGTACAGTACTTTATTGTGACTGTACCCTCACTGGTGTGTGTTTTCTGTACAGTACTTTATAGTGACTGTATCCTCACTGGTGTGTGTTATCTGTACAGCAGTTTGTAGTGACTGTACCCTCACTCGTGTATGTTTTCTGTACAGTAGTTTATAGTGTCTGTACCCTCACTGGGGTGTGTTTTCTGCGCAGTAATTTATAGTGACTGTACCCTCACTGGTGTGTGTTTTCTGTACAGTACTTTATAATGACTGTACCCTCACTGGTGTGTGTTTTCTGTACAGTACTTAATAGTGACTGTACCCTCAACGGTGTGTGTTTTCTGTACAGGAGTTCAAAGTGACTCTACCCTCACTGGTGTGTGTTTTCTGTACAATATTTTACACTCACTGTACCCTCACTGGTGTGTGTTTTCTGGACAGTAATTTATAGTGACTGTACCCTCACTGGTGTGTATTTTCTGTAAAGTACTTTATAGTGACTGTACCCTCACTGGTGTGTGTTTTCTGTCCAGTCCTTTATAATGACTGTACCCTTACTGGTGTGTGTTTTCTATACCGTAGTGTCTAGTGACTGTACCCTCACTGGTGTGTGTTTTTTGTACTGTACTTTATAGTGACTGTACCCCAATGGGGTGTGTGTTCTGTACAGTACTTTGTAGTGACTGTACCCTCAGTGGTGTGTGTTTTCTGTACGGTAGTTTATAGTGACTGTACCCTCACCGGTGTGTGTTTTCTGCACAGTACTTTATTGTGACTGTACCCTCACTGGTGTGTGTCTTCTAAACTGTCGTTTATAATGACTGTACCCTCACTGGTGTGTGTGTTTTTGAACTGTGCTTTATAGTGACTGTACCCTCACTGGTGTGTGTTTTCTGTACAATACTTTATAGTGACTGTATCCTCACTGGTGTGTGTTTTCTGTATAGTAGTTTATAGTGACTGTATCCTCACTGGTGTGTGTTTTCTGTACTGTAGTTTATAGTGGCTGTACCCTCACTGGTGTGTGTTTTCTGTACAGTAGTTTATAGTGTCTGTACCCTCACTGGTGTGTGTTTTCTGTACAGGAAGTTTTAGTGACTGTACCCTCACTAGTGTCTGTTTTCTGTACACTACTTAATAGTGACTGTACCCTCACCGGTGTGTGTTTTCTGTACAGTACTTTATAATGACTGTACCCTCACCGGTGTGTGTTTTCTGTACAGTAGTTTATACTGACTGTACCCTCACTGGTGTGTGTTTTCTGGACAGTGATTTATAGTGACTGTACCCTCACTGGTGTGTGTTTTCTGTACTGTACTTTATAGTGACTGTACCCTCACTGGTGTGTGTTTTCTGTACAGTATTTTATACTGACTGTACCCTCACTGGTGTTTGTTTTCTGGACATTAATTTATAGTGACTGTACCCTCACTGTTGTATGTTTTCTGTACACTACTTAATAGTGACTGTACCCTCACCGGTGTGTGTTTTCTGTACAGTACTTTATAATGACTGTACCCTCACTGGTGTGTGTTTTCTATACAATACTTTATAGTGACTGTATCCTCACTGGTGTGTGTTTTCTGTATAGTAGTTTATAATGACTGTATCCTCACTGGTGTGTGTTTTCTGTACTGTAGTTTATAGTGGCTGTACCCTCACTGGTGTGTGTTTTCTGTACAGTAGTTTATAGTGTCTGTACCCTCACTGGTGTGTGTTTTCTGTACAGGAAGTTTTAGTGACTGTACCCTCACTAGTGTCTGTTTTCTGTACACTACTTAATAGTGACTGTACCCTCACCGGTGTGTGTTTTCTGTACAGTACTTTATAATGACTGTACCCTCACTGGTGTGTGTTTTCTGTACAGTAGTTTATACTGACTGTACCCTCACTGGTGTGTGTTTTCTGGACAGTGATTTATAGTGACTGTACCCTCACTGGTGTGTGTTTTCTGTACAGTACTTTATAGTGACTGTATCCTCACTGGTGTGTGTTGTCTGTACAGCAGTTTGTAGTGACTGTACCCTCACTCGTGTATGTTTTCTGTACAGTAGTTTATAGTGTCTGTACCCTCACTGGGGTGTGTTTTCTGCGCAGTAATTTATAGTGACTGTACCCTCACTGGTGTGTGTTTTCTGTACAGTACTTTATAATGACTGTACCCTCACTGGTGTGTGTTTTCTGCACAGTACTTAATAGTGACTGTACCCTCAACGGTGTGTGTTTTCTGTACAGGAGTTTATAGTGACTCTACCCTCACTGGTGTGTGTTTTCTGTACAATATTTTACACTCACTGTACCCTCACTGGTGTGTGTTTTCTGGACAGTAATTTATAGTGACTGTACCCTCACTGGTGTGTATATTCTGTAAAGTACTTTATCGTGACTGTACCCTCACTGGTGTGTGTTTTCTGTCCAGTCCTTTATAATGACTGTACCCTTACTGGTGTGTGTTTTCTATACCGTAGTGTCTAGTGACTGTACCCTCACTGGTGTGTGTTTTTTGTACTGTACTTTATAGTGACTGTACCCCAATGGGGTGTGTGTTCTGTACAGTACTTTGTAGTGACTGTACCCTCAGTGGTGTGTGTTTTCTGTACGGTCGTTTATAGTGACTGTACCCTCACCGGTGTGTGTTTTCTGCACAGTACTTTATTGTGACTGTACCCTCACTGGTGTGTGTCTTCTAAACTGTAGTTTATAATGACTGTACCCTCACTGGTGTGTGTGTTTTTGAACTGTGCTTTATAGTGACTGTACCCTCACTGGTGTGTGTTTTCTGTGTAGTAGTTTATAGTGACTGTATCCTCACTGGTGTGTGTTATCTGTACAGCAGTTTGTAGTGACTGTACCCTCACTCGTGTATGTTTTCTGGACAGTGATTTATAGTGACTGTACCCTCACTGGTGTGTGTTTTCTGTACTGTACTTTATAGTGACTGTACCCTCACTGGTGTGTGTTTTCTGTACAGTATTTTATACTGACTGTACCCTCACTGGTGTTTGTTTTCTGGACATTAATTTATAGTGACTGTACCCTCACTGGTGTATGTTTACTGTACAGTAGTTTCTAGTGAAGTTACCCTCACTGGTGTGTATTTTCTGTACAGCACTTTATAGTGACTGTACCCTCACTGGTGTGTGTTTTCTGTACAGTACTTTCTCGTGACTGTATCCTCACTGGTTTGTGTTTTCTGTACAGTCCTTTATAATGACTGTACACTCACAGGTGTGTGTTTTCTGTACAGTAGTGTCTAGTGACTGTACCCTCACTGGTGTGTGTTTTCTGTTCAGTCTGTTAATAGTGACTGTACCCTCACTGGTGTGTGTTTTTTGTACTGTACTTTATAGTGACTGTACCCTCACTGGTGTGTGTTTTCTGTACGGTACTTTATAGTGACTGTACCCTCACCGGTTTGTGTTTTCTGTACAGTACTTTATTGTGACTGTACCCTCACTGGTGTGTGTTTTCTATACTGTAGTGTATAGTGTCTGTATCCTCACTGGTGTGTGTTATCTGTACAGCAGTTTGTAGTGACTGTATCCTCACTGGTGTGTGTTTTCTGTACAGTAGTTTATAGTGGCTGTACCCTCACTGGTGTGTGTTTTCTGTACAGTAGTTTATAGTGTCTGTACCCTCACTGGGGTGTGTTTTCTGCTCAGTAATTTATAGTGTCTGTACCCTCACTGGTGTGTGTTTTCTGTACAGGAGTTTTTAGTGACTGTACCCTCACTGGTGTGTGTTTTCTGTACAGTAGTTTATGGTGACTGTACCCTCACTGGTGTGTGTTTTCTGTACAGTACTTTATAGTGACTGTACCCTCACTGGTGTGTCTTTTTTGTACTGTACTTTATAGTGAATGTATCCTCACTGTTGTGTGTTTTCTGTACGGTACTTTATAGTGATTCTACCCTCACTGGGGTGTGTTTTCTGTGCAGTAGTTTCTAGTGTCTGTACCCTCACTGTTGTGTGTTTTCTGCACAGTATGTTATAGTGACTCTACCCTCACTGGTGTGTGTTTCCTGTACAGTTGTTTCTAGTGACTGTACCCTCACTGTTGTGTGTTTTCTGTACAGTAGTTTATAGTGACTGTACTCTCACAGGTATGTGTTTTCTGTACAGGAGCTTATAGTGACTCTACCCTCACTGATGTGTGTTTTCTGTACAGTATTTTATACTGACTGTACCCTCACCGGTGTGTGTTTTCTATACAAGAGTTTATAGTGAATGTAGCCTCACTGGTGTGTGTTTTCTGTACAGTACTTTCTACTGACTGTACCCTCACTGATGTGTGTTTTCTGTACAGTACTTTATCGTGACTGTACCCTCACTGGTGTGTGTTTTCTGTACAGTACTTTATAGTGACTGTACCCTCACTGGTGTGTGTTTTCTGTACAGTAGTTTATAGTGACTGTACCCTCACTGGTGTGTGTTTTTTGTACTGTACTTTATAGTGACTGTACCCTCACTGGTGTGTGTTTTCTGTACAGTACTTTATATTGACTCTACCCTCACTGGTGTGTGTTTCCTGTACAGTGCTTTATTGTTACTAAATCCTCACTGGTGTGTGTTTTCTGTACAGTAGTTTCTAGTGTCTGTACCCTCACTGTTGTCTGTTTTCTGTACAGAGGTGTATAGTGACTGTACCCTCACTGGTGTGTGTTTTCTGTACAGTACTTTATTGTGACTGTACCCTCACTGGTGTGTGTTTTCTATACTGTAGTGTATAGTGACTGTACCCTCACTGGTGTGTGTGTTTTTGAACTGTGCTTTATAGTGACTGTACCCTCACTGGTGTGTGTTTTCTGTATAGTAGTTTATAGTGACTGTATCCTCACTGGTGTGTGTTATCTGTATAGTAGTTTATAGTGACTGTATCCTCACTGGTGTGTGTTATCTGTACAGTAGTTTGTAATGACTGTACCCTTACTGGTGTGTGTTTTCTGTACAGTAGTTTATAGTGGCTGTATCCTCACTGGTGTGTGTTTTCTGTACAGTAGTTTATAGTGTCTGTACCCTCACTGGGGTGTGTTGTCTGCACAGTAATTTTTAGTGACTGTACCCTCACTGGTGTGTGTTTTCTGTACAGAAGTTTATAGTGACTGTACCCTCCCTGGTGTCTGTTTTCTGTACAGTACTTAATTGTGACTGTTCCCTCACCAGTGTGTGTTTTCTGTACAGGAGTTCATAGTGACTCTACCCTCACTGGTGTCTGTTTTCTGCACAGTAATTTATAGTGACTGTACCCACATTGGTGTGTGTTTTTTGGACAGTAATTTATAGTGACTGTACCCTCACTGGTGTGTGTTTTCTGTACAGTAGTTTCTAGTCACTTTATACTCACTGGTGTGTGTTTTCAGTACAGTACTTTATAGTGACTGTGTCCTCACTGGTTTGTGTTTTCTGTACAGTCCTTTATAATGACTGTACCCTCACTGGTGTGTGTTTTCTGTTCAGTAGTTTATAGTGTCTGTACCCTCACTGGTGTCTGTTTTCTGCACAGTAATTTATAGTGACTGTACCCACATTGGTGTGTGTTTTTTGAGCTGTACTTTATAGTGACTATACCCTCACTGGTGTGGGTTTTCTGGACAGTAATTTATAGTGACTGTACCCTCACTGGTGTGTGTTTTCTGTACAGTTGTTTCTAGTGACTGTACCCTCACTGGTGTCTGTTTTCTAGTGACTGTACCCTCACTGGTGTGTCTCTTTTGTACTGTACGTTATAGTGACTCTATCCTCACTGGTGTGTGTTTTCTATACAGTAGTTTATGGTGACTCGACCCTCACTGTTGTCTGTTTTCTGTACAGTAGTTTATAATGACTGTACCCTCATTGGTGTGTGTTTTCTGTACAGTAGTGTCTAGAGACTGTACCCTCACTGGTGTGTGTTTTCTGTTCAGTATGTTAATAGTGACTGTCCCCTCGCTGGTGTGTGTTTTTTCTACTGTACTTTATAGTGACTGTACCCTCACTGGTGTGTGTTTTCTGTACGGTAGTTTATAGTGAGTGTACCCTCACTGGTGTGTGTTTTATGTACGGAACCTTATAGTGATTCTACCCTCACTGGGGTGTGTTTTCTGTACAGTAGTTTCTAGTGTCTGTACCCTCACTGTTGTGTGTTACGTGTACAGTACTTTATAGTGACTCTACCCTCACTGGTCTCTGGTTTCTGTACAGAATTTCTAGTGGCTGTCCCCTCACTGGTGTGTGTTTTCTGTACAGGAGTTTATAGTGACTCTACCCTCACTGGTGTCTGTTTTCTATACAGTAGTTTATGGTGACTGTACCCTCACTGGTGTCTGTTTTCTGAACAGGAGTTTATAGTGACTCTACCCTCACTGGTGTCTGTTTTCTATACAGTAGTTTATGGTGACTGTACCCTCACTGGTGTGTGTTTTCTGACCAGGAGCTTATAGTGACTCTACCCTCACTGGTGTGTGTTTTCTGTACAGCATTGTATACTGACTGTACCCTCACTGGTGTGTGTTTTCTGTACAGGAGCTTATAGTGACTCTACCCTCACTGGTGTGTGTTTTCTGTACAGGAGCTTATAGTGACTCTACCCTCACTGGTGTGTGTTTTCTGTACAGTACTTTATACTGACAGTACCCTCACTGGTGTGTGTTTTTTCTACTGTACTTTATAGTGACTGTACCCTCACTGGCGTGTGTTTTCTGTACAGTACTTTATAGTGACTCTACCTCACTGGTGTCTGTTTTCTGTACAGTAGTTTGTAGTGACTGTATCCTCACTGGTGTGTGTTTTCTGTACAGTAGTTTATGGTGACTCTATCCTCACTGGTGTGTGTTTTCTGTACAGTATTTTATACTGACTGTACCCTCACTGGTGTGTATTTTCTGTACAGGAGTTTATAGTGACTGTACCCTCACTGATGTTTGTTTTCTGTACAGTAGTTTATAGTGAATGTAGCCTCACTGGTGTGTGTTTTCTGTACAGTACGTTATCGTGACTGTACCTTCACTGGTGTGTGTTTTCTGTACAGTACTTTAGAGTGACTGTACCCTCACTGGTGTGTGTTTTCTGTACAGTAGTTTATAGTGACTGTACCCTCACTGATGTTTGTTTTCTGTACAGTAGTTTGTAGTGACTGTACCCTCACTGGTGTGTGTTTTCTGTACAGTAGTTTCTAGTGTCTGTACCCTCACTGTTGTGTGTTTTCTGTACAGTAGTTTATAGTGACTGTACCCTCACAGGTATGTATTTTCTGTACAGGAGCTTATAGTGACTCTACCCTCACTGATGTGTGTTTTCTGCACAGTATTTTATACTGACTGTACCCTCACCGGTGTGTGTTTTCTATACAAGAGTTTATAGTGACTGTACCCTCACTGGTGTGTGTTTTCTGTACAGTACTTTCTACTGACTGTACCCTCACTGATGTGTGTTTTCTGTACAGTACTTTATCGTGACTGTACCCTCACTGGTGTGTGTTTTCTGTACAGTACTTTATAGTGACTGTACCCTCACTGGTGTGTGTTTTCTGTACAGTATTTTATACTGACTGTACCCTCACTGGTGTGTATTTTCTGTACAGGAGTTTATAGTGACTGTACCCTCACTGATGTTTGTTTTCTGTACAGTAGTTTATAGTGACTGTACCCTCACTGATGTTTGTTTTCTGTACAGTACTTTATAGTGACTCTACCCTCACTGGTGTGTGTTTTCTGTACAGTATTTTATACTGACTGTACCCTCACTGGTGTGTGTTTTCTGTACAGGAGTTTATAGTGACTGTACCCTCACTGATGTTTGTTTTCTGTACAGTAGTTTATAGTGAATGTAGCCTCACTGGTGTGTGTTTTCTGTACAGTACTTTATACTGACTGTACCCTCACTGGTGTGTGTTTTCTGTACAGTACTTTATCGTGACTGTACCTTCACTGGTGTGTGTTTTCTGTACAGTACTTTAGAGTGACTGTACCCTCACTGGTGTGTCTTTTTTGTACTGTACTTTATAGTGAATGTATCCTCACTGTTGTGTGTTTTCTGTACAGTACTTTATAGTGATTCTACCCTCACTGGGGTGTGTTTTCTGTGCAGTAGTTTCTAGTGTCTGTACCCTCACTGTTGTGTGTTTTCTGCACAGTACTTTATAGTGACTCTACCCTCACTGGTGTGTGTTTCCTGTACAGTTGTTTCTAGTGACTGTACCCTCACTGGTGTGTCTTTTTTGTACAGTACTTTATAGTGACTGTACCCTCACTGGTGTGTGTTTTCTGGACAGTAGTGTCTAGAGACTGTACCCTCACTGGTCTGTGTTTTCTGTTCAGTATGTTAATAGTGACTGTATCCTCACTGGTGTGTGTTTTTTCTACTGTACTTTATCTTGACTGTACCCTCACTGGTGTGTGTTTTCTGTACAGTAGTTTATAGTGACTGTACCCTCACCGGTGTGTGTTTTCAGTAATGTACTTTATTGTGACTGTACCCTCACTGGTGAGTGTTTCCTATAATGTAGTGTATAGTGACTGCTCCCCCACTGGTGTGTGTGTTCTTTACAGTAATTCATAGTGACTGTACACTCACTGGTGTGTGTTTCCTGTACAGTAGTTTATAGTGGCTGTACCCTCACTGGTGTATGTTTTATGTACAGTACATTATAGTGACTGTACCCTCACTGGTGTGTGTTTTCTGGACAGTAGTGTCCAGAGACTGTACCCTCACTGGTCTGTGTTTTCTGTTCAGTATGTTAATAGTGACTGTATCCTCACTGGTGTGTGTTTTTTCTACTGTACTTTATCTTGACTGTACCCTCACTGGTGTGTGTTTTCTGTACAGTAGTTTATAGTGACTGTACCCTCACCGGTGTGTGTTTTCAGTAATGTACTTTATTGTGACTGTACCCTCACTGGTGAGTGTTTCCTATAATGTAGTGTATAGTGACTGCTCCCCCACTGGTGTGTGTGTTCTTTACAGTAATTCATAGTGACTGTACACTCACTGGTGTGTGTTTCCTGTACAGTAGTTTATAGTGACTGTACCCTCACTGGTGTGTGTTTTCTGCACAGTACTTTATAGTGACTGTATCCTCACTGGTGTGTGTTATCTGTGCAGTAGTTTATAGTGACTGTATCCTCACTGGTGTGTATTATCTGTGCAGTAGTTTGTAGTGACTGTACCCTCACTGGTGTGTGTTTTCTGTACAGTAGTTTATAGTGGCTGTACCCTCACTGGTGTGTGTTTTATGTACAGTACTTTATAGTGACTGTACCCTCACTGGTGTGTGTTTTCTGTACAGTAGTTTATAGTGACTCTACCCTCACTGGTGTGTGTTTTCTGTACAGTAGTTTATAGTGACTGTACCCTCACTGGTATGTATTATCTGTACAGTAGTTTGTAGTGACTGTACCCTCACTGGTGTGTGTTTTCTGTACAGTAGTTTATAGTGGCTGTACCCTCACTGGTGTGTGTTTTCTGTACAGTAGTTTATAGTGACTCTACCCTCACTGGTGTCTGTTTTCTGTACAGTATTTTATACTGACTGTGCCCTCACTGGGGTGTGTTTCTGCACAGTAATGTATAGTGACTGTACCCGTACTGGTGTGTGTTTTCTGTACAGGAGTTTATAGTGACTCCATCCTCACTGGTGTCTGTTTTCTGTACAGTATTTTATACTGACTGTACCCTCACTGGTGTGTGTTTTCTGGACAGTAATTTATAGTGACTGTACCCTCACTGGTGTGTGTTTTCTGTACAGTAGTTTCTAGTGACTTTACACTCACTGGTGTGTGTTTTCTGTACAGTACTTTATAGTGACTGTACCCTCACTGGTGTGTGTTTTCTGTACAGTCCTTTCTAATGACTGTACCCTCACTGGTGTGTATTTTCTGTACAGTATGTTAATAGTGACTGTCCCCTCACTGGTGTGTGTTTTCTGTACAGTACTTTATTGTGACTGTACACTCACTGGTGTGTGTTTTCTATACTGTAGTGTATAGTGACTGTACCCTCACTGGTGTGTGTTTTCTGTACAGTAATTTATAGTGACTGTCTCCTCACTGGTGTGTGTTTTCTGTCCAGTAGGTTCTATAGACTGTATCCTCACTGTTGTGTGTTTTCTGTACGGAACTTTATAGTGATTCTACCCTCCCCGGGGTGTGTTTTCTGTCCAGTAGTTTATAGTGTCTGTCCCCTCACTGTTGTGTGTTATGTGTACAGTACTTTATAGTGACTCTACCCTCACTGGTCTCTGTTTTATGTCCAGAATTTCGAGTGACTGTACCCTCACTGGTGTGTGTTTTCTTTACAGGAGCTTATAGTGACTCTACCCTCACTGGTGTCTGTTTTCTGTACAGAATTTCGAGTGACTGTACCCTTACTGGTGTGTGTTTTCTGTAGAGTATTTTATACTGACTGTATCCTCACTGGTGTGTGTTTTCTGTACAGTACTTTATACTGACTGTACCCTCACTGGTGTGTATTTTCTGTACTGTACTTTATAGTGACTGTACCCTCACTGGTGTGTGTTTTCTGTACAGTAGTTTATAGTGACTGTACCCTCACTAGTGTGTGTTTTTTGTACTGTAGTTTATAGTGACTGTACCCTCACTGGTGTGTGTTTTTTGTACTGTACTTTATAGTGACTGTACCCTCACTGGTGTATGTTTTCTGTACAGTATTTTATAGTGACTCTACCCTCACTGGTCTCTGTTTTCTGTACAGAATTTCGAGTGACTGTACCCTCACTGGCGTGTGTTTTCTTTACAGGAGCTTATAGTGACTCTACCCTCACTGGTGTCTGTTTTCTGTACAGAATTTCGAGTGACTGTACCCTTACTGGTGTGTGTTTTCTGTAGAGTATTTTATACTGACTGTATCCTCACTGGTGTGTGTTTTCTGTACAGTACTTTATACTGACTGTACCCTCACTGGTGTGTATTTTCTGTACAGTAGTTAATAGTGACTGTAACCTGACTGGTGTGTGTTATCTGTACAGTAGTTTATAGTGACTGTATTCTCACTGGAGTGTGTTTTCGGTACAGTACATTATAGTGACTGTACGCTCACTGGTGTGTGTTTTCTGTACAGTAGTTTACAGTGTCTGTACCCTCACTGGTGTCTGTTTTCTGCACAGTAATTTACAGTGACTGTACCCTCACAGGTGTGTGTTTTCTGTACCCGAGTTTATAGTGACTCTACCCTCACTGGTGTGTGTTTTCTGGACAGTACTTAATAGTGACTGTACCCTCACCAGTGTGTGTTTTCTGTACAGTCCTTTATAATGACTGTACCCTCACTGGTGTGTGTTTTCTGTGCAGTAGTGTCTAGAGACTGTACCCTCACTGGTGTGTGTTTTCTGTTCAGTATGTTAATAGTGACTGTACCCTCACTGGTGTGTGTTTTTTCTGTTGTACTTTATAGTGACTGTACCCTCACTGGTGTGTGTTTTCTGTACGCTAGTTTATAGTGACTGTACCCTCACCGGTGTGTGTTTTCTGTACAATAATTTATTGTGACTGTACCCTCACTGGTGTGTGTTTTCTTTACAGTAATTCATAGCAACTGTACCCTCAGTGGTGTGTGTTTTCTGTACAGGAGTTTATAGTGACTATACCCTCACTGCTGTGTGTTTTTTGAGCTGTGCTTTATAGTGACTGTACCCTCACTGGTGTGTGTTTTCTGTACAGTACTTTATAGTGACTCTACCCTCACTGGTGTGTGTTTTCTGTACAGTAGTTTACAGTGGCTGTACCCTCACCGGTGTGTGTTTTCTGCACAGTAATTTATAGTGACTGTACCCTCACTGGTGTGTGTTTTCTGTACAGGAGTTTATAGTGACTCTACCCTCACTGGTGTCCGTTTTCTGTACAGTATTTTATACTGACTGTACCCTCACTGGTGTGTGTTTTCTGGACAGTAATTTATAGTGACTGTACCCTCACTGGTATGTGTTTTCTGTACAGGAGTTTATAGTGACTGTACCCTCACTAGTGTGTGTTTTCTGTACAGTCCTTTATAATGACTGTACCCTCACTGCTGTGTGTTTTCTGTACCGTATGTTAATAGTGACTGTACCCTCACTGGCGTGTATTTTCTATACTGTAGTGTATAGTGACTGTACCATCACTGGTGTGTGTTTTCTTTACAGTAATTCATAGTGACTGTACCCTCACTGGGGTGTGTTGTCTGTGCAGTAGTTTCTAGTGTCTGTCCCCACACTGTTGTGTGTTTTCTGTACAGTACTTTATAGTGACTATACTCTCACTGGTGTGTGTTTTCTGGACAGTATTTTATAGTGACTGTACCCTCACTGGTGTGTGTTTTCTGTACTGTACTTTATAGTGATGGTACCCTCACTGGTGTGTATTTTCTGTACAGTAGTTTACAGTGACTGTACTCTCACTGGTGTGTGTTTTCTGTACAGTACATTATAGTGACTGTATCCTCACTGGTGTGTTTTTTCTGTGAAGTAGTTTCTAGTGACTCTACCCTCACTGGTGTGTGTTATCTGTACAGTACTTCATAGTGACTGTACCCTCTCTGGTGTGTGTTTTCTGTACAGTACTTTATAGTGACTGTACCCTCACTGGTGTGTGTTTTCTGTACAGTACTTTATAGTGACTGTATCATTTCTGATATGTATTTGATTTACTACAGTTTTCAATGACTGTTTCCTCATTACTTTGTGTTTTATATACTGTAGTTTTTAGAGACTGTGTTCTCATTGTTGTTTTATTCACTGTAGTTCTTTCGTGACGGTATTATCGCTGGTGTGTATTTTATTTACGGTAGATCTCAGTGATTGTATCCTCATTAGTGTTTTTTATTTACTGCGGTTTATAATGACTGTACTCTCATTGGTCAGTGTTTTATTTACTGGTATTTATAGTGACTGTATCCTCAATTATGTGTTTGTTGGTTACTTTGGTTTTTTTAGTGACTGTATCCTCACTATGTATTTGTTTTACTGTAGATTTCAGTTACTGTATCCTCACTACTATATGCTTTATTTACCGTATGTTTCAGTTAATGTACTCTCATTAGTGTGTGTTTTATTTACTACAGTTTACAATGACTGTACCCTCACTGGTGTGTGTTTTATTTACTGTAGTTTTCACTGATTCTATCCTCATTTGTGTGTGTTTTATATATAAATGAAAACAGTAGTTTATAGTGACTGTACCCTTACTGATGTATGTTTTATTTACTGTTGTTTTTCGTGACTGTGTCTGCACTGTTGTGAATTTTATTTCCTACAGTTTTCAGTGACTGTATCCTCATTACTATCTGCTTTATTCACTGTAGTCTTTAGTGATTGTGTCTGCATTGGTGTGTTTATTTACTGTAGGCTTTACTGACTGTATCCACATGGGTGTGTGTTGTATTTATTGTTGTTTTCAGTGACTGTTCTTATTAGTGTTTTTATTTGCTGTAGTTCGTAGTGACTGTATTCTTGCTGGTGGTGTTTTTTATTCACTGTAGTTTATAGTGATTGCACCTTTACTGGTGTGTGTTTTATTAGCTGTAGTTTTAGTGAATATATTCTTGTTGTTGTGTATTTTGTAGTTCTTAGTGACTGTGTCCTCATTGTGTTTGTGTTGTATTTACTGTAGTTTTTAGTGACTGTATCCCAACAAGTATGTCTTATTCACTGTAGTTTTCAGGGATTTTATCCTCACAATTTTTTTAAAAATCTGTAATTTTCAGTGACCATGTTGTCACTGGTGTATATTTTATTTCCTATAGTTTATAGTAATTGTATCCTCACTGGTTTGCCTTTCATTTAATGCTGTTTTTAGTGACTGTATTCTCACTGGTGTGTGTTTTATTTATTGTAGTTTTCAGTGACTGTAGCCTCATTTCTTGTTTTATTTACTGTAGTTTTCAGTGACCTGCAGCTTCACTGGTTTTATTTATTATGTTTAATTGTGACTGTACCTTCATTGGTGTGTGTTTTGTTTAGTTAAGTCTTTTGATGTTGTAGACTCACTAGTATGTGTTTCATTTCTTGTAGTTTTTAGTGACTGCATCCTCATTGGTGTGTGCGGTATTTTCGATGACTGTATTCTCACTGGTGTATGTTTTATTTACTGTAGATTTCAGTGACAATGTCCTCTCTGCAATGTGTTTTATTCATTGGTGTTTTCGGTTACTGTATTCTCACTATTTGTATTACTCACTGTAGTTATCAGTGACTGTGCCTTCACTGTGATGTGTTTTATTCACTGTCCTTTCCGGTGACAGTATCCTAATTAGTGTGTTTTATTTGCTGTAGTTTATAGTGACTGTATCCCCACTGGTGAGTGTTTGATTTACTGCAGATTTTGGTGACATATCCTCAATCTTGTGTGTTTTATTTACTGTAGTTTATAAAGGTTGTCTTCTCACTGGTCTGTGTTTTATTTCCTGTAGTTTATAGTGACTATTTTCTTGCTGTTATCTACTTGGTTTACTGCAATTTTCAATGACTGTATCCTGATTGCTCTGTGTTCTATTCACAGTAGTTTTTATTGAATGTGTCCTCATTGTTGTGGTTTGTTTACTGCAGTTTTAGTGACAGTATTATCATTGGTGTTCATTTTAATTACTGTACTTTTCAGTGATTATATTCTTATTAGTGTCTTTTATTTACTGTAGTTTATACTGACTATATCCTCACTGGTGTGTGTTTTGGTTCCTGCAATTCTTTACTGACTGTATCCTGACTGGTGTGTGTTTTATTCACTGCTTTTTTTCAGTGACTATATCCTTACCACTTATTTTATTTACTGTAATTTTCAGTGAGTACATTCTCACTGGTGTGTGTTTTATTTACTGTAGTTTCTTCATAACTATATCCTCACTGGTGTGTGCTTTGTTTACTGTGGTTTATACTGACTGTATGCTCACTGTTGTGTCTTTTGTTTACTGATGTTTTTTAGTGACTGTATTCTCACTGGTGGTGTTTTATTTACTGTAGTTTTAGTGACTGTATCCTCATTAATGTGTGTTTTATTTACTTTAGTTTATAGTGACTGAATCCTCAATGGTGTGTTTTATTTACCTCAGTTATTAATGACTTTATCTTCATTGTTTTTTAGTTACTATTCTTTTCAGTAACTGTATCCTCACTACTTGTATTATTTACTGTAGATTTTAATGTCTGTACCCTCACTACTGTATGTTTTATTCACTGTAGTCTTTGGTGACTGTAGCCTCACTGGTTTCTATTTTATTTCTTGTAGATTTTGGTGACTGTGTCATCACTGGTGTGTTCTTTATTTACTGTACTTTATAGTGACTGTATTTTCACTGTGTGTTTGCATTACTGCAATTTTCAGTGACTGTATCCTCACTACTGTGTGTTTGATGTACTGTATTTTATCATGCCTGTATCATCTTTTGTGCGTGTCATTTGTTTTTCTGTAGTTTATAGTGATTGTATCCTCACTGGTGTGTTTTATTTTCTGTAGTTTACAGTGACTATATCCAATTTGTTATATTTACTTCAGTTTTCAGTGACTGTGTCCTAACTACAATGTGTTTTATTCACTATAATTTTTAGTGACTGTGACTGTAGTCTTTAGTAACTGCATCTTTACTGGTGTGTGTTGTATTTGCTGTAGTTTTTAGTGACTGTATCCTCATGGGTGTATATTTTATTAACTGTAGTTTTCAGTTACTGTATCAGCATTAGTGCCTTTTATTTACTGTAGTTTATAGTGACTGTATCCTGATGGGTGTGTTTTATTTACTGTGGTTTCCAGTGGCTTATCTTCATTGTGCATTTTATTTACTGTAGTTTCTAGTGACTGTATTCTCACAGGTGTGTGTTTCATTTACTGTAGGTTTTAGTGACTGTATTCTCATTAGTGCGGGTTTCATTTACTGCAGTTTATAGTGACTGAATCCTCAATGGTGTGTTTTATTTACCTCAGTTATTAGTGACTTTATCCTCATTGTGTTTTAGTTACTATTCTTTTCAGTAACTGTATCCTCACTACTTGTATTATTTACTGTAGATTTTAATGTCTGTATCCTTACTGCTTTTCGTTTTATTTCTTGTAGTCTTTAGTGAGTGTAGTCTCACTAGTATCTGTTTTATTTCCTGTAGATTTCAGTGACTGTATCCTTGCTGGTGTGTGTTTAATTTACTGCAGTTTACGGTGACTGTGTCTTCACTGGTGTGCATTTTCGTTACTGTAGTTTATAGTGAATGTATCCCCACAATGTTTGCTTTCATGTAGTTTTTGGTGGCTGTATCCTCATGTGTATTTTATTTACTGTAGTCTATAGTGACTGTATTGGCATTGGCGTATATTTTACTTACTGTGGTTTATAGTGACTGTATCCTCTTAGGTATGTGTTTTATTTACTGTAGTTTATAGTGACTGTATTCTCATAGGTGCATGTTTTAATTACTGTGTTTTCAGTGAATGTATCCTCATTAGTGTGTTTTATTTGCTGTAGTTAATAGTGACTGTATCCTCAATGGTGTGTGGTTTCTGTACTGTAGCTTTTAGTGTCTGTATCCTCACTATTTGTTTTATTTACTGTAGTTTTCAGTGACTGTGTCCTCACTGCAAGATGTTTTATTTGTTGTGTTTTTAGTGACTGCGTCTTCATTGGCGTGTATTTCATTTATTGCAGATTTTAGTGACTGTAACCTCACTGGTGTGTGGTTTATTTACTGTAGTTTTTAGTGACTGTCTTCTCACAGGCATATATTTTATTTAGTATAGTTTTCTGTGTTTGTATCCTCATTAGTGTGCTTTATTTAATGTAGTTTTCTTGTGATTGCATCCTCACTGGTCCGTGTTTTATCTAATGCAGTTTTTAGTGACTGTATCCTCACTGTTGGGTGTTCTATTTACTGTAGTTGTCAGTGAGCTGTCACTCATTGCTATGTGTTTTATTCACTGTAGTTTTTAGTGACTGTGTCCTCATTACTGTATGTTTTATTTACTGTAGTTTTTTCAGTGACTATATCATCACTGGTGTGTTTAACTTACTGTAGTTTATAGTGACTGTAACTTCACTGGTGGTTGCTTTGTTTACTGTATTGATAGACTCTGTATCCTTGTTAGTGTGTGTTTTATTCATGTTTTTTCGGAGACTGTATACTCAGTGATGTGTTTTATTTATTGTACAGTGACTCTATTCTCATTGTGTGTGTTACTTGTACTGTCATTTTTAGTGACTGCATCCTCATTGGTATGTCTTATTTACTGTAGTTTTCAGTGACAGTATCCTCACTGTGCATTTTATTTACTGTTTTTGGTGACTATATCCTTACTCCTGTGTGTTTTATTTACCATAGTTTATAATGACGATAACCTTGTGTGCATTATTTACTGTAGTTTATAGTGACTGTAACCTCATTTGTGTCTGACTTCCTTATTGTAGTTTTTCATGACTCTATCTTCAATAATGTGTGTTTTATTTACTGTAGTTTATAATAACTGTATCCTTATGCATGTGGTTATTTACTGTAGATTTTAGTGAGTGTGTCCTGACTGTTTGTGTTATTTCCAGTTTGTTTACTGACTGGATGCTCACTGGTGTTTGTTTCACTTTCAGCAGATTGTTTTTAGTGACAGGTTCTGGAATAGTGTGTATTTTATATCAAAATTGTTAGTGACTGGATACTCACTGGTCGGTGTTGTTTTATTTACTGTGGATTTATTCACTGGATCCTCAGGGTTGTTTGATTTGTTAAGTGTGTTTGGACCCTTACTGATGTGTGTTTATTTAGCGAAATGATGGTGATTGAATCCTCACCGGACAATGTTTTAGTTAACCTTGGTTTTAGTGACTGAATCCTCACTGGACAGTGCTTAATTTAGCATAGTATTTGGTGCCTGGATCCATCACCGTGGGTGCTTTGATTGTTATAGATTTTAATGACTGGGACTTAATTGTGTGCATTTTATTGACTGTAGCTCTTAGTGACCGGATTCTCACTGCTCTGTGTGCTTTTTTGAACCTTAATTCCTATTGACTGGATCTTCAACCGTATGTTTCTTCACTGTAGTTTTTAGTGACTGAATCTGGACTGGTGTATTTATTTTAACTGTAGAATGATTGACTGGATCCTCAATGGTTTTTTTAAAAAATGACTCTATGTTTTAGCGACTGGATCCTCACTATTAAGTGTTTTATTAGTTGAGGTTTTTGAGTGAGCCGATCCTCACTGGTATATACTGCATTTAGTGCAATGTACTGACTGGCCACTCACTAAGGTGCACTTCATTTATTGCAAATTAATATCTGTATCCTTGCTTGTTTCTGTTAACTTTAGGTCATTTATTGAACTGAACCATTGCAGATGAATGTTGTACTTACTGTAATTTCATAAAGAGAAATAAATTTGAGTTGGTTATATTACTGTAATATCTGAGAGATTGAGAATCAAAACTAACAATGTTTTACTGTAAATCAAACAGCTCTCTTGCCATCAAATTAAACTTAAAACCAAATACTGATTTGAAACATGTATTTACCCACTAGTTAGCCAGACTAGTTTATGTCGGTTTAGCTCAGCGGCTGGTTTGCAATGCAGAAATAAGCCAATAACTTCATTCATTTGCCATACTGGACAAGGTCAATGTGAAGGTCCTGCCTTCTCAGCTGTGCCAAAAAGGGTTACACCTGAAATGTTGACCTCTCCACCTCCTGATGCTGCCTGGCTTGCTGTGTTCTTCCAGCCTTCTTTGCCCTTCACCTGAGGCATGGTGACTCTCAGATTAAACTACCAGCAGAGGTAATTCTCTCTCATGAAAGAGTGGGTTTTTTCTTTACCTTAATCAGGCTCATTTGAGTGCTGGTCATTTGGATCCAATGTGATGAAAACTGGTTGAGTGTCTCACTTCATCAATCGCGACCAGGCTCCATCATTTTGCTGCACAACAACTGCTCTTGTGTTCAATCCTTCTAAGTCACTTGATTGGCCTTCAGGGTTGTTGATCAACTGTTGATTGGTCTGCTGTCTCCTGGGCATGTGACCAGTTGTTCGTTGGTCTATGTTCCACAGACCGAACTCCATGTTGTTCGTTTTCTCATGTGATCCTCTTAGTTGTTTTGTCATAAGATGTCTGGCCTTCTGTTTCATGTTGGTTCAAGGTCTTATTTGTTTATACTAGTGTGTGACTGCCCACGAGTCATCTGCAATAAACCACAACTAGGTCCTTCATCAATGAATTCTAATCCAGGGACCCAGTGATATGATTGAAATTCGTCACAGTTTAGTTACTGAATCTTTCTTGGCAATGTTACATTTACTGTACTTCAGCAAATAGATTCTCATTGATATAGTTTAGAGGCTGATTTCTTATGAATATGCGCTCAACTGACAGTAGTTTAGTGAATAGATGCTTACTTGGTTATGTTTACTGCAGTTTTGTGACTGAATCATGATGAGAGAGTGTGATATGTAACCTAAAAGCAAGATTGTCACCAGTTTGTTGTTTACTGTAATAATTATTTTTATAGTTTGGGACTAGATCCATATTTATGAGTGCTCTAATTATCAGTATTTATTGACTGGCAAATCACCAGTATGTGCTCTTTTTATTCATTCATGGGATATGGGCCTCATTAACTGGGAAAGCATTTATTGCCCATCCCGAATTGCCCTTGAGAAGGTGAGCTGCCTTCTTGAGACAATCCATTGGAAGATAACCTGTCAGGAAGGGAGTTGCAGGACTTTTAAACAGTGACAATGAAGGACAGAGGTACATTTCCAAATCAGGATGGTGACTGTCTATGAGGGCGTTTGCAGGTGATGGTGGTATTCCCGTGTCTCTGCTGCCCTTATCCTTCTAAATGGAAATTGTCATGGGTTTGGAAGGTGTCTCTAAGGATGTTTGGTGAACTTCTGCAGTGTATCTTGTAGATAGTACACACTGCTGCTACTGAGCATTGATGGTGGAGGGAGTGGATGTTTAAGATTTGGTGCCAATCAAGCAGACTGCTTTATCCTGGATGATGTCAAGCTGTCGAGTATTGTTGGAGCTGCACCCAACCAGGCAAGTGGGAAGCTTTTCATCATACTCCTGACTTACGCCTTGTGATGGTGGATGGTTTTGTGGAGTCCGGAAATGACTTATCCACAGCAAGGTTTGTATCCGGTAAACCTGCTCTGTAGTGACAGTATTGATATGACTGGGAGAAAGTGAGGAATGCAGATGAAGAGCATGGTGTTGGGAAAGCACAGCCTGCCAGGCAGACAACGTCCAAGAAGCAGGAGAGTCGACATTTCGGGCATAAGCCCTTCATCAGGAAATGACTGATCCAGTTCAGTGGTCAATGATAGTGTGGAAATTCAGTGATGGTAATGTCATAAAGTCATAAGAGATCTACAGCATATAAAAAGGCCCATTACCCCATCAAGTTGGCATTGGTCAAAAACAATCATTGAACTATTTTAATTCAATTTTCCAGCACTTGATGCTCTAGCATCACAAGTGTACACCTTAATACTTCTAAAATGTTACGATGAGGGCTTCCATCTCTCCTATCCTCATTCGCTGCAGTAATTCATTTCATCCCCAACACTACCACTCTTACAGGAGTTCCAGATTCCCACCATCCTCTGAGTGAAAACCTTTTTCCTCACATCCCCTTTCACCCTCCTGTCTTAAATCTATGCCCCCAGTTTATTTATCTTTCCACCAAGAGGAAAAGTTTCTTCCTGCCATGTCAAGGTGCAATGGTTAGGTTGTCTGCTATTGGGATGGTTGTTGCCTGGCCCTTGGATGGTGTAAATAATATTTGCCACTTGTCAGCTCAAGACTGGATATTATTCAGGAGAAAGTGAGGACTGCAGATGCTGGAGATCAGAGGTGAAAATGTGTTGCTGGAAAAGCGCAGCAGGTCAGGCAGCATCCAAGGAGCAGGAGAATCGGCGTTTTGGGCATGAGCCCTTCTTCAGGAATTTAGTCAGGAATTATTCAGGAATTGCTGCATTTCAGCATAGACTTCTTCAGCATCTGAGAAGTCATGAATGATGCTGATCGTTGTGTAATCTGACCTTGTGATGGAGGGAAGGTTATTGATGAAGCAGATGGAGGTGGTTTGGGTAAGGACACTACCCTGAGGAACTTCTGCAGAAATGAGATGATTGACCACCAATAAACACAATCATCTTCCTCTGTGCTAAGTATGACTCCAACCAGCAAACAATTTTCCCCCAACTGAGTGATGGAATGCTCACTGGTATTTTTGTAGTTTGTAAGTATATCCTATGTGAGTGTTATAGTTTCCATAGTTAATCACTGATGAACATTGTATTTACCATAGTTATTTTCTTATTATTGTGCTTTTTATACCTTGCTGTTTCCTGACTAAATTATCACCGATATACTTACTGTATTCATGATTTGGAGATGCTGGTGTTGACTGGGGTGTACAAAGTTAAAAATCACACAACACCAGGTTATAGTCCAACAGGTTTAATTGGAAAGGTAAAAACAATGACTGCAGATGCTGGAAACCAGATTCTGGATCAATGGTGCTAGAAGAGCACAGCAATTCAGGCAGCATCGAGGAGCTTCAGCAAAATCTAAGCACACTAGCTTTCGGAGCGACGCTCCTTCATCAGGTGATTGTGATGAAGGAGCGTCGCTCCGAAAGCTAGTGTGCTTCCAATTAAACCTGTTGGACTATAACCTGGTGTTGTGTGATTTTTAACTTTATACTTACTGTAGTGTTGGAATAGGACTTCACCAGTACGTGTTATATTTGCTGTAGTTCAGCAACTGGATACTGACCATTCAGGTTTATATTGACAGTGGTTTAGTGACTTGCTGTTTATTAGTGCTTACATTTATTATAGTTAATTCATAACGTCCTCACTAGTGTGTGTTATATTTACACTGGTTTAATGATTAGATTCTGATTGGTGTTTTGTATTTACACTGTTTTCATTTATGTGTGACTTTTATGTTTGAAGAAAAAGCATTAGACTTGCATTTGTGTAGCGGTTTTCACAACTCCCTGATGAGTCAAAGGGCTGTGCCATCAATTAAGTCATTTTTCCAAGTAGGGTCATTGTTGTCATGAAGGAGACATGACAGCTGATTTGCAATAAACAAACTCTCACAATGGCAATTTAATAACAAACAGATAATCTGCCTTTGACATGTTGATATATATATTGTGGTTCAGCCAGTAGATCCTCAACTAGTATAACTAGGGTGGTTAATGACGGAGTGAAAATGAGTACTATAGATGCTGGAGATTAGAGTCAATATGAGAATGGTGCTGGAAAAGCACAGCAGGTCAGGCATCATCCGAGGAAAATTGACGTTTTGGGCAAAAGCCCTTCATCAGGAATGACTGAACCCATCCATAAATGTTGCGTTTTAATAATATACTGATTAGATCCTGACTGGTATATTATGTTTACTTTCCATTTGGTATTATTTATCAATTCGATTCAAAGGGAATGTTATGTTCGAGACTGAATTATTAGCGATTTGCATTATATTTTATAGTACTTTAGTAATAGGAGTTTAATTGGTCCAAGATTCTTTCCTGCAGTTTAGAGACTGGATCCTCACTGGTCAATGCAATATTACAGCTCTTTAATGATAAAAATCTTACTGAAGTTTTATGACTGGAAACTCGCCGGTGTGCATTACATAAGTAATAGTTTAATGATAAGATTCTCTTTGGGATTACATTTACTGCAGTTTAGAGACCGGATCCTCACAACTAATAGCCAGTTGATGAAGGAGCAGAGCACAAGTCAATCTTTAATCATTTTAGTTTTATTCACAAAGTGAAACATTACAGTTCAAGTATTTATTCTACTCACCATCCCAGAGCCAATAAGTGTTGATTCATAGTCCATGTCAATCAGAACCTGAGAAGGTTTCATCGAGAATTTTTCTGAAACAGTGGGAGGTTGGGACGTGGTGATGATCAAAGGAACCTAGGTGTCCCTGTTCTCTCTAAACATTAGCACGCAGGTGCTGAAAATAATTGGCCATGGTATGTTTTGATGTCCTTACCTAACATCAACCACAGAGAGATTGCAATAGAGGTTTACCAGATTAATACCTTGGATGGTGAAATCATTTTGTGAGGAAATATTGAAGATACTAAATGAGTATTTTGCATCAGTGTTTACTGTGGAAAAGGGCATGGAAGATATAGAATGAAGGGAAATAGATGGTGACATCTTGTAAAATGTTCATATTACAGAGGAGGACATGCTGGATGTCTTGAAACGCATAAAAGTGGCTAAATACCCAGGACCTGATCAGGTGTACCCGAGAATTCTGGGAAGCTGATGAAGTGATTGCTGGGCCCCTTGCTGAGGTATTTGATTCATCGATAGTCACAGGTGAGGTGCCAGAAGACTGGAGGTTGGCAAACGTGGTGCCACTATTTAAGAAAGGTGGTAAGAATGAGCCAGGGAACTATAGACCGGTGAGCCTGACCTCGGTGGTGGGCAAGTTGTTGGAGGGAATTCTGAGGGACAGGATGTACATGTATTTGGAAAGGAAAGAACTGATTATGGATAGTCAACATGGCTTTGTGCATGGGAAATCATGTCTCACAAACTTGATTGTGTTTTTTTTGAAGAATTAACAAAGAGGACTGATGAGGGCAGAGAGGTAGATGTGGTCTATGTGGCCTTCAGTAAGGCGTTCGACAAGATTCCCCATGGGAGACTACTTAGCAAGGTTAGATCGCAACGAATACAGGGAGAACTAGCCATTTTGATACAGAACTGGCTCAAAGGTAGAAGACAGAGGGTGATGGTGGAGGGATGTTTTTCAGATTGGAGGCCAGTGACCAGTGGAATGCCACAAGAATCAATGCTGGGTCCTCTACTTTTTGTCATTTATATAAATGATTTGGATATGAGCTCAAGCGGTATAGTTAATAAGTTTGCAGATGACACCAAAATTGGAGGTGGACAGCGAAGGAGGTTACCTCAGACTACAATAGGATCTTGATCAGATGAGCCAATGGGCTGAGAAGTGGCAGATGGAGTTAATTCTGATAGATGCGAGGTGCTGCATTTTGGGAAAGCAAATCCTAGCAGGACTTATACACTTAATGGTAAGGTCCTAGGGAGTGTTGCTGAACAAAGAGACCTTGGAGTGCAGGTTCATAGCTCCTTGAAAGTAGAGTTGCAGGTAGATAGGATAGTGAAGAAGGTATTTGGTATGCTTTCCTTTATTAGTCAGAGCATTGAATACAGGAGTTGGGAGGTCATGCTGCGATTGTACAGGATATTGGTTAGGTCACTTTTGGAATATTGCGTGCAATTCTGGTCTCCCTCCTATCGGAAGGATGTTGTGAAAATTGAAAGGATTCAGAAAAGATTTACAAAGATGTTGCCAGGGTTGGAGGATTTGAGCTATATGGAGAGGCTGAACAGGCTGTGGCTGTTTTCCCTGGAGCGTCAGAAGCTGAGGGGTGACTTTATAAAGGGTTAAAAAATCATGAGGGGCATAGATAGAGTAAATAGACAAGGTCTTTTCCCTGGAGTGGGGGAGTTCAGGACTAGAAGGCATAGGTTTAGGGTGAGAGGGGAAAGATATAAAAGAGACCTAAGGGGCAACTTTTTCACGCAGAGGGTGGTGTGTGTATGGAATGAGCTGCCAGAGGATGTGGTGGAGGCTGGTACAACTGCAACATTTAAAAGGCATCTGGATGGGTATATGAATAGGAAAGGTTTGGAGGGATATGGGCCGGGTGCTGGCAGGTGGGACTGTATTGCGTTGGGATATCTGGTTGGCATGGACAGGTTGGATCGAAGGGTCAGTTTCCGTGCTGTACATCTCTATGACTCTAAATGAGAGGTGATCCTATTGAAACTTACAAATTTTGTACAGGGCATGGCAGGATAGATGTGAACAGTTATTTCCCCTGGCTGGTGAGTCAAGAACCTGGGGACAAGGGTAGATGTGAACAAGATAAGGGATAGACCATTTCAGATTGAAATTAGGAGAAATTTCTTCATCCAGAGAATGGTGAATATCTGGGTTTCCTTTACGTGACAGGAGTCAGATTTCTGAAGACTGATGACATCAGCCAAGACCTGTTTGAGGAGCAAATTCAACAAACTCATTAGCCTACTATGTACTCAATTGTGTTTAAATCATTTAGACTTACTGCAGTTTGTGACAAGATCCTCACCCTTGTGTGCTACAGTTACTGTAATTTAGGGATCCAAGTGTAATTCCTAAGTGTTATATTTACTCTCGGGAGTGAGTTCTCAGCTGATTGTGTGCTAATTTACTCCAGTTTAGTGACTGGTGTGAGTTATGATATTTTAGTGACTGGATTCTCACTTCTTTGTCTCTAGGCTTCTCCCATTTTGTTTGAGGTCACCACAATGCTGGTTAATCAAGCTTCGCTATATCCTCCTATTGGCCATCCATTCCTCTTCCAATCCCACTGCATTTAAATCTCTCATCCCTATAACCTTCCATTAGGGCTTAGGCCTTCCTCTTCTCCCTCCTTGCAGTTCTGTCTTCATCATTAAACTTCCCACATGCTCTCTCTGTCTCTCTCTCACACTGTAATGAATGACCACACCATTTCAATTTTTTTTCTGCTACTATCTTCAATGGTCCCACAATCTTCACTAAAAACCTGAGGGGCTAGTACCTAATTTTGATGCTTTGCTGGAGAAGGTTATATTTATTGTATTTTACAGACTGAATCCTCAATGGTGTAGCTTATATGACACTAAATTGACATAGAATTTTACAGCACTAAAGTGTTTCACTTATATCATCAAGTATCTATCAACGCCAATCCCACTTTCCAACATTAGCCTTGTCTGCTATGGCATTTCAGTTTGTAATTTAAATACTTCTTAAGTATAGCGGGTGTTCCTGCCCCCACCACACTTTCAGGCAGGGAGTTTTAGATAGACCCTTTGGGTGAAACTTTTCTTCCTCAAATCCCTTGTAAAGCTCCTGTCCTTACCTCAAATCCATTCGTCCCTGTTGTTGATCCCTCTATTGACATGAAAAGTTTCTTCTTTTCTACCCTAATGTCCCTCAATGTTGTATACCTCAATCAGATTCCACCTCCTCAGCCATCTCTGTTTTGAAGCAAATGTCACCCTATCCCGTCTCTCTTCCTAGCTGAGTTGATCCAGCCCAGGAAACATCCTGGTGAATCTCTTCCGTTCATACATTAGCCATGACCTCCTTCCCATAGGGAGGTAGCCAGAACTGCACATAGCAATCCAGCTGTAGCCTAACCAACATTTTATACAGCTCCTTCATAGTCTCTCTGTACTTGTATTCAAAGCTTTGACTAAAAAAGATCAGTATCCCTTATAACTTTTTAGCTACCTTATCTAGCTGTCTTGCTGCCTTCAAGGATCTATGGACATACATATGAAGGTCCCTCTGATCCTCTGCACTTCACAGTGTCCTAGCATTCATTGTGTATTTCTTTGTCCTGTCGTATCTCCAAACATTCATCATCTCACACTTGTCAGATTTAAATTTGATTTGCCTTCATTCTGTCTATCTGACCAAGCTGTCGTGTGTCATGAGGGTTGTAATCACCGCTGTTACGTGACTGGATAATCATTGGTGAATAATGTTTGTTATAGTTTAGTGACTAGAAGATTATAAGATGTTATATTCACTGTAGTTTAATGACTAAATAAACATTACAGTGTCTTATTGGCTGGTTTTGTGATTCGATAAGCACTGACGTGTTATATTCACTGTAAATTAGTGACTGCATAATCACTGGCATACGGTTCATTTACTGCATTTTAGTACCTGACTTCTCATGGATCTGTTGTATTTTTTTGTGCTTGTTGAATTGGTCCTTTAACAGTGGTTTGGAGATTAAATCTTCATGCATGTGCTTTATATTTATTTACTTTGCTGACTATACCCTCATGGGTGACTGTTTTCTTTGCTGTAATTGAGTGAATGGATCCTCACTGATATGTGACTATATCTTCACTATAGCATATTATATTTACTGTCTAGTGACTAGAGCATCACTGTGTTGTGTTATAAATACTGTACTTGAGAGATTGTGTCTTCGGTCATCATACTTTGCAAGTAGAATTTCAATAATACAATATTTTGTTATAAAAAATGTTATTGACTGTCTCTGCACTTATAACATTCATTTAATCTGGTGATTAGACACTCACTGAATGTAATTATTTGGTATAATTTATTGATTAAACATGTTACTTGCATTATAATTTACTGATTAAGTCCTTGCTACTATGTGATATGTTAATTATAATACTGGGATGGGTTATTGACTTAAATAGAGTAGGGAAAATATTCGTAGCTCAGCATGTTCATTTGTGTCATTTTGTGCTGGTACAGTTATCTCTTTTTCTTCGTTTGGAACATATTTCCTTCTATTTGAAGAGGTTGTGTTCAAGGGACTAACAATTCCATATAATCAGGGTGTGAACATTCATTCTTTGAGACATGACTCCAAAATGAAGGATTTATGGGAAAGCAGGATAATAGAATTTAATGTCAAAGAATTTTCTTGTAGTGGCGAAGCAGACTTAGAGTCATAGATTTGAGTGGCACTGGAAAAGCACAGCAGGTCAGACAGCATCCGAGGAGCAGGAAAATCAACGTTTTGTGCAAAAGCAAGGGCTTTTGCCCAAAACGTCAATTTTCCTGCTCCTTGGATGCTGCCTGACCTGTGCTTTTCCAATGCCACTCTAATCTAGACTGATTTCCAGTATCTGCAGTCTCATTTTTGCTTAGAGTCATAGAGCTATACAGCATAGAAACGGACACTTCGGTCCAACTCGTCCATTCTGAGCAGATATCTTAAATTAATCTAGTACCATTTACCTGCATTTGACCTTGCTTATTTATATACCCATCTAGATGCTTTTTAAATTGTACATGTCTCGACCACCTCCGCTGGCAGCTCATTCCATACACACACCATCCTCCGTGTGAAAGAGTTGCTCTTCAGGTCCCTTTCAAATCTTTCCCTTCTCACCTTAAAACCTATACCGTTTAATTTTGGTCTCCCATATCCAGGAAAAAAGACTCTATAAAACCAAATTGTCTACTCTTGCTTTGATATGTCATCATCAAATGGTATCTACCCTCGACTATTGTTAAAGTTTCAAAATCACTATTGCATAATGACTAACAGCAAATTTGATTCCTCAATTACATATAGCCCAAGTCACTGGACATTACCTGTTTCCCTGACTTAATGTTGCAAAGGAGCAGTGTGATGTTGCCCAAGAACTGGACCTAAGAGATACCCTCAGCATTGTCTAATAGTTTCTCACCATAGAAACATTGTTTCCTGATTTCTGCTATCCAGAGATTCAGGTTTACTTTTAATTGCATTCCTTTCATGCCAATTAACGATTTTGGTTACAATTCTGCATTTAAAGTGCCTTCCTACATCTTGAGATGGTTTAGGTGCTGACTTGTTCAATCTTTTAGTGCGTTGTCAGATATTTCTGGGCAAATGCTGTAGTGACTAAGATGGGTAAGGACGCCTTTCATCTGCTGTGTGCACTCTTAAGGAAAGGGATGGGAGAGGAGGGGAAAAATTACATGTAGCTTTGCAATGCATCTGATAAGAGTGTAACTTGTGATTTTGGATTACACAATGAACAAGCAGAAAGAGGAACTAAGTTCAGCCTGAAGCTCAACGCAGAAACAAAGGTGGAAAGAATCTTGCAATAAAGGCGGGGGAAGGGTGCTAATGCGCACGCGCACGGCGAGACGGTGCCCATCCCCCACTCTCTGCACATGCGCAGACCGCCCTCCAGCGGGACCACGCCGACATTAACCCGAAGCCGCCATCACAGTCGAGACACCCGAGAGGGTTAAAGAACACGAAAGGGGAGCCTGCTGCGGACTCGGTACTCACGGGAGTCGATGCACCGTAGCGCCAATGCTGCATTTCGAGGAAAGAAGGCTGGAAAGCGGTGGCCGTCGAGCGAGAAAAAAGTGTTTGAAAGCCGGTGGCGCGTCACGTGACCGCGGGGCGTCCAATGGGCGGGCGCCCGCGGGGCGAGCGCTGACGTAGCCGGAGATTTTCTTTGTTAACATTTGGTGGAAAATGGAGGGCAAAAGGCGGTTAAAAGCGGGCGGCCGGAGCCAGGTTCGACGCAAGGGATGGAGGAGGACGCGGCCGAGGCTTTGGGAGATCGGATAGCGGGCGAAAGGTGAGAAATGGGCTCGATTTTGGTGCAAGTTGTCGGCGAGGGGAGGCTGCGGGGTCATGTGACCGGCCGTAGCCAATTAGCCGTCGAGCTGCTGGAGCGGCAGCCGTTAGGAAATGGAAGCTGAAGGAAAATTTCAAATTCAATTCCAAATTCCTCAGATCTTAACGGAATTTAACGGCGACGTTAAAAATACACACTTCACCGACCTTTAGGAAAACCACCATCCTTGGGGAAGGGGGAATTGCAAAGTTAAATAAACCTTTGTTAGATTGCCTTGCTTGTAGGTAGTCTTTCTATTACTAACAGGAAAAATAGGGGCCAAAGCCAGTTTCTTTTTAAAAAAAAAAGTGGTCAGGTTGGAAATTTGGCTTTGAAAGCATAGTCATTTTTAAGCGAGCAAGTTCGTAAGCTTTTTCTCAAGTTTCCTGGTTCAGGGATGGATTGGAAAAACCAGGGGGCGAGCAATAGGCTTTTTAACCAATTTTCCAAAATATTTTCTCCCATTTTAGTACGCCCACTGTTTGAGTTTGTGTGTTTCATTTTGTTGAGGTGACTTGGTTTTGAAGTGCTGGTTGATTTGGGAGTTGTCTTTTTTGGAGGCTGTGGGGGGAGGGTGGGGTGGTGGTGGTGGAGGGGGATTACGTGTTCCATCTCTGTCTGTCTCTCCCTCCCTCCCTCCCCCGCCACACACGGCGTCCCGCAGATTGGCTCCTCTCTGAAAAGATAGGGAGCTGTAGGATGAGGTAGCTGCATCAGAGGGAGGGCTTGGGCTGACTGCGACACACACACACATTCCCTCTCTCTCCCCAGTGCCAGCTCTGTTGTCCTCCCGTTCAGCTGGTTTTTATTTTTTTTTGCTGTGTAATGTTCCCAAAGATGGCGGCGCGCCCTTGTTTCTGTCTGTCACCCCCCCCCCCCTCCTCCCGAGGCCTGGCGTGATCATGGGACCGACGCTGTGTCATTATACCCCGACCATCCTGTCTGTTTACACCCCCTCACTCCTATAGGGTGTGTTGGACCGGGAAGGGGATGTCCAATCCCTTTTAAATAGACAATCTGTTTACCCCATTCCTTCCAGAAGCTGTAAGAGACGAGGCAGTGTAGTGGGTGGGGACGGAGTGGGGGAGGGGAGCTGACACTCCATGTTAATCAGACCCATGGAGGGAGTGCCTTATCGGCACACTGGGAGGTATTGTTCCCGGCATAGGTATCGTATTAGTGTCTGGGAGGCTGGATTTGTACCCTTGGTGCAGTGTTCCTTGTCCCCCACTCCATCCAGGGTGTAACGTGTGTCAATGTTCCCTCCCTGTTGTGTAATGGCTGACTTGTCCTTTCTTTCCCCCTCGGCTGAGGGCCGCCACCGGCCCAGCCGCGTGACTCGACCGTACGGTCCAATGACAGCGCGCTCGGCGCAGGGCGCCGTGCTCACGTGTTGCCGCTCGGCCAATGGCGGGCGGCGGCGTGTGACTGGCGGGCGGGCCGCTGGCTGGAGTCGGCCAATGGGCAGCGGCTGCCGGGCGGTGGGCGGTATAAAAGGGCGGGCTCGCAGCGTCGCGGCGCCATTTGCTTTTGCCGAAACCGGAGAGGGAGAGACGTGGGGAGAGAACCGAGTGGACGCGCAATCAGGCGGCATCTGATGGAAACGGCCACTCATCCGGGGCTCGACAGGTACGGGAGAGCGGTGCAGGACCTCGGCCGTATAACGGAAGCAGTATTGAAGAGAAATGCAAGGGCAAGCAGGCAGAAAATCCCGGAGGCGGAGAGAGAGAGAGTGCCCAGGGAGCAGGAGCAGGCCCGGCAGCCGGGGCCGCCATTTTCTGCCATTCACAAACAGTATACATACAGTACACATCCGGGCTGGGATGCAGGGAAGCGGGGGTCACGACCGGGAGGGTGGGGAGCGACCTCCAAATTAATAAATTATAAATCCTTTACAAAACTATTTAGGCTTATCTGCCCCCAAATTTATTATTGCTCCATTTTGCAGCTGTGGGTTTTCTTTTATTTTTAATCACACTTTCAAATTTTTGCTCTCACTTGGCAATGCAGCTTGTATTATATCTACATTTGAAGGATGCCTCAACTACGTTTTACAGAATAACAGCGATTCAAAGAATCTGCAATCCTCGTGCTTTTTTTGCGTTTAAGTCCTGGGATCTGAATGAACTACTGGGAATCTGTCGTCATTGTCATATTTTTGCCTATCTCAATTAAAGTGTTGGAATACTTAATGATATTTATTTTGTGGAATAGCCTTACTTTAAACAGAACAAAGGAAATCGCGTTTAATATTTGTAACATCTGCCTTTAGGCCCTCTTATTCCTGAACGTGGATATTTTTCAGATCAGATTCTAACAACTTGATGAGAAAATAGTTTGTTTAATCTCAAGGTGCTCAGCATGATACATTTTTGTCACAAGTGCACATGGTTCAAGTACACATCACTTGTCATTTTAAATGAAGGGACTGATGCAAGGCGATCTTTCATAGTGTGCTGTATTACTCAGTATTCGATTATTTCCACTGTACTAATTATCTACCTCTAAATTAAAAATTACCAAACTGGCTTGTTGAGCTGTTTCATTTTTATTCCTTTTAAATTTCAGTACTCTGTCATGTATGTATTTGTACAGTTTGTAATCTTTGGCTGCAGTGCAGATTGATTTCGCTAAGCAGGTTTTTTAGATAATCAAAACAATTGTAAGTGTTTTTGAGGAAAAGAGGGAGGGGCTCCCGGACAAAGTAGCCATGTGGAAACGTATCTGATGTCACTTGCAGCAGAGTGGGCGTGTGTGGCAGAACATTTAAATGAGGTTGTCATGGGGTGCTTTATTGCCTGCATCCTACCTGTGTATTTGATCATTTAGTAAAGTGGGGGTGTCTTTATTGTTTGAATATTATGCACTTTTATCCATGGTTTATATCCACTTTAAATTGTAGGCAAGCAAGAAATAGTGGTTTGTACAAGTGGGCAGCAAGTAATCTTCATTGGAAGATTAGCCTGTTTATTTGCTACATTCTTAAGCAAATATCATCTTGATTTTTATTTTTTTTTGTTCTGCCAGAAGTGTGAGGAATAGATAGCCACCAACGTCTTTATCTTTCCTCTGTTCTGTTTGAAAGTAATTTTTTATTTATTTTTACCCACATATGCCAAAATAAGCAGTATAGTTTTGGCTTGAGGTGTGTATTTCATCCTGCCAAATTAAGGGTTGGGTAATTCACACTAAAGTTAGTAATATGGGGAAGTTTATTTTTAATTAGTTTAATTCATTCATAACAAGGTCTCCATTTTCTGCAGTGATTTGTATTTTCTAAATGTTTCATACCTATAACCTTTTCGTAATTTTCTTTGCAGTCTGTTCAGCTTTAACTTGAAGGGGTATACATTTTATTATTTGTTTGTCTGTTATTGAATGTTAATTGTTTGTTCCTAGGTCAACCTCTGACACAATATTGTAATTCTGTATTTGTGCTTTAGTAATCACAATGGATTAGCCCAAGCAGCAACTTGGTAGGTGTGGCAGCATCTATGGAAAGAGAAACAAACTTGATGTCTTGAGTCCATTGAAGAATCGTTGGATTCCGAGCGTTAATTTTGTTTCTGCCTTCACCGATTTGTTGCCAGACTTAGCAAGTTTGTTTTTACTTTGGATTTCCAACATTTGCAGTATTTTATTTTTAATTTTTTTTAGCCCAAGGAGCACATGTCTTAGGAATGGATTCTGTCAAGTCTTATTTTCTTATGCTGATGTGAGAAGCAGTAAAGGCACAGTCAAGATATTGAGTGAGTGTCCATGTCAGACTTTCAGTGTTCAAATTTAAAAAACAAGTTAAATCCTTACCCCCCCCCCCTCCTCTCAAAACATGAACTGTAGATTCTTATAGCTTGGGTTTTGCCATGTCTGATTTCAATACTGAATAAATAGACGTTAATCTTCCATAAAGGAAGATAGGCTTTCATTCAAGGATTTTGTAGCAGAAGGAACTGATTTTTTTTTGTCATTATTGACTCCAAGGATGAGCAACCTTTTTTATATTTCCTAAAGTGGTTGCCTTGGTTAAAAAGCTGCTGTGCTTTGCCATTAAGTTTGCAAGTGGTTCTTTGTATTTCATTTCAAAGGAGTTCTAGTATTGTTAGCTGGTAAGACGAAACAGGTGGTCTTGCCAACCTTACTGAGGAATAAGATGCAACGTAAGACTCCAGTCACTGCTGTGATGTGCATCTTGTGTGATTTGCGTGAACGAACTGCAGGAAACATGTTGCATCCTTCACTAGAAGGGAGGAAAGTTATTGTAATAAGAGAAAATGTCTTGATTCACCATGCAAAATATTAAGTTGGGTTAGTTTAATATAGCAGTGACTTCATAAGTAGATTGTACTAATCAGTGGGTGCATTGTTTCACTGGCCACTGATGTGACCATGAACTAATGTTCATATAGCACTGAGTAAGTGATGTTTCTGATTAGGTAAAAACAAGGACTGCAGATGCTGGAAACCAGATTCTGGATTAGAGTGGTGCTGGAAAAGCACAGCAGTTCAGACAGCAGCCGAGGAGCAGGAAAATCGACGTTTCTAGCATTCCTGATGAAGGGCTTTTGCCCGAAATGTTGATTTTCCTGCTCCTCGGGTGCTGTCTGAACTGCTGTGCTTTTCCAGCACCACACTAATCCAGATGTTTCTCATTAGAGCATCCTGATTTAAGAAAGCTAGTGTTTCATGTATTTGTAATACAGTATTTTCAGGCTGCTTTATAACTAGATATTGGCTGCAAAAATATTTGAACTTCTCACCACACACAGAATAGCTGCTTTGTTGAAGGTGAACTGTTGACCATGTCCTAATTCTAGAGTGCCCATTTAAGGTTCTTTACTTGCTGATTGTTAGCGGATAGTGATTTGATGCTAGAAGCTTGTGCTTTCTCTGTATGCACTGCATTTTGATCATAAAGTTGGAACTGTTCACTTTAGAATGCCACAGTTCATACTGAGTTATTGTGCTGTTCTTTCAGGCTACAATTTTTGCTTTGGAATTCAGCATTTAAAAATGGATGGAATCCAGTTTTCTTTTGACTCATTCCCAAGTGTTTTTAAGCATGGAATATTTTGACTGCAGTAATGAGTCATCCATGTATTATTATAAGGTATTGATCAGTTTTGTGAAGAATTCATGAGCTTTTTTCCCCCTTTATTCCTGCATTAAAAGACCTAATGTGGGAATTTTAATTGATATACATTGAAGTTATCCCAACGGCACTTCTTAAAAATAGAAAATGTGGTCTGTGTAAGTAATCAGATTGTCAAAAGTGCAACTGTTGGGTATTTCCATTTTGAGTAACTTGTCAAATAACAATGTTAGAACGTGTTGACCGTTTAGAGTAAGGAGAGAAAAATGAATGCTTGTGATGGATATGAGGAAGCAAAAGAGGACTTTTATTTTGGAGTTATTTCCCTATCAAGGGCTCAGTTTGTTGAGTATTTTGAGTTTAGGGCATGTTTAGCCTGTTAACCTTTCTTGGACTGAGAGTAAGTAACACAGTAAACTCTGCTTTGTCGTGTAAATTCTGTTTTCTTTGAGATTCATGGAGTCTTGAAATACCAGATTATCTGTGGATTTGAAGATGCTTGGTGACCTGGTTCCAATAAGTCATATTCTTTTGACTGTCTCCAGTTTATTCAAGGTGGTCATGTTGGCCCATTGCTGGATTAGAGTCCTGATTTCAAAAGTGACAAAACTCTGCTGTTTTTCAAAAAGGTGTTTGAATATTCTGTTTTTTTTTGTTTCTTATAGCAAACTTTCCCATGATGAACTTAGAATTATCAGAACTGACCAGTACTGACGGCAGAGAAGACTATCTACAGCCAGGCCTTTATGTAGTTGCCTCTCTGTAGTGATCCTCAAATTCAAGCAACTGTTAGCCTGATTCCTAGTGGTTGGTATTTTTTATTTTATTTTATTATTTTTGCTCCAGTACAACTGAGTCAGGTTAGAGAAGTAGTTCCCAAGAGGCTGATAGCAATAACACACTGGGAATGATGTTTTGGATTGATTGTGATACTGGGTTTTTTTTTGTGGTTATGGTTGACATGGCATTTTGTGTTCTGGTGCAATGTGCAGTGTAGATGTGGTATTTAAGCAGCATGGGAGGAGGGATAGTCTGGTTTGAACAGCCTTTTGAATATTATCCTTGTGGAATAAGTATACCTTTTTAGAGTCTGGGTGAAAATTGCATGATTTTATAAAGATGTTAAAACTGCATTTCAGTATTTAATGCAGTGAATATTGAACTGTTTTCCTTCTATATTTATTGAAGGTTGCAGGGGGACGCTGGTAATGGGATAACTGGGCTGTCTGCTGATCCAGGGTCTGGGAAGCGCATCCGCAAGCCGTCTATGCTGTATGAAGATTTTGAGAGTCCCACAATGTCTACTTCAATTCATTCTCAGAACAATTTTGTAATTAGTCCTCCTCCACCTGAGGTATCCAACCCTAAGAAACCTGGCCGAGTGACTAACCAGGTTCAGTACATGCAGAAAGTGCTGATGAAAGCCCTTTGGAAACACCAGTTTGCGTGGCCGTTCTATCAACCAGTGGATGCAGTGAAACTCAGTCTCCCGGTGAGTGCAAATACCTAGAGGGCAAGTTGTAACATGCCAAAGTTTTGGCATCTTAATTGCTATCTAATGGATTAATAATGTTTTGATACGTGGGGGTTTGTGAATACTGCACTTCAGAGAATGAAGTGACAATGAAAATTCTTGAAACATTGCTCCCAAAGTGAGACAACTTATGACCGGTTAGACAAATGATTTTTCTGTACTGGGTGTATTAAGTGGTTCTTGAGGCCCTAGTTCCAAGCAAGTGTTTTTCTAATTCAAGCTAGAAATTAAATTGATGTGAAATATTTTATGCTTCAATTTTGTAACACTTTTCAGTACACAAGATGAAGTAGTTGTTGTAGATTTTCTTTGTCTCTTACTAAGGCAGGGATTTCTCTGCTTTGTGTAGTAAACTTGAGCAGTGGTACTTCTATGAGGAATGAAAGGCCTCATGGCTTGTCACTTTATGATGATTGTATGTTTGTCAGATGACTAGCTGCCGCCTTGTATTTTCTCTAACTGTTGGTTACAGGGAGATGGAATGTGGTTATACTATCAGTTTTGAAAGGATCTGCATTTGTGGACAACATGTAGCTTAGAAATACTTTTTGGAGTGGTATTTATGTTGGAAGCTGGTAAACAGATTGTTTCATCTGTTTTTAAAAATGACTGCCAATTTGGAACATTGTGTGTCAGTGCCCCAAATTTCAACCAATTTTGTGTCTGACAAGTCTTTCAATTTTAGGTCACACTTTTCAAGAGATTAAACAGGAGATTAATATTTTTGTGAGATTTTGTTTGTAAGAAAGGTGACAGTCATTTGCAACAGACAACCTTGCAAAAAAAAATCTGCTTGAGGCTATTTGACCCATGCTGATGATGTTGACTGATAAGTGGTGATGGGGAGGTTGGAAGCACTTCCATTCTGATTAGAAAAAGCATGCTGATTAGAAAAAGCACCCCGATGACTTCCATGTGCTTGGAACAGTCCTTTTTGAAAGTATGGCACTGTCTAACTACTTGAAGTGTCAGCTTTGGTAACGTGCTAATACTAGAGTTAGATAGGCACTTGAAATAGCAGGAATAGCTTGCTTTTTTTTTAAAACTTAACTAGGATTTACAAATTTGCATGTTGATGGGTTACTGTATCTTGTGATTTGAATAGAGCTGCTCATTTTGCCAACTTGTCATCTTTTGATCTTGTGTTTATACAATATATCTTGACAGCATTCTCTGGAAGCACTTTATTAAGCCTTATTCTGTTACAGGATTACCATAAAATAATCAAGCAGCCAATGGACATGGGCACTATTAAGAAGCGTTTAGAAAATAATTATTACTGGAGTGCCAGTGAGTGCATGCAGGACTTCAACACAATGTTCACTAACTGTTATATTTACAACAAGGTAAATTTGTTTTTGTTCATTGGTGCTCTGTTAACCCACCTGCTTTTTTCAGCATTCTGATTAGTTTAATTATTCAAAAGCATGGCTATATAACTTTCCTTGATGTAATTATTTGACTTTAACAGCCTACAGATGATATTGTGTTGATGGCTCAGACTCTGGAAAAGCTTTTCCTGCAGAAGGTGGCGCAGATGCCCCAGGAGGAAGTGGAATTAACACCTGCACCAAAATCCAAGCAGTCAAAGGGTCGTAAAACAGGAGGTACGATCCACAGTATGTTAGATTGGAGGGATATCATCTTTTTAGTGCACAAATTGATTACTTAGGCTATATCCCCACTAAGTGAGTTCTTAGCAAACAGAATTCCCATCAAGATGTAGAATTTGTTAGTATTTGTGGTCAGAATGATTTTTAAGTTTGAAAATTGGTTGGGTTGACCTACTTCTATCTATGTGAAGGTGAGTTTTGCAATATTAGTGAAGTGGATGAAGAATATTATGAACATTTTAACTGCACAGTTTCTGACCACCACCATAAACTATGAACAAAAGGAAAAGTTTTTATTCATCCTGGAAGGAATTAAATCTTTACCACAATTTTGAAAGTAGAATTGTGGCCCTTTTGAGCAGAATGGTGACTTTTGCCTTCCTACCGGGACATCTTTGTCACCCACTCTGTTAAACATCCAGACAACAGTCATTGAAATGTGAGCACTTTCATTATTGCAGGGCCAAATCCAGGAATTATTTGCCTAATGGTGCAGTGTCCGAACCAAAACAAACAGGTTACTGTGGTTGAAGCCTATTTATCCCATCACCTAGCAGGTAGTGGTAGGTCACCATTTGATGCCAAATTGGCAAAACCCACACAGGATGAAAGAATGTCAAGTCCCCATTATCTGAAATTTTTATGTAACCTGGAATTACTCTCTCTGGGAACTGATTTTGGTTGCCTTTCTCTCCTTTTGGATCAAACCTTGCTGACTGTATTTGAACAGTCTTGGCTGCAACTGGTACATTCACGTAACTCCATTCCTAGTGTGCATAGATATTGCATTTAAATGCCTCCATTTAAAAAAAAAAATCGGCTTATGGTTTGATCACCATTTTATTTATATCATAATTTTACATTGCTGTTAATGAGAATGGAGAGGTTTTTTTAATGCTGCACCATTTTATGATGATTCCATGCGTGTCAAATGATCCTAGTAATTGTCTAGTACCTGGCATCTTGCTGACGTTTTGTCTGTGAGTAATGTTGGTCACTAGACGATTCTGGGAACATGATCATGCTATTCACTTCTGAAAATGGTTGCTGTAGAGATAAGACTTGGAAGTGGCAAGATGACTTATATCTTTGGGCAGGGCATAATCTTCCTTGCGTCTAATTTTGTATGGCTGCAGCAAGATAGAAACTCTCCTCTTTAGTGCTAATGGGTTCTTTTTCACAGGGGTGCCCTCAGTCCCAGGAGGAGTGACTGTGTCTCAGGTCCCAATGGTGTCATCTGTGTCTCAACCAACAGCCTACTCTCCTCCGACACCAGAAGTGCCCACACCTATTCTTGATGTGTCTCAGACGTCTGTCATCTCTACACCAATTATGCATAAGCCCTCACATTCTCCCCCTCAGTCGGTACTCTCAGTACCACCCCCTGCACAGCCTGTCACCAAGGTAAGCCAGACTATGAAAGAATACCTGCAAATTAGATTGGTCGTTTAGGACTGCTGTTACATATTTATACACTTTAAATTTTCTTACAGTATGGGTATGCCTTATGGCTTTGTGTATCTAAATCTTTTGCTTCTAATCAAAACTAGGAGTTTTTTGTAGTGTACTTAAATTCTGTAACTACAAACCAAGTGCTGAAGCAACATGGAGTCTGATAGCATCCGTGGATTTGGAAACACTTAATGTCCCACTGTGGAGAGCTTAACCAGGAGAAATCTTCTTTCTTAAAGAAGGCAGTGTGAGTGCATTCACTGTTCCTCTCCCTGACTGAATATACCAGTAACTGAAATTAGCCACTTACATTGGAAGTGTCACAGCTAGGTCTTGTTCCAAAACAGCTCTTTCAGTCTTCCTTTTTGATTTTAAGTGAAGAGGGGAGAATTCCAGTGCAGACTACTAACCACTATTAAGGAACCTTGAGCTGCTATTTGGAGTGTGGAGGAATCTTGGCCGTCTGGCAACACAATTTCTTGATCTGCATGATGGAGGGGTTGTGGATCTCTGAGGAGCAGGGATCCTCAAGGCCAAGGTGAATTGAGATTTCCACCCTCAGTAGTTCAGTTGCTGTGCACTCACTTATGTTCTCACATCGCTGAACCTGATACCATGTTGCTCAGATTTCTGTATTTTGTTTGCGTTTGGGCTGAGGACTTCATGTTAAATGTGAGTAAACAGAAAATAGTTGTTATTTACTGGGGTGGTTCTGATAGATTGAAGTAGTATTGGAACTTTGAATGATTAGACCGTTTTAATTTCTCATTGCATTATTTCAAAAATGTATTAGCAATGCGTTTCTAAGGTAGTGATTCTAGTCCATGGGTGGTTTCAGGAGTAACTGTACTCCTAATATGTGCTGAGTGGGAGAAGGCACAAGGCTGCTATGGCTGACAATGAATGTGTTCAGTAATCAGGGTTGTGTTATGGATGCCTGTTATCTACTTGGCTCTAATTGTCTTGTATTTGAACCTGCTTAAATGCTAATGGAATAGAATTGCTGTCTTTTTAATTGGCGTCAGTGTAATTCTTTTCAACATGACTCAAGCAGTGTGTTTCGACAAGCTTCCAGTTGGTCCGATAAGTTTTACCTCTTCTGCCTGCCCTGTCCCATCTAAAAAGCTGGATGTTTAGTGTAGCTCCATTGTTTAAATATAGCTGACAACAGGTTTCTGAAACATTAATGCTACTTAGGTAGGTCTGTCTGTTGTAATGTCGCCATCATCCTAACAGACCTTGGGACTGCTTTTCTGGTTAGAGACAACTGGTGATGGTTTAACCTGAAGGACACCATGCTTCAGGCAAGAGGGGAGGTTGAGAAAATAAGCCTTCACAGTATTCCCAACCAGTGTGGAAATTGAAACCATGAAGTTAGCACCATTTGGTGCCACAATCCAACCATCTAGCTAATTGAGCTAATTTACCCAGTTTTAAGGTGGTATAAGGCTTAGTAATGTAATAGAAATCCTGTGAAGTGTGTTCAGGGCTCATAACATCCTTGAAACTGTGCTAGTGTGAGAATTATTAAAGTATGTGATGTTTTGAAACATTGCCCAACAGGATGAACTTTGAAAACTGCAGACGAATCGTTACAAACTGGTACTTAAGATCCCAGGATAAGTTGATGTAACTGCTTTTATTTTCATGTTTAGTGTCCAACTTGAAGTAAAATCAGCAGTTGGATGGTAGGTTGCCTTCCTTTTTGGGATCATGGGAGTTGATGACATGATTGTAGTAATGGCCTTTTTTTTTCTTTTTACAGAAGAAAGGAGTAAAGAGGAAAGCAGATACAACAACCCCAACCACTTCTGTTGTCACGACAAGTGGAGAATCATCCCCATCAGTAGCAGAAAGCAAGGCTGCAAAGATTCCAGTCAGACGGGAAAGTGGCAGACCCATCAAACCACCAAAAAAAGACTTGCCAGACTCTCAGCAACACCAGAGTTCAAAGAAAGGCAAATTAAGTGAACAGCTGAAGTACTGTAATGGTATCTTGAAAGAGTTGCTGTCAAAGAAGCATGCAGCATATGCCTGGCCCTTTTATAAACCAGTGGACGCCAAAGCTCTTGGGCTTCATGACTACCATGACATAATCAAGCATCCGATGGATCTGAGCACTATCAAAGTATGTCGCATCCAAGCAGCACATTGTCTTAACGCCATACCGTTTGTACCTGGATACAGTGAAACCTGTACGTTAAACTGACTCCTGTCTTCATGGTGCTCTTTCCCAGCCAAAGGCTTTGCTCATTGAATTAAATGTCTAGCTTCTGGAGTAAGCAGCTGCCTGCTGTGAGGTTACATTTGCTGCTTGTTTTAAAAAACGAAACTAGCAGTTTTAAGTGAATGGAACTTGCACCTGGATTAATCAACGCTTAATCACTGACTCCAAAGTAGTCAGTTTTCCACTGGCTGGGTTGAGCTCTGATAACTGCCCAGGATTTAAATGCTGTCTGTCTTTTTCCTTCAGTCTTAAAGGTGACTGCTAAATGCAGGTTTCACTGTACCATATACCACTGAACTCCTCCCACAGCAGCCTCAGTAAATATGGAAATGAGAAATAGTAATGTCTAAATTGATTTGGGGTGAGGGAGTGTGCACATTTATTTGCTTTAAGCATTTTCGGTGACTTGGACAGATACAGTGAAACATTTAAAGTCTTTATTCAGATCATCATTTACTGCTTTTGGACATTTGCGGTATTCCCCCAAACTGAATGAACATTAACTTCAGTCACAAGACTCAGAATTCCTAGTCCAATTTGCGATAAATCATAGCTGTGGGTGGTAATATATTCTTAGAGCTCTGATTAAACTATTGCATTGTTTTCAAAATCCACAAACTACTGAACTCTTAGACACTTGTAAATTGAACTAAAGTGGTTGAACGCTTTGAATTGCCTTTAGATATGTAAAACTGTTTTCTAATGTGAAACAACAAACTGCACAGTTTCTGGTTTGAAACCATGCAAAAGATTGGCTTGTGTTAGAACAGCGCTTGCTTTATTCCCAGTATCCAGTCTTATTTCATGTTCCTGAGTCTTCTGGGGGTGGGGTGCTCCCTGTCTGGTTCTGGGCGGTTGCTGCACCTTGAATTGCATTTGGTGTTTGTTTGCATGTTTTGAGGCCATTTCACTTATTGATGTTGATGGCGAATGATGTAGCTGACAGGATTTTGTCTCTGTTCTACCACTACTGGAGTAAAGTCTGTTGCAGTTCTAATGGTCACAAGATCCTCAGTAGTTAAATTGGTTGCTTCTAACACTTTGGGCTTTTCTGTGAAATCTGGTTAATTAAGGATGTTGAGCATCTTGTCACTAAAATTCACTTGCTGTCTAAAGTTGTATTCCCAGCAAATGAAGCTAATTATGGGAAGATGTGGAATGTGCATGTTAGCATTTTTCCTACATAGCTAGGCACTCTATTTGATTTAGATTTTTTTTTGTTATCTTTGAAACAGCCTAGTGAATTAGCAGCATAGGCAACTTGCCTTTTGGAGTGTTAATGCATCTTCTGTTAAGAGCATGTCCAGTTTTGAAAGTGTTTAGGATCAATGGGAAGTGTGAAAAATCCTAGTTTGTTTTTGATGGGCCATTCACTAAGAACTGCACCCTTCTAATTATGGTGCAGTTTGTTAAATGTTTTTTTTTCTCTTTCCCCCACCCACTTCAGAGAAAGATGGATGAACGAGAATATCAGGATGCACAAGAATTTGCAGCTGATGTCAGGTTAATGTTCTCAAATTGTTACAAGTATAACCCACCAGACCATGATGTGGTTGCCATGGCCAGGAAACTGCAGGTAATTTAAGTTTAGTACTTTTGAGAGGCCAGCTTTGTTTAACGAACAAAGTGGAGCAGAGTTCTCCAAACCTTTTAAACTTTTTCGTTGTATAGGCTAATGATTCCATACATCTTTAGACTAGCTGAATAGCTGCAATGGCTTATATATGTTTATTTATTTACTTATTAATTATTGCAGTTTGTTGAATCTAAATGAGATCTAATTAACTAATCTGAATGTGAGCTGTGACTTTTAAATCTTGCACCCCTCCCTTCTCAAGGGGTTGCGGTACTCCATACTTCCAAATAAACAATTTTCTGGTGTAGTTTATCTTTCCTCTGGACACTAAATTAAGGAAATGTTTTAAGGAAATGTCTGCACCCTCCTGTACATATCTTTAGAGCTGTGTATTCACTATAAGAATAAAATGTCCTTACTTGGGTGTAGTTGCTTATTCCAGATTAGCTGTACCCTGAAATTTGTTCCCTTAACCTTTTTTTTTTAAATTATTTCAGGATGTCTTTGAATTCCGTTTTGCCAAGATGCCAGATGAGCCTATAGAATTTGCACCTCCACCTGCACCAACTCCACTTCCTCCTGTGTCCAAATCATCATCTGATTCTTCTAGTAACAGCAGCAGTGAGAGCTCTTCTGACACAGAGACTTCTGATGATTCAGAAGAAGAGCGAGCTAATCGTCTGGCTGAACTGCAGGAGCAGGTAATCAGAAATGGTAGTAACCCTTAAATTAACCAATATTTAAAGATCTTTCTACTGAGATGCAAGGTGGGTGAGGTGCTCTTTACCACATTGCTCATTACTACTTGGGTGCTCTGTTAACTAAAAGGATGAGCACTAAGCTGGAAAGGTGAAACTTGAAAAATGCATTCTCTCGCTCTCGCGCTCTCTCTCGCTCTCTCTCCCTATTGAACTATAATAAAGATTTGGTTTCGGGGAGTTAATGTTTTGTAAGTCCTTCTCGTTCCCGTGTTATGGCTTCATTCTTGCCCAGAAACTCCTCAGTATTAAAGAGCAACTGTTCTGCCATTAATACATTTACAACAAAACCTGTATAGATCCATCGCTGGTAATTATAGCGAAGTGTATGCCATGAGGTGGTTGCAAATGCAATGAGAGCCCTGTTAATGTTATTGACAATGCTGTAATAGTGTGTTTCATTTTTTTACAGTTAAGGGCTGTCCACGAGCAGTTAGCTGCCCTCTCACAGGCTCCTATGTCCAAACCAAAGAAAAAGCGGGACAAGAAAGAGAAGAAAGACAAAAAGAAAAGGAAAGATAAGCACAAAGTGAAAGACGAGGATGAAAAAATATCCAAATCATCCAAATCAAAAGCCGCACCGAAGAAACAGTCCAAGAAAGCATCTGGAGGCAGCAGTTCAGGGAGTAACAATAAGTAAGTGCACGCATTACTGACCTAGATGCCCAGTGTAGTGGTTTTGTTTAATCTTCCCTCAATATTTCAAAGCTCTACTAAAGTAGAGTACATTACAAATTTGGATTGGGGAATGTAAAGCAACAGTTGTAAATGCTCTGGAATTGTTCAATCTATGTCTGAACTTCATGCAAAGTGCGTTGCTTTTGATACACTAGTCAAGCGCACAGCTAATGAAAAATAGCATTCACCTACTGGCTTAATGATAACTACACATTCTTTGCCATCAGATCGAGGGGTACTCTATGCTGTAGTTCAAGCCAAAATGTCTGATAACAGTAACTGCATTATTATGGATAGCTCTTTCTAGAGACTGCTTTATAGATAAAAGGCCAGTAATTAATTTTCTATTATTTCAGGGTAGAGGTAGGTTAATTTTAATGCTATATTTTTACAATTATATTTTACTAACCGTTCATAGGCAACCCAAGAAGGTAAAACAACCTCCACCCCCACCACCACCACCACCACCACCTCCTGGCTATGATTCAGAAGAAGAAGATAACTGTCGGCCCATGACATACGATGAAAAGCGGCAGTTGAGCTTGGACATTAATAAACTGCCTGGTGACAAGCTAGGCCGTGTGGTACACATCATCCAATCTCGAGAGCCATCACTTCGAGACTCCAACCCTGACGAGATTGAGATAGACTTTGAAACGCTAAAGCCATCCACTCTTCGAGAGCTTGAACGCTATGTTATGTCCTGTTTACGGAAGAAACCTCGCAAGCCTTACTGTAAGTATAATATGGGCACTTGGTTATACAAAATGTAATAGTCAAACATTTCAGCCATGAAGATGAAGCAGTTTGTTCTCCTGAGCTACTTGCTTTCTGTTTCCAATTTGGGACCAGAGATTTGGATGGGCGTAACCTCTTTTACTATAGAGGAGGAGGAGTGGGTTTTTTGCAGACTAACCTGTGCACAGGAATCCTTGGATGGAAACTGGTGTAAATGACCAGCGTTTAATGAGACCCTGACCTAATGCCCTAGTTTTGAATTGTAGGACTGTCAACACACAGCTGGTAAGGGTTGACTGCAGTTTTAATGTTTGGGCCCACAAGGGAAATTTCTGTCTAGTCGAACTTTAAGCTCTATAAATACTCCTCCTTCAACAATGGGTGAGCCCAAGATATATCTGCTAAAAAAGCATTTGCAGCCATCTTTAGCCAAAGTACTATCTTCTATTGAAGCACTAAAGAGCAGAGATGCTAGTGTCCAAACAGTGTCTTTCACCGTTGCTAATATCAAGGAAGTGCTAAGTCCCTCCACATGAAAGCACTTAGGCCCTGACATTACTGCAACAATAATACTGAAGGCCTATACAAGAATGAGGTGAGCTGTTCCAGTGTAATCCCAGCACCTAATTGGCAGTGGTAAGTGTTTTTGGTATGCCCTAGCTACGTATTCTCTAAATCCAAAATAGCAGCAGTTGCTAAGAAATAATACAATCGCTCTCACTCAATTCTATTTTCTCAGGGCCACACAGCATTTGACCTCATTTTAGCCGTTGTTCAAATAAGGACAAAGTGCCTGCACTTGAGGTCAGATGAGAGTGACTGCTTTTCACAGCAATGCAGTATTTGTCTGTGTCACCAATGATCCATTTTGGATTTGGAATCGATGGAAATGGGTTTTAGGCAGTAGGCGGAGACTCTGGGTTCTTTGGAAGAAAGGAAAACTGTTATGGCTGGCAGTCAATCATGTCAGTTTAAGGACATCACTGCAGGAGTTCCTTAGTGTTGTTAGCTGCTTCAATCATTCTCCATTTGTGCAATCATCAAACAATGTTTGACACTGTTTGTAATCCTTACACTGAAACAGTCCACGTCCATTTGCAGCAAGACCTAGAACACATTCAGGCTTGGGTTTTTAAATGGCAATTGTAGTGACCATCTCAATCAGAATCTAACCATCACTCCTTTGACATTCTGCCAGTACTTTGGCAGCTATTGTTACCCAGAATCTGAACTGGACCTGCAAAGGGGTTGATATTCTGCAGTGAGTAACTCAGCTCAACTCCCCAGTACTTGTCTTCCATCATAAGGCACAAGTTGCTGTGAATGAATAACATCCATTAGCTTTGTGGATACTGCTGCAACACTTTAGGACTTGACTTCAGCCAGGTCAAAGCCCAGTTGATTGGCACCTCGTTCACCATTAAATGAACAGTGGCAGCAGTGTGTATCATCTGCAGCAGTTCCTGGTGTTCCTCTCTTCATAGCAACTTCAAAACCAGCAACCTCTACTCCACAGAAGGGCAGTGACAAAAGATGCATGGGAACACCAACTGCACATTGATTCGAAACCATGTCATCCAAACCTGGAACCATATCAATATTTGTTTAATCAAAATTCCCGAGTTCCTTAAGTGTTGCCCATTCCGACACCTAAAAGGCTATACAGGCTCAAGAATAGTGTTCGATATCATCTTCCCCGAGCTGATTGAATGCTGGCCTAGCCAGATGTCAATGTCCACATTTTTCTCAAGAAAAAAACCCTTGGAAATCTGACAGTTTAAAACTTTATAGATTTCAATGGTATTGTTTCACATAAGAACATCTGCTTGTAATTAACCATTTGCAGCAATGGCCTCCACACCTATTTTAGTTGCTGTAATTCTACAGCTGCTTCTCAGTTCATTTAAGTACCTGGGTGACAGCATTGGATGGGAGCTGTTGGTGGACCCTAGTTAGCATATGGGCCAGTTGTGTGAAATAATTTTGAGCTGTGGTTCTAAAGTCACTAATTCTAAAACATAAAACTCAATGTCAGTGTTTTGATTTTGTGTCCTCTTAGCATCCAATCTGTTGATTGTTTAGCAAAATAACTTTATTTGCCATTTCTGTTCTCCCAGCCAAGAAACAAGCAGGGAAGACCAAGGAAGAATTGGCTCTGGAGAAGAAGAAAGAGTTAGAAAAAAGGCTGCAGGATGTGAGCGGACAACTGAATCCTAGTAAAAAACCTCCTAAGAAAGGTATTGTTCACTAGCCAATGTCTGTCAGCAATTTCTCATGAAATGCATCAGGGAGAAGTTAATGCTGGGATGTTTGATCTATGATTAGATTTTGTCTTGATTATACACTAGATCTTGTTTCTTTTGATGGAATTTTTTTTGCATTTGTCTGGTCTGCAAACTCCCATGATCCACAATGTGGGGTTAACTGCCAGATGAAGAGCAGGCTGCAGTGGGCATAGTCCCTTCTAAGATTGATCTGGTTTAAATTGACCTGAACCAAACATGAAAATACTATCTCAAGTAATCTTGTACCTACTTTTTAGGTGGGAGCAAGAAGCTAACTGGTCAAGAAGATTGTCTTGGGGAGGAATGAGTGTGCTGTAAATTGATGCAGATTGGTGGGGATGGTCTTGGGAAGAGCACAATAATGCAGAATAAACTTTTAATTTATGCAGTTCAAGGGATTTAAATAAGTGAGTGCAAATCCATAGCTGTACTAACATTTTCCCCTCTTCCTGCAGCAACTGAGAAGCCAGATCCAGTTCAGCCAGTAGGCCCTTCACGCCTCAGCGCCAGCAGCAGCAGTTCTTCAGGATCTGACACTAGTAGCACTTCCAGTGGATCAAGTTCATCAGACACCAGTGATTCTGACTCTGGTTAGAATTGGCAAAAGCATTGGCAGGTTCCTGGCGGGGGGAAATTGGTGTAGGATTGGTTCGAACTAATCTGCGGGGTCGGACGAAGTATGAACCAGACTGTTGGGAGATGGCCTGTCCCCATAGCCCGCCATTACTGACTGCAGTGTACATGGTTTGATGTGATTTGGTTTTTATATTTAAAAAAAAAACTACACAAGCGATGCATCGCAAGGACAGACATGGTAGAGGATTGCACCACTCCCTTACATATCAGCTAGATCTCTTAACTCGTCTGTCCCAAAAACGCCGTGTGCAAGGCCAGACCGGGGCCAAGGGGTATTCGAGGCTGAGGATTGGTTCTTTCTGGTTCTCAGTAGTGGAAGGCAACTCAAAGTCAGGAAAGAAGAGAGACATCGGCCTCTAAACTCAGCACCCTCCTCTTTGTTGCATAAAATCATGTGCAGGATCCAATGTGATATTTGTAGAGGGATGAGCAGCTTTGATCCCATGTGTAGAGTTGCAGTAAGCAGTCTTACTTTTGTTTTGGAAGATTTTATTTTACCCAGTTTGAAAGCATTTTAAGCTGTTGGTCTCTGAACTGTCACTCTGAAACCCAAGTTAAATAGCAATGTTCAGTGGAAATACTACTTTCCTTTACAATTTTTGTTTGTTTAGTTACATCTTGAAGATGGTTCATTAGGATTGTGCTCCAACTTCACTGTTCAGCCACTATCCAGTGGCCACTGGCTCCTCTTGCTGAGTTTACTGATCCTAGTTAGCATGGCAATTTGAGAAGCATTTTGAAAAGGCATTAATCTGGCTGAACATGAGCAGATATGCTGAGTGCTGCCCAATGCTTTATTTTTCTGATACATCCAATACTTGAATGCAGAGCAGTAATGCTTTAACCATGGTAGTGTTGGTCAGTGCACAGTCTGTAAGCAATTGCTTGATGTGCCTACCTTATTTCCCCTCCCTCTTTTGGTTTGGACTAGGCTGATTGGATAGTCTAAGATTATCCTTCACTTGGTGCCCTGTCTCATTCAGTTGTACAACTTGGCTTGGAGCAACGGATTGTTTTTAAATGTGTACAGTTTAGTTGTAGTCTTCATTACTGCAGAGGTTACAGGAAAAGCTGACAGCTGAATTTAATCTTTTTTTCATCCAGTTACCTGGTGTTTTATTTATTTTGTTACAAAATAATTATGTTTTATATTGTAAAGACTGAACCAATGTGCCTGTTGATGCAGGTCACAAGAGAGTGTAGAGTGAGATTTTAACAAGTATTGTATATACGAAGATGCACAATTGAGACGCATGTTTCTTAATGTAAAGGTGATTTTATTTTTTATCTTAATCTGTAAAGTTTTTTTCTACAGTCCGTTCCTCCGTTTTTTTGTTACTTGTAGAATTGGACCTCATGTAGCAGTTAACAACTTGTATGTGACGATGTGTATTTGTTAAACCTTCAGTTCTCAAACCTGTACAGTAAAAGTGTTCTTTAAAACAAATTTGTTGAACAATTTTTTGGGGGGGGCCTGTCAGAAATGTAGAGTTAATGATCTGGATCTGCACTGTTGAGTGGGAGGCTGAAATGTGAAACGTTAAAACTATAAAACATCGAGGTAGGTAATTTGGCACATTGAGTCAATTCTGCTATTCCATGCCTGATAATCATCAACTTGATTCTTGCCTTTTTCCCCAAACTCTTGATTCCCTTGATTTAAGGCTTGAGACACTGGCCTTTAACATTCTCCCTGATCCAGCCTCCAACAGAAGGATTTCACACCCCTCACTATCCACAGAAGTTCCTCCTAACTTTTTCAAGTATGTTGTGATACTATCAAAAACCTGAAAGTTCACATGTATTGCATCGAAAGTGTTGCCCTCATCAAGCCTTTGTTACCCTGAAAAACCAAGTTAGTTAAACAAGATAATGTCTGTTTCACTAATTCTACCCTGAATCGTTATCTTAAGCTTCTGAATGTCCACTTGTTTAAATTGGCTTGTAATTGTTGGACTTTTCCTTAATTTTTAATGTTGGATTTTTCAGCCTTCTGGCTCTCTTCCACCTAGGGAAGACTTGAGAGATTGTGGTCGCTGCCACTGCAATTTCCAGTGTCATTCTTCAGCTTCTCTGGAGGTATCTCACTTAATACCAGCATTTATCTGACATTTCTGCCCAATCATAGAACAGTGCAGCACAGGATCAGGCCCTTCCAACACCCCCACCCCCAACAATGTGCCAACCGTGAAGCCATTTCTAAACTAATCTCATCTCATTTGTGTGAACGTGGGCTTATGGCCCTTTCTTCCCTGCCTGTTCATGTCTAAATGCCTCTTAAATGTATCTGTTCCTACCAACATGTTCTAGCTAGCTATCACTCAAACTTGCTTCTCATTCCTTGAATCTCTCCCTCACCGTAAATCTATATCCCTAGACTCATTTATTTACCCTCTCCATGCCTCATAATTTATCACTATTTGTAGCAGGTTGCCCCTCAATCTGTAATGCTCTTGTGAAAACAACTTGTTCCCCCAACAGCCCCATGTCACTTCCTGCTGAGTGTAACACCTGCCCATTCACCACCGCAGTATCCAAGGGCCGAAACGTAGCTGGTAGGTGAAACAGTGCTTGACCTGCATTTCTCACAATCTAGTCTACTGTATTTGCTGCTAACAATGTGGTCCCCTCTGGGTGACTGCAGAACATTTACAGTCTGCCCCCCATCCCCCCCCAAAAAAACCAAGCTTCCCATTGTCTGCCACTTTAACATGCCACCCTGGCCAACATTTGTCTCAGGCTTGCTGCAGTGTTCCAGCGTAGCTTGGCATAAGCTGGAAGAACAACATCTTATCTGCTTGGGGACCCTCTGGATTCAATATCAAGTTCAATGGAGATGAACCTTTCAGCTCAGCAGGCAAACCTGCATCCAAACTCCAGTTCAATAATTTTAGGGTCTAAACTTCCTCCATGTCCTTGTCTCCTACCACATGGACCAGGCCTTGTTATCACAGTCTGCTATTACATGCTACTTGTTAGCCACTAACTCTCCAATAACAGGTATTCACACTCTTAGCTGGATCATTATCGACTCCTTTGTCCAACTATTCTTATTCGATTTGCAAACCCACGTTGTTTCAGTTTTTATCTCTACCCTCGTCAATCTTCACTTCCTCCAAAAAAAATACAAATTTGAGACAAGACTCTAAAGCCATGCTAAGAAGTCTGTTTTTTCCACATGCAAGTAAATCCTGTCCCCATGACTCTTCCCCAATAATCTCCCCACCACTGACTTAAGGTTCACTGAGCCAATAATTTCTTGGATTATCACTGTTGCCTGCCTTAAAGGAATAATGTTGGCTGTTCTCAAGTCTTCCGAGACCTCACCTGTGGCTAAACAGGATTCCGAGATCTGTCAAGGCCCCAGCAATCTCCTCCCTTGCCTCCTTCAATATCCTGGGGTAGGTCCCACCAGGCCCTGGGGACTCACCGAGCTTGGTTTTTCAGGACCTCCACTACCACCTCAATACTGGCAGACCCTAGAATACCAACATACTTCTCCTTAATCTTGTCCTCCTTTTGTGAATACCAATATAAAGTATTCATTAAGGACCTCATCCACTTTCTCTTGATTTTTTTCCAGCAACTTTTTTTTTCTCCTCTTAGTTCCTCTCTCCTCTGTAATCCAAGGAGCTCTAGTTTTACTTGTTCTACATTTCCCATTTGAGGAAATATTCTTTTGCCTGCACCCAAACTGATTTTTGTAAGGTAACCCGTTATTCATTACTGATTTTCTTGTTCCAGTCAATCTGCAAAGCTCAGTTCTTAGCCTATTGAAATCTATTCTTCATCAATTGATTTTTTTTTTCCCCCCTCTTAGTCTGGTTTGTTGCATGTCATTCTCCACCATCATCCTGAACTCTTAAAACATGACCATCTCTTGTCAGTGGTTCCCTACTGACACTTGGTCCATTTTCTTGTTGGACTGGAAGGAATACTGTTGTAGGAAGTTCTCCTACATGCAATCAAATGACACTGCCTTGTACATTGACTATCCCTGTCTATACTTGAAGTAATTGCAGTCTCATTATTATTAAAATGTTGGTACCTCTTTTTATTTTGCAGATTTGTAGTTCTACATCCTTTACACCTGCTTATCTATAGACTATGCAGAGCAATGCATTTGCGAGGTGCAAAACCTGTGTCCACACCACCTCATCTCTCCCCTCCCCACATTTACATTCAAGACTCTAAAGGATCATTTCAAATCCAGCAGAAATTATTCTGCGCATCCTCCCACCTCATTGACTGCATCCATTGCTCCTATTGTCTTCCCAAATCATGGACTGTTCCACATAACATCTCTGGGATACGTGCACCAAACAACCCCACTGTCCTGTAGCCAACCACTTTAATTCCCTTCACCTACACCCCTCCCCTAAGGGCATGTAAATCCTGTGCCACTTCTGCAGTCAAGTCCAAGCCACCCACCAACTGGAGGAAGAATGCGTCATCTTCTGCCTTGGGCCCCTATAACTACACTTCATCACCATTGACTCCAAATCTCCTACTCCTGCCAATGTGCTGCCCCCCCAAAACATAAACACCTCATTCCAGATCCAACCTTCCAGCTTAGCACTACCATCTTCATTCTCACCAGCCCCTCTCAATTATCTCCCACTTACCTTCCCTGTAGCACCATTTCTCCTCTCCCACCCCCTGTTAATCCCTCATCCCCCTTCACTTTCCTTATGCCCAAAACATCAGCTCTTCTGCTCTGCGGATGCTGCCTGACCTGTGCTTTTTCAGTACCACGCTTTTTAATGACTCGGGCTGCAGCAATGGTGAGAGCTAAAAACCTAATGTTTTGAGTCTAATTGCATCTTCATCAGAGCTAAAGTGTGGAAGGGGCAGCATTTATGCAATGGTAGGAGGGTGGGGGATGGGGTTGGAGTACAGAGTGAAAGGATGTTGATTGTGCAATTTAAATGATTGGGATATAAGAATAGTAGAACAGTGCTCTGTCTGACTCCCAGAATGGAAGGAACAGTCCCATATAGAGTTTCAGAGTAACAGCTAAAAGAAAGGGACAAAATTGGAGTTGGTTCATAGTTTGAAGGTGTTGAAGTCGAGAAGGAGCTAAGTCCTTAGTCTGAAGATAAGATGTTGTTCCTCCAGTTTGCACTGAGATTCACTGGCACAGTGCATCATGCTGAGGGCACACACGTGTGCATGTGAGCAGGATCCTGTGTTAAAATGACTGGCTGTGGGAAGATGAGGAGCTGGAGGTGTTCAGCAAAGCAGTCACCAGAGGTTGCAGCCTTTTTTGATTCTTGGCTTGGATCTTTTGAAACATCTTACTTTAGCTCTGTAATGCACTCATGAACCTATAAGGTCACCCCCTCATACTTTCTTTCTCCATCTTTTCTGGACACCATGCGCGCAGGAGTCTTTAATACCCAGTCTTGCACGCCCTTAAGCTAGATCTCTGATATTCCATAACTTGGGGTGGCATGGTGACTCAGTGGTTAGCACTGCTGCCTCAGTGCCAGGGACCTGGGTTCCATTCCAGTGTTGGTAAGCTGTCTATACATAAAGGAGTTTGCACATGCTCCCTTTGTCTGTGTGGGTTTCCTCCAGGTACTCCGGTTTGCTCCCACAGTTAAAGATGTCCAGGTTCGGTGGACTGAAATTGCCTGTAGTGACCAGGGATGTCTAAGTTAGGTTGATTAGCCGTGGGGAATGCAGGGTTACAGAGATAGGGGAGAGACGTGAGTCTGGATGGGATGTTTTGTTAAGCCAAATGGTCTGTTTCCACACTGGGGGTTCTAAATTCTACTCATAACAACAAAATTCCATATGGCAATCTGCTCCTTTTGTGGCATAGTGGTAGTGCCCCTAGCCCTAGACTGGGAGACTCTGGTTCAGGTTCTACCTTCTCCAGAGGTGTGTAATAACACCTCTGAACAGCTTGATTAGAAAAATGTTAATTAAAAGGGGGGAGAAAAACCATAGTTGCCGAGTTATGTACAGGCCTCCAAACAGTAGTCAGGAGCTGGGGCACAAGAAACACCAGGAGTTCGGAAAGGCAAAGTTAGTGATCATGGGGGAATTTCAATATGTGGGTGGACTGGGAAAATTTGGTTGGTAGTGGATTATAAGTAAAGGAATTTGTGGAATGTCTATGAGATGGCCTTTCGGAGCAGCTTATAGTGATGTCCACCAGGGAACAGGCAACGCTGGATTTCGTATTGTGCAATGAAGCAGACTTGATAAGGTGAAGGAATCCTAAGGGGGCAGTGATTTTAATATGATTGAATTTACTCTGCAATTTGAGAGGGAGAAAATAGAATCAGAGGTAACGGTTTTACAGTTGAATAAAGACAATTAGAGACGTTGGGGGGAGCTGGGTAGTATTGACTGGGAGAGCAGCCCAGCAGGAAAGCCAGTGGAACAGCAATGGCAGCAGTTTCTGGGAGCAATTCAGGAGACAGCAGAGATTCATCCCGAGGGAAAAGAAGGATGGTACAGGGAGGGTGAGGCAACCACGGCTGACTAGGGAAGTCAGGGATAGCACAAAAGCAAAAGAGAAAGCATATAATGTGGCGAAGGGCAGTGGGAAACCAAGGGGATTGAGAAGCTTACAAAGACGAACAAAAAACAGGGGAGAGAATGTTAAATAATAAAGGTAAGCCAGCCATTAATATAATAGAAGACTAAAAGTTTATTTCGATATATTGTTATGGACTAGGCCAGACCTCTTCAAAACATTTCAAGAAAGTAGCCTGGACCTTAACTTTGCACAATGTTTTAAGCAGGTGTAAGTGGATATCCCAGCTGGTCAAACCAATTAGTTTTACACAAAACAGAATTTATTTACAAGATTACTAAACAAAAGAAAACTTAACCTATTCGAAAACCCAACAGATTATACCAATTTACCGAGGCTGTTCCAAATTCCTGCAACAATCCCCATAAACACCCCTTGGCAAAAGAAAGTAAAATCAAACACAGGGTCTTAGAAAGGGAGATGTCAGCATGGAACATCTTCTTCCGTGTAGCTGTTTCTTGAACCAGCAGCCTAACTGACTGTCTGTTTTCAGTGAACAGCCAGACTGCTAAAAGAAATAAATTAAACCAGAGTAAAGCTGAGCTGGGAGAACTGGCCCGCTCCCCTTTCATTGTATAAGTTTCTTTTTAAAACTTGATACCTTTGGCCTGAGGCAGTATCTGTTAGCTATAATCTAATTGGCCCGAAAACCCATCCAAGCCAGACATTTCGGAATCGTTGCTTTTGTGACCGCTTGTAAAAAATGCCAAGAACATAACTTTGTAAAAGGAGCAGCGCTATCACAACATAGAGAGCAAAAGAGACGCAAAAGTGGACATTGGGCTACTGGGCAGAGACACTGGAGAGATAGTAATGGGGAACAAGAAATGGCTGAGGAACTGAATAGTTACTTTGTTAGTGTTCACGGTGAAAGACATGAGTAATATCCCAAAAATTCAAGACAGTGAGGGGGCAGAGCTGAGTGTGGTGGCCACCACCGAGGAGAAGGAGAAGTAAAACTGAATGGCCTGAAGGTGGATAAATCATCTGGACCAGATGGACTATGCCCCAGTGTTCTAAGGGAGATAGCTGAAGAAGTACTGGAGGCATTAGTGGTGATCATTCAGGAATCGCTAGAGTCGGGAAGGGATCCAGAGAACTGGAAAATTGCTAACTTGACATTATTTAAAGGGGTAAGGTAAAAGATGGAAAATTACAAACCAATTAGCCTAACCTCAGTCATGGGTAAGATCTTGGAATCCATTGTGAAAGATGAAATTTCTGAATACTTGGAAGTGTATGATAAAATAGAGCAAAGTCAGCATGGTTTCATCAAGGAGATGTCATGCCTGACACATCTAGGTTCTTTGAGGAAGTATCAAGTAAGTTAGACCAAGGAAATGTTCGGATTTTGACAAGGTGCCGCACGGGAGGCTACTGAGTAAGATGAGGCCCCCTGGTGTTAGAGGCAAGGTGTCAGCATGGATAGAAGCTTGGCTGTCTGGCAGAAAGCAGAGAGTGGAGATAAAAGGGTCCTTCTCAGCATAGCAGCCAGAGACAAGTGGTGTTCCGTAAGGCTCAGTGTTGGGACCACAGCTTTTCACTTTATACATTAATGATCCTGATCTAGAAACTGAGGGAATTCTGGTTAAGTTTGCAGACAGTACAAAGTTAGGCAGATGGACAGGTAGTATTGAGGCAGGGAGGCTGCAGAAGGATTTGGACAGGTTAGGAGAGTGGGCAAAGAAGTGGCAGATGGTGTACAACATAGGAAAGTGTGAGGTCATGTACTTTGGTAGGAAGAATAGAGGCATGGACTACTTTTGAAATGAGAAAATTCAGAAGTCTGAAGTGCAAACTGACTTGGGAGTTCTAGTCCAGGATTCTCTTAAGATAAACTTGCAGGTTGAGTCAGTAGTTTTAGGAAGGCAAATACAATGATGGCAGTTGTGGGCCCCACATCTCAGGAAAGATGTACTGGCCTTGGAGCGTGTTTGGTGGAGGTTCACTAGAACTGTCCCAGGAAAGAAAAGCTTAGTAGATGAGCAGCGTTTGAGGACTCTGAGCCAACATGGAGTTCAGAAGGATGAGGGCGATCTGATTGAAACTTACAGAATAGTGAATGATGTTGGGAAGATGTTTCCATTGGTAGAAGACAGTAGGACACAAGGGCAAAGCCTTAGAGTGAAGGGAAGTCCTTTTAGATCCGAGATAAGGAGAAACCTTGTTAGCCAGTGAGTGGTGAATCTATGGAATTCACTGCTGCAGAAGGCTGTGGAGACCAGATCATTGAGTATATTTAAGACTGAGATAGACAGGTTGAATATCAAGGGTTAGCGGGACAATAGGTTTGACAAACCTATCAGCCATGATTGAATGGCAAAGCAGACTTGATGGGCTGAATGGCCTTATTTCTGCTCCTATGCCTTATGGTCTTATGGAATCACTTCTTTCTTGGTCATCTAGGGCCCTTGTACCATTCCTGACTTCCTACATATTTCAGTCAACTCGAGTGCCTTGCTCAATCACTTGCACATACCTTTTAAGATACTATTTGGAGTCACAGAACCAGACCCTTCGGTCCAACACGTCCATGCCGACCAGGTATCCCAACCCAATCTAGTCCCATTTGCCAGCACTTGGCCCATATCCCTCTAAACCCTTCCTATTCATATACCCATCCAGATGCCTTTTAAATGCTGTCATTATAGCAGCCTCCACTACTTCCTCTGGTAGCTCATTCCATACACATGCCATCCTCTGTGTGAAAACAATTGCCCCTTATGTTCCTTTTAAATTTTTCCCCTCTCACCTAAAACCCAAGTCCTCTAGCTTTGGATTCCCTACCCTGGGAAAAAGACCTTGACTATTCATCCTATCCATATCGCCCTTGATTTTATAAACCTAAATAATATCACCCCTCAATCTGTGCTCCAGGGGAAACAGCCCCAGCATATTCAGCCTCTCCCTATAGCTCAAACCTTCCAACCCTGGCAACAACCTTGTAAATCATTTCTGCATCCTTTCAGGTTTAACAAAATCTTTCTTATAGCAGGGAGACTAGAATTGAACGGAGTATCCCAAGAGTCTGATCAATGTACTATATGGCCGCAACATGACATTCCAACTCCTATACTCGATGCACTGACCAATAAAGGCAAGCATACCAAAGCCGTCTTCACTACCCTATCCACCTGCGACTCTACTTTCAAGGAACTATGAACCTGCATCCCAAGGTGTCTTTGTTCCGCAACACTCCCCTACATCCTATTAAGTATACCATTCCTACCCTGTTGCCTCACATACATTCTTTTGCGCTAAAACGCATGCTATGTTGCTTCGCATCTCTCATTGTCTGATATGTCCGATTTCTGAACTATGCTTTTCTCCCTCAAAATTAATGCTGAAGAATATTTTAAGTGGCCCACAAACCTTCTGAAAAGTACTCTCCAGGAAATTCTTTGTTTCCTGTATGTCTTGCTGTGACTTCAACTGCCTCTGAAACCCAGATTGACTTGCGTGTGTGTCTGTCCGAGAATAATGAATCGCCCTCTCTTCCCACACTGACACATTGGTCTTGGTTTAGAGTCATAGAGATGTACAGCATGGAGACAGACCCTTCGGTCCAACCCATCCATGCCGACCAGATATCCCAACCCAATCTAGTCCCACCTGCCAGCATATCCCTCCAAACCCTTCCTATTCATATACCCATCCAAATGTCTCTTAAATGTTGCAATTATACCAGTCTCCACCACTTCCTCTGGCAGCTCATTCCATACACATACCATTCTCTGTGTGAAAAAATTGCCCCTTAGCTCTCTTTTATATCTTACCCCCTCTCACCCTAAATCTATGCCCTCTAGTTCTGGACTCCCCGACTCCAGGGAACCCTTTCAAGTTTCACAACATCTTTCCGACAGGAAGGAGACCAGAATTGCACGCAATATTCCAACAGTGACCTAATCTACCCATTCATATCTTATTAGCGTTCTCTTATTCCTATTTACTGGACAGTGTGTACCAGATTTAAATTGCACAAGATCCTTTTCTTTCTAGTAACCTCTTAATTGTCTCCCTTTGATCAAATTCATTAAGTCAATTTGTTAGTTCATATTGCCTCCTTTTAAAGTACTTTGAATATTCCTTTTCTGTGACAATTTTTCACTTACCAAATTGTGACCATTTTGGAGTTTCTCCTAGATCCATGCAGTAATCTACAATTGTAGAAACATTGGTCATGATGAATTGGATAGTTAACTGACAATCACCTTAGCAGGAGCCAATTTAATTGGTTGACTGTTAATCGCTGGACCTGGTTCTTGGGAATTAGTCGATTTACTGTCAGTGGGGGAATATTTAGGCCATAGACCATATAAAATATAACCAGGAGTTGGCTCTTTGGTCCCTCAAGCCTACTCTGCCATTCAGTAGGATATTGGCTGATTTGAGATTGCTTACATTCACTTTCTTGCCCTTTCCCCATAACCCTTGGTTCCCGTACCAATCGCGAATCTATCTCAGTCTTCAGTATACACAAGGGCTTTGTCCCGATAGCTCTCTGTAGCAAGGATTTAGGAAGACTCAATCCCCTGAGAGAAGAAATTCCTCCTCATCTCAGCCTTAAATCTGCGTCCTCTGGTCCGAGTCTCTCCCATGAGGGGAAGTATCCTCTCTGCATTTACCCTGCCAAGCCCTGTAAGCATCCTGTATGTTTCAATGAACCACGTCTTGTGTTTCTAAACTCCAGTAAGTAAAGTCCCAACCCGTTAAACTTTGCTCATAAGACATTCCCTCCATACTGGGCATCATCCAAGTGAACCTTCTCTGAACTGCCTCTCAATGAAATAACATCTCTCCTTAAATAAACTGCTCACAGTACTCTAATCTGCGGTCTCCCCAGCACATTGTACAGTTGCAGTAAGACTTCCCTACTCTTATACTGCAACCCCTGTGAAATAAGAGCCAACATTCCATTAGCCTTCCTGATTACTGGCTGCCCCTGTATGCTAGATTTCTGTGTTTATGTACAAGTACGCCCCAATTGGCAGCATTCTGCAGTTTTATTCTCTCAAAATGAACAGCTTCATATTTTCCCACATTTGCCAACTTTTTGCCCACTTACTTGATCTACCAATACCTCTCTGTAAACTGTAGTCCTCTCACAACCAGCTCCAAAACTGGCGACAGTATCTTTTCTTTCCTCCAAGTTATTAATAAATCTTGTAAACAGTTATGGTGCCAGCGCTGATCCCTGTGGAACCCTACTTATTACAGGTCACTAACGTGAAACAGAACCCCTTATCCCCACTTGCTGTTTCCTGCCCATTTGCCAATTCTCTATCCAGACCAATTTGCTACCTCCCACACTGTGGGCTCCTATGACAACATTTGGTGATGTACCTTGTTGAATGCCTTCTCAAATACCAAATACAGCATATCTACTGGTTCACCTCTAACCACTCTGGTTGAGACTTCCTCAAATCACTCTAATAAGTTGGTCAGAAATGATTTCCCTGTCATGAAGCCTGCTGATGTTGCATGATTAGACTATGATTTTCCAAATGTTCTGATATTATTAATTATTGATTCCAATACTTTTCCAACAAAAGACTAATTGAACTACTTTTTGCCTCCCTCCCTTTTTCAGCAGGAGCGTCACATTAATAGTTTTCCAATCCTCTGGTACTTCTCCAGAATCCGATGACTTTTGGAAAATTACAATCAATGCATTCATTATCTTTTCAATATTATTTGAATACTCAAACTATCTTCCATCATAAAGACTAATGTAAAATATATGTTTAACTCCTCTGCCATGTCCTTTTCATCATAACCAGAATCATAGAATCCCTTTGATGTGGAAAAAGGCCATTTGGCCCAGCAAGTTCGTACCAACCCTCTTTCACTGACCTACCCTGCCCCGTCCTCTCCCCATAATCCTGTGTTTCCCACAGCTAACCCATACACTACAGGTAATTTAGCACAGCCAATCTATCCAGCCTACACCTCTTTGGACTGTGGGAGGAAACCCACACGGACACAGGGAGAACATGCAGAGTCGACACAGAGAGTCACCCCAAGGCTGGGATTGAACCTGGGCCCATGCCACTGTGAAGCAGCAGTGCTAACCACTGAGCTACCATGCCATTCCCAGATTCACTAGCTTTGCCTCGTTATATGCTTTTTCTTTCACCCTAATACTTGCCCTAACATCCTTGATTAACTATGCTCAGTTTATCCCTCTCTCAGAATCTGGCAGAAGAGGTGGAGAGAACAGTCAGTTAAGCATACAGGTCAGCCTTTTTATTACGGGCATAGGATACAAGAGTAAGGAAGTGATGTTGAACTTACATCAGACGCTTGTTAGACCTCAGCTGGAGTATTGTGTACACATGTAGGTACAAAGAGGAGAAAGTGAGGACTGCAGATGCTGGAGATCAGAGTCTTAAAAATGTGTTGCTGGAAAAGCGCAGCAGGTCAGGCAGCATCAAAGGAACAGCAGAATCGACGTTTCGGACATAAGCCCTTCTTCAATACCGTTCCCAATTCCTTCGCCTTCGCCGCATCTGCTCCCAGGAGGACCAATTCCAATACCGATCCGCAGCTACACTGGCACCCCCCACCTTTTCCTCCGCTACATCGATGGCTGTATCGGCGCTACCTTGTGCTCCCACGAGGAGGTTGAACAGTTCACCCACTTTACTAACATCTTCCACCCCGACCTCAAATTTACCTGGACCATCTCAGACTCCTCCCTCCCCTTCTTAGACCTCTCCATTTCTGTCTCAGACGACTGACTCAACACAGACATTTACTATAAACCAACCGACTCCCACAGCTACCTAGAATACACCTCCTCCCACCCTGCCCTCTGTAAAAACGCCATCCCATATTCCCAATTCCTCCGCCTCCACCGCATCTGCTCCCAGGAGGACCAATTCCAATACCGAACAACCCAGATGCCTCCTTCTTCAAAGACCGCAATTTCCCCTCAGATGTGGTTGATGATGCCCTCCACCGCATTTCCTCCACTTCCCGCTCCTCCGCCCTTGAACCCTGCCCCTCCAATTGCCACCAGGACAGAACCCCACTGGTCCTCACCTACCACCCCACCAACCTCCAGATACATCATATTATCCACCGTCATTTCTGCCACCTCCAAACGGACCCCACCATCAAGGATATATTTCCCTCCCCAACCCTATCAGTGTTCTGGAAAGACCACTCCCTCGCAACTCCCTCGTCAGATAGTGTAAACAGAGCAGTTCAGAAAAAGATCAAGAACCTGAGGGTACACAGGGTTAAAACTGGTTTGCGGAAGGGGCTGAAGTGACACGAGAAGGTCTCCATCAATCAGTGAGGAGTTAAGGAGTGGAACGTACTGCCTGGAAATGTAGTGGGGGAGGCAGGTTCAATTTGAAAAGGAATTGGAGGTTATTTGCAGAAAAGGGATGTTCAAGGGTTTGGGGATAAAGCAGGAGTTAGGCATGAGGTAATGATGCTCATTTAAAGGGCTAGTGCAGGCACGATGACCTGAATGGCCTCCTCTCATGAAGTACTGCTTCTATGATACCGGCCACTGGCTTTGCGGAAGGCAGAAAGGGGTGGGGAGGGAAATATATCCCTGGTGGTGGGGTCCGTTTGGAGGTGTCAGAAATGTCGGCGGATGATGTGGTTTATGTGGAGGTTGGTAGGGTGGAAGGTGAGCACCAGGGGGGGTTCTGTCCTTGTTACGGTTGGAGGGGTGGGGTTTGAGGTGCGGGATGTGGATGAGATGCATTGGAGGGCATCTTCAACCACATGGGAAGGGAAATTGCAGTCTTTGAAGAAGGAGGCCATCTGGTGTGAGGTGGTACTGGTCCTCATCCTTTACAATTTCTCCTTCAAATTCTTCCACTTCCTCCAGACCAAAGGGGTAGCCATGGGCACCCGCATGGCCCCAGCTATGCCTGTCTCTTTGTTGGCTACGTAGAATAATCCATCTTCTGTCATTGCTCCCCACCTCTTCCTCCGCTACATTGATGACTGCATTGACGCCACCTCATGCTCCCGCGAGGAGGTTGAGCAGTTCATCAACTTCACCAACACATTCCACCCTGACCTTCAATTCACCTGGACCATCTCTGACACTTCCCTCCCCTTCCTGGACCTCTCCATCTCCATCAACGGTGACCAACCCAACACTGACAGTTTCTACAAACCCACCAACTCCCACAGCTACCTGGATTACACCTCCTCCCACCCTACCTCCTGCCAAACTGCTATCCCAATTCCTCCGCCTCTGCCGTATCTGCTCCCAGGAGGACCAGTTCCACCACAGAACACACCAGATGGCTTCTTTCTTTAAAGACTGCAATTTCCCGCATTTTGGGTAGGACTTATACAGTTAAGGGTAGGGCCTTGGGTAGTTCTATAGAACACAGACTCCTAAGGATTCAGGTACATAATTCTTTGAAGTTAGTGTCACATATAGATAAGGTAGTTTAACACGCGAGTCTTCATTGCTCAGACTTTTGAGTAGAGGAGTTGGGATGTTACATTGAGGATGTACAGGATGTTGGTGAGGCCTGTTTTGGAGTATTGTGACCAGTTCTGGTCACCCTGTTATAGGAAGGATATTATTAAGCTAGAGAGAGTTCAGAAAAGACCTACCTGATTGTTGCCGGGAATGGAGAGTTTGAGTTATAAGGAGAGGCTGGATAGGCTGGGACCTCTTTCACTGCAGCGTAGGAGCTAGAAAGGTGACCTTATAGAGGTTTGTAAAATCATGAGGGGGATCAGTAAGGTGAATGGCAGGTATATTTACCCTAGTGTGGGGGCTTTTAAGACTAGAGGGCATATTTTTAAGGTGAGAGGAGAGGGATTTTAAAAAGACACGAGGGACAACCTTTTTATACGTCTGTGCGAAATGGACTTCCAAAGGAAGTGGTGGATGCAGATGCAGTTACAACATTTAAAAACCGTTTTGGTAAGTACAGGAATTGCAAGGTGAGAGAGGAAACCTCTAAGGGAGATGTGCATGGAAAGTTCCTTCAGTCACCTGGAATGCGTTGCCAGCAGAGGTGGTAGAGACAGGCACCATAGTGTCATTTCAGATGTATTTAGACAGATCCATGAATGGGCAGGGAGCAGAGAGATACAGACCCTTAGAAAATAGGCGACAGGTTTAGATAGAGGATCTGGATTGGTGCAGGCTTGGAGGCCTCTTCCTGTGCTGTAACTTTCTTTATTATATGTTCTTTGAATATGGGCCAAGTGCAGGCAGGTGTTACTGGTTTAAGTTTGGTATTATGGTCAGTCCGAAGGGTCTGTTTCCGTGCTTTATGACTATATGACTCTGAAATGCTGAAATACTCCCCTCATCCTGGGCCTCAATGGCTGACTCCTTATCAACAGCAACAACTTATCCCGAGATTCTGTTTGAGACTCTAGACTGGGAGGATCAGCTCCTCACTATGTTTAAATGTGATCACCTCTCCTTCTAAACTCTGCAGATTATAGTCCTAAGAGAAAGTGAGGACTGCAGATGCTGGAGATCAGAGTCCAGAGTGTGGTGCTGGAAAAGCACAGCAGGTCAAGCAGCATCCGAAGAGAAGGAGAATCGACGTTTTGGGCATAAACCCTTATAGTCCTAGTACATTGTACCCAATCTCCGCTGCTAGGACAGTTATCCCGTGCCTGGAACAATGTGATGAGCCATCGCTGAGCTCCTGAAAGGCAAATGTGTCCCGTCTTCAGTACAGGAGCACATTATTACAGGTGTGGCCTCACCAAAACGTCCTGACTTTTGTAACAGGATGCTTTTCAAAATGCTTGTCGTCTTTACCTTTTAAATTTATGTGCAGGGACACCATATCCTTCGGAATGTAAGCATTGGATAGCTTCTCCCCATTTATAAAGTATTCAGATTTTCTGCTATTCCCAGCAACATGAAAAGCTTCCCGTTTCCTCACAGTTTACTTCCAGCTGTGTGTTTAATATAGCTTCCACCTTCCTCACAATCTGTATTTTCATTTTGCACCATTTTACTGGGAAGGCGATGGCCTAGTGGTATTATCACTCGCCTATTAATCCAGAGACCCAGCTAATATTCCGGGGACCGGGGTTTGAAACAGCAGATGGTGGAACTTGAATTCAAATAAAACAAAATCTGAAATTCAGAATCGACTGATATCAATGAAATCATGGTCGATTGTTGAAAGATCCCATCTGGTTCACTGATGTCCCTAAGGAAAGGAAACTGCCATCCTTACCTGGTCTGGCCTACATATAACTCCAGACCCACAGCAATGTGGTTGACTCTAAACTGCCCTCTGAAATGGCCTAGCAAGCTGGTCAGTTGCACCAATCCCTACTCTAATGTCACCTTCTTCTTGTTTAATATTATTTGGATCATACTTCATTGATATTTAAAATTCTCCACCCTCACATTTACCGAAATCATTTGGAACTCTTTCAGCATTTTTTTTAACCCTGATGTGATCCTTCACCTCCTCAGTTAATCACAGATGGTTCCTTTTCCCGTCCGCTATTATTTCTTAGTGGGATGGGGATGTGTTGGGAATTATGAAATGTACTTTTAAACCTTTGCCATTGCTCATGTACCATCGGACCTTCCATTTTATTTCCCGTCCAACTTATATAATTAACTTGAAGTCCTTCCTCTTGTATCAGACATTGACATATTCTCATAATCAAGTGAAGTTCTTTGATATGATCGTTCTTTCCCAAAGGATTCCTTACTATTAGCAATTAATCCTATCTCATTACACAAAACAGAATCTAAAATGGCTGCTTTCCCAAGTGGTTCCCCAATTGACACATAGCTCTGGGAAACTGTTTGGAATGTGTTCCACAACTCCATCCTCCAGACTACTTTAAATCAATTAACTTTGTCTCATTGATATCACTGACTCCCTGATTCAAGCAATACCCATGTTATGAACGCCTGTTAGTTCTCTCCAATGGTATAACTGTTGTTAAGGGTCCATAGATCACTCCCTTTCTGACCTTTGCTATGTATTTCCAACCCCAATGTTTCGCTCCTTTAAACCAAGTTCCTTATTTTTCACTGCTGTTGTCATGTCAATGTTTAATATCTGGACTGCATCACAATGCTGCATTCATCAGAAAGCTATGTGAACATGGCTTCCACTGGAGCTACTAACAGTTCCTTTTACCAATGCCACAGATGGTCCTCTGGTCATATACCTGGGCCATATTCTATCTGTAGATGAGACTTCCACCCTTAGTGTCCTTTGGCTGCATTATAAATCTGGCTGCATTTTGAATGTAATCAAGAGGTTGTTAGCCTTTGAGATTTTAGTTCAACATTTCGTCCCATCTCCTTAAAATTAGGACATTATCCTTCATTATCCCTCAATTTGATTTGATTTGATTTATTTCTTTGTGTGTGTATTTTGTTACAAAATGCAGTGAAAAAAATGTTCTATAGTGTCCCCATATTCCAGCGCCACTTTAAAACACGGAAAAATAAACCAAAACATAGAATATAAAGGCAAAGAAAAAGAAGAAATAAAGAAAAAGTGTCCATTTTTACACACCTTCTTGTTAAGTGATCTTCAGCGCTATCTCACCTCCACCGATGCCCTCGTCACTATGAGTCCTCACTGGAGATACCAATGCAGATGCCACCGCTGACACCAAGTCTCGTACTGGGCCCAAACTCGCCACCGGCTCCAAGAGTCTGCTTTGGATGCAGATGCGTCTGGAACATAAACTCGCCTCGGCTGCAGCAGCCATGAGTCAGCGCTAGCACCACCTCGTCGATACAGAAACCGCCAGGAATACCCAAACTCGCCCGCCATGCCACAGCCACCAGTCTGCGCAGGTCTGACTCACCTGATCGAGCTCTTCAACAAAACATCAATAAAATAAAAGAGAAACAAAAAAAAAAGGAGAAAAGGGATTTTAAAAAAGTAGAAAAGCAGACAGAGTGGACAACCACCGCCATTTTACCTGAAGCATGTCAGTCTGTGGGTAGAAACCATTACCCTCAGATCTTCACCCCTCCAGTAGGTGGTGCTACTGCCGTTTTATGACATTTTTGATCCTGGCACCAGGGAAGCTGGGATTCACACCTGGGAGCTGCAGCAACACCTGTCTGTTCCCCTCACCATAGAATCCCCAGCCACTATTGCTTTTCGACGCTTGCCCTCTATAACTGAGCCAGCAGTGACACAGTAAGCCTGGCTTGAGCTCGATTTCCCAGCTGAATGATCACTCTCACCGGTATTCACTCCTGAAGAGGGTGAGGTGCTCTTCGGGGGCTCCTTTCTCCTTCTTCCCTGTCTAATGGTTACCCTGTTTCCTCCCTCTCTCTGCAGACCTTTAGGCATCACCCCGTAAGCAATGCTATCGGTTCTCAGCCTCAGGGATGAGTTGCCAAACTTCTAAAACCCCAATCTTGAGCTGATAGCACCTCCTACAGTTCACTAGGACACGAAGCAGTTCCAATAATGTGTGCACAGCACGGGACTGACATTATTTAACTCGTATTCATTAGATTGCTATCCAAATTTGCCAGATCTGGGCCAAAGAAGAATACTTCAAACTGCTACTTCCTTTAAGCTGTTGTTAAAGTAGTCGGACTGTTCCATATCACCTGCCGGTCATGGGAAAATTTGTAAGAGAAACACCTTTGACCACAAGTCCATCAGGAAATGGTCAGTACGTAGTGTCCTTGAGACCCTTCGGGAAAAGGAGAGGGCGGATCCTATCGAGCGGTTCCCTGAGCAGACTGTCAAAGCCATTTGGCAGAATGCCTCATCGCCAGAACTTTCCAACAAGCTCCAAGACATGGCTTGGCTGGGGGTGAGATCTGAGAGATCCTTCATGTATGCCCAGCCTCTCTGTCCCATCACACGCTGCCCTGGAAGCAGCTGTGTGGGGGGTTGAGATTGTCACACATCTCCTTCTGGAATGTGCCTTTACAAAGCAAGTCTGGCTAAAGATGCAATGGTTTGTACCGAGGTTCATCCCGAGCAGATCCGTGACGCAGGATTCTGTGCTCTGCGGTCTGCTCCCTAGGATGCACACCGAGACGACCATCAACTGTGCCTGGAGGACCGTCATCTCGGTGAAGGACGCTCTTTGATCTGACCAAAACCTGTTGGTTTTCCCGAGCAAGGAGTTGACCCCGACCCAGTGTTGCAGACTGGCACATTCCAAGATCCAGGACTATATGCCGAAGGATGCACTAAAGCCTGGGGCAGTGAGGAAAGACCATGGTCTGAGGGCTTTCTACTGAAGGTAACTGGGGGTCTGTTCAGTTCAGACCCTCTGGGGACCTCCAAATGAATGTAAGTAGTTACCTGCAAGAGTAGAAAATGTCTTATTTTTTGCAACTGTAGAAAAATGTAAAAATTCCAAAGTTTTGTGTGGTTCTTTTTCTCTGCAGAGACTGTACAGATATAATTTAGACCTTTTAAGTGTACTTATTGATAACTTTTATGAATAAAGTATCTATTTGAAACGAATACAGTATTCTGTCATTACTCCTTTATAATCTCAGGTGCTCGAAGTTCCCACACTGTTTGTTCTGACAGTACTCTTTCACTCTAACTTTCTCCACATCCCTCCTGATCTCAGCAATTCCCACTTGCTGTTGAAGAGGTGATACAGTGTAGGGACAAAAGGACCAACAGATTTAATTCATTCATTTGTGGAAATGGCCTTTAATCTCTGCAATTTGGCTTCCCATTGTGAATGGACTCTTCCCATGGTTTTAACAGAATTATTTGTAGACTCATCTGGCATGGAGCTTAATTAAACAATATCAATAATTTGTGCATGATTTACAAGAGCTTTAACAAGTTATTCTTTTTCCTTTAATATATTTAAAGAATCTCTATAGATTCACCCTAACCTTCTCAGCCAAGGCTATCTCATGTCCCCTTTTCACCCTCCTGATTTCCTTCTTCAGTAAACTCCTGTATTCCTAGATATCTCCAGAGATTCCCTTGATCTCAGCTGCCTGTACCTGAACCATGTTGGTGGACAGGAGCTTGTAGGGGTAGATTGGAATAGTTTGTTTGCAGCAAAGGGACCCCCGGCAAGTGGGTGGCCTTTAAAGTAGAGATAGCTAGCATTCAAAGTCTTTATATTCCTGTTAGGGTGAAAGGCAAGGTTGGCAGGAATAGGGAACCCTGGATGACCAGAGATATTGAGATTTTGACCAGAAAAAAGAAGGAGGTATGGTTCAGGTACAGGCAGCTGAGATCAAGGGAATCTCTGGAGATATCTAGGAATACAGGAGTTTACTGAAGAAGGAAATCAGGAGGGTGAAAAGGGGACATGAGATAGCCTTGGCTGAGAAGGTTAGGGTGAATCTATAGAGATTCTTTAAATATATTAAAGGAAAAAGAATAACTTGAGAGAGACTAGGGCTCCTCAAGGACCAGAGTGGACATGAGGAGAACCACCTGAGATGGGTAAGGTTCTCAACAAATATTTCTCCTCTGTGTTTACTGTGGAGAAAGACATGAAGACCTGGGAACTTGGGGAAGTTAGTGGTGATATCCTGGGGACAGTTCATATCACAGTAGAGGAGGTGTTGGATGTATTGGGTGCATGAAGATAGATAAATCTCCTGGTCCTGACCAGATAGATCCAAGAAAACAGCAAGAGGCTAGAGAGTAAATTGTGGGGGCCCTGGCTGATATTTTTCCATCATCATTAACCATGGGTGAGGTCTGGAAGATTGGAGGGTAGTGAATATTGTGCCATTATTCAAGAAGGGCTGCAAAGAAAAACCTGGGAACTATCGTCCAGTAAGCCTAACATTTGTGGTAGGTAGGTTACTTGAGAAGATTCTGAGAGATAAGATATACATACATTTGAAAAGACAGGGTTTGATTAGGAATAGTCAGTATGGCTTTATGAGTGGGGGATCATGCTTCACAAATTTGTTAAAGTTCTTTGATGAAGTGACCAGGAAGGTTGATGAGGGCAGGGTGGTAGACCTAGTCTATATGGATTTCAGTAAGGCCTTTGATAAAGTTCCACATGGTAGGCTACTCTGGAAGGTTAGATCGTGCATAATCCAGGGGGAGCTGGCAAGTTGGATACACAATTGGCTTGATGGTAGGAAGCAGAGGGTAACAGTGGAAGGATGTTATGGGACTGGAGGCCTGTGACGAGTGGAGTGCCTCAGGGGTCAGTGCTGGGCCCATTGCTGTTTGTTATCTATATTCATGATTTGGATGAGAATGTGTAAGGTGTGATTAGTAAGTTTGCAGATGACACTAAAATAGGTGGTATCATGGACAGTGAGGAAGGTTGTCAGAAATTGCAGCAGGACTTTTATCACCTGGGGAAGTGGGCCGAGAAATGGCAAATGGAGTTTAACAGAGATACGTGTGAGGTGTTGCATTTTGGAAAGTCAAGTCAAGGTCAGAGTTTCATGGTGAATGGTAGGGCCTTAAGGAGTGTAGTGGAACAGAGGGACCTTGGAGTTCAGGTGCAGTGTTCTCTGAAAGTGGAGTGACAGGTAGACAGGGCAGTGAGGAAGGTTTTTGGCACACTGGCCTTCATCAGTCAGGGCACTGAGTATAGAAGTTGGGAAGTTATGTTGCAGTTATACAGGACGTTGATGAGGCCTAATTTGGAGTATTCTGTTTAGTTGCGGTCACCTTGCTATGGGAAGGACATTACTAACTGGAAAGAGTGCAGAAGAAATTTACAAGGATTTTGCCAGGACTCAAGGGTCTGGGTTTCAGAGAAAGGCTGGGCAAGCTCGGACTTTTTCCTTTAGAGCGTAGGAGACTGAGGGGGGAGTCTTATAGAGGTGCACAAGATCATGAGAGGCATGGATAGGGTGAATGCACTCAGTCTTTTTCCCAGGGTTGAGGAATTGAGGACTAGAGGGCATCAGTTTAAGGTTAGAGGGGAATGAAAGGGGCCCTGAGGGGCAATTTTTTTACACAGAGGGTGGTACGCATATGGAATGAGCTGCCAGCAGAAATGGCTGAGGTGGGTACATTAACAACATTTAAAAGGCATTTGGACAAATACTTGGATAGGAAAGGATTAGAAGGATATGGGCCAAGTGCAGGGAAATGGGGTTCGTGTGGGCGGACATTTTGGTCAGCACGGACCAGTTTGGGCCAAAGGGCCTGTCTCTCTGCTGTAGGACTCCACGACTGTATGGCAGGCATTGGCATAGCAGTAATGTCAATCTGCTGTAATCCAGAACCCCAGGCTAATTTTATTTAGGGAACTGGGTTCAAACAGCAACCATTGTTGTAAAAACCCATTGGGCTCACACATGTCCTTTAAGGAGGAAGGAAGCTGTCGTCCTTACCTCGTCTGACCTACACGTGACTCCAGACCTACTGCAATGGGGATGACACTTAACTGCCCCCTGGACTGTCAATACTGGCCTAGCCAGTGACACTCATATCCTGAGAACAAATTTAAAAATAAACATGAAAGGAAAACCTGACTCCAAATTGCCCCAAGTTGGGGGTGGGGGTGGGGGGGTGGGGGGGGGGGGGGGAGGTGGTGTGGAGAAAAGCTCTCCATTTTTAAAATTCATTGAAAAGCTTGCACTTACTGTTATACCATCATTTAGAATTATAGAATTAGGTGTGAAAACAGGCCATTCGGCCCAACAATTCTACGCCGACCCTCCGAAGAGCATCACCCCAGACCCACTCCCCTACCCTATTACTCTACATTTAACCCTGACTAATGCACCTAATCTACACATCCGTGAAAACTATGGGCAATTTAGCACGGCCAATTCATCCTAATCTGCACATCCCTGAGCACTATGGGGCAATTTAGCACGGCCAATTCACCCTAATCTGCACATCCCTGAAAACTAGGGGCAATTTAGCACGGCCAATGCATTCAAATCTGCACATTCCTGAAAACTAGGGGCAATTTAGCACAACCAATTCACCCTAATCTGCACATCGCTGAAAACTAGGGGCAATTTAGCACAACCAATTCACCCTAATCTGCACATCACTGAAAACTAGGGGCAATTTAGCACAACCAATTCACCCTAATCTGCACATCACTGAAAACTAGGGGCAATTTAGCACAACCAATTCACCCTAATCTGCACATCGCTGAAAACTAGGGGCAATTTAGCACAACCAATTCATCCTAATCTGCACATCGCTGAAAACTAGGGGCAATTTAGCACAACCAATTCATTCAAATCTGCACATCCCTGAAAACTAGGGGCAATTTAGCACAACCAATTCATCCTAATCTGCACATCGCTGAAAACTAGGGGCAATTTAGCACAACCAATTCACCCTAATCTGCACATCGCTGAAAACTAGGGGCAATTTAGCACAACCAATTCACCCTAATCTGCACATCGCTGAAAACTAGGGGCAATTTAGCACGGCCAATTCACCCTAATCTGCACATCGCTGAAAACTAGGGGCAATTTAGCACAACCAATTCACCCTAATCTGCACATCGCTGAAAACTAGGGGCAATTTAGCACAACCAATTCACCCTAATCTGCACATCGCTGAAAACTAGGGGCAATTTAGCACGGCCAATTCACCCTAATCTGCACATCCCTGAAAACTGTGGGCAATTTAGCACGGCCAATTCACCCAAATCTGCACATCCCTGAAAACTATGGGCAATTTAGCACGGCCAATTCACCCAAATCTGCACATCCCTGAAAACTAGGGGCAATTTAGCACGGCCAATTTACCCAAATCTGCATGTATGGGCTCTTGGTTCTTCGAGCCTGCTTGGCTAATCAGTAGGATCATGGCTGATCCTCTAGCTCAATGACATAATTTTGCTTTCTCCCCTTACCCCTACATGTTGCTTTTGTGAATATATTCAGTGGTTTGCTCTCCACAGTCATGTGTGGTAGAGAATTGCATCGGTTCATTCGAGATGAAGAAATGTGTCCTCAACTCAATCCTGAACGATCTACCATCTTGAGATGTGTTCCATGGTCCTGCACTCTCTATCCAAGGGGAAACATCCTCTCTGTATCTAGTCTGACCGGCTCTGTTAAAATTTTATACCTTTCAATCAGATCCGCTTTCAGCCTTCTAAATTCTTCTGAATACAGGGCCAGTCGAACCAGTCTCTCCTCAAAGCTCAGTCCTGCCATCCCTCTATCAGCCTGATGACTCCCCCACTACACTGCCTCTGTAACAAATATATCAACACTTAGGGTGGGAGACCACTGCTGCACTCACTACTCTAGGTCTGGTATCATCAAGACCTGTATAACTGCAGTGAGACATCTGAGCTCAAATCCTCTTACAATGAAGCCCAGCACACCACTTGCCTTCCCGCACCTGCCTGTCTGCTTTAACTTTTCCAGAACCACTCTAATCTAGACTCTGGTTTCCAGCATCTGCAGTCATTGTTTTTACCCTGTCTGCTTTAACTGACTGGTGGACAAGGATCTCTTTGTATGTCCATATTTACTAATGTATCACCATATTAATAATACTCTGCCTTTCTGTTTTTTCACATCAAAGTGAATAATTTTGCATTTAGCCATGTATTTGCACTGTATTTGCCCACTCACTCAACTTATGTAAACCCCCTTGAAGCCTCTTCCATCCTCCTCACAATCTCATCTATTTTTGTTTAATCAGCATAATTGGAAATTTTGAACTTGTTTCCCTCATGCGAGCCATTTATATATTGTAAATAACTGGGGTCCATGCATTGATCATTCCTGTAACCCACTAGTCACTGCCACTTCAAGTAAGACTCATTTATAAGACTTTAACATACGCTGTATACTAGACCTTAGTTAGGCCACATTTGAAGTATTGGTTACCATTCTACAGGAAGGATGTGGAGACTTTGAAGAGGGTGCTAAAGAGGTTTAGCAGGACGTTGCCTTGATTAGAGTGTCTTAGCTGGAAGGAGAGTTTGGATAAACTTGGATTGTTTTCGGCAGAGCATCAAAGGCTGAGGGGTGACCTGAAAGAAGAGTATAAAATTATGAGTGTCATAGATTGGGTGGATAGTCAGAGACCTTTTCCCAGGGTTGAAATGACAAATACTAGAGGGTGTATGTTGAAGATGAGAGGGGGTAAGTTTGAGGAAAGGTTTATTTACACAGAGGGATGGTAGGTGCCTGGAACCTGCTGCCAGGCTGGGTTGCTGAGGCTTGGTGGATGTTTCAATGCATAACAATCTTTCTCTGACCCTTTTTTGTATCTTCTGTTTGTGTCTGGTTGAAGGACATTGCCTGTGTAGCCCCTCCTCACACCCATTCACATCCTCTCCTTAAATAAAAGCAAAGTGCAGGAGACACGAGAGAGCTGAAATTAAAATGGGAAATTGCTGGAGAAATTCAGCAGGGCTGGGTCGCATCTGCAGAGAGAGAGAGACAAGCAGAGTTAACGTTGAGTCCCAGTAGCGTACAGAGTAGGGGTTTTTGTAGAACAGACAAGACTAAGGGGCTTTAACAGGGGTTTTAGAAAAAGTCATGATGCTTTTTAAAGAGAGAACTGGCAGGAGGATCAATAATCACAGTCATAGAGTCAGAGAGATGTACAACACGGAAACAGACCCTTCGGCCCAACTCCTCCATGCTGACCAGACATCCTAACCTAATCTAGTCCCATTTGCCAGCACTTGATCTACATCCCTCCAAACCCTTCCTATTCATATACCCACCCAGATGCCTTTTAAATGTTGTAATTGTACCAGCCTCCACCACATCCTCTGGCAGCTCATTCCATACACGTACCACCCTCTGTGTGAAAAAGTTGTCCCTTAGGTCTCTTTTATATCTTTCCCCTCTCACCCTAAACCTATGCCCTCTAGTTCTGGACTTCCCCACCCCAGGGAAAAGACTTTGTCTGTTTGCCCTATCCATGCCCCTCATAATTTTATAAACCTCTATAAGGTCACCCCTCAGCCTCCGACGCTCTGGCAAAGGTGAATTTCTTTGAGGCAGAGAGTGTTGTAATCAGTGGAAGCAATTCAACCATGACTTGCAAAAGGCATGTGGATAAAGGTTTGATTTGGAAATATTTACAGAGCTCTGGGGAAGGAATTGGAAAAGCAATGGGATGAAATGCTCCTTCAATGAGGCTGCACAGGTACAATGTGGTGCAGTTGTGCAGGTTTCCACAGTGATGAATCGTCCTTTTGTATTGACCAGGAAGTGTGACACAGTCCTTTATAATCCAGCCTGTCCACAGCCAGGTTCTGGAGGTTTCCATGGTGACCCGTCTTTTTTTTTCCCTTCTCGTTCCAGCCGAGCAGCATGAATCAGCAATGCTTTTCCTTCACCCCCCCATCTGGAGGTAATTTCACCCTTCATACACAATATTTTCTTTGTTCTATACAATACAAAAAACAGAAAATGCTGAATATATATTCAGCAATCAACCGGATTTCCAAACAGTGCTTGATTTTGCACTTCCCCAAGAACAAGTTGCACCCATAGTGCACAATAGTCCCTCCTCATTACGGGGGGAGACTGATTCCAGACTGGGTTTGATTTAACCCACAGGTTGTGACGCTGACTTTTCAGACATTCCTGCCTGCTCTCTGACCTCACTGTGATTGTGCCCCCCCACCAACTTCTAACGAAGCTCAATCCCCTCCTGTTCAGATGAAACAGTCTCCACACTCAATATTGACTTCCCCGATTTCAGTCGTCATTGTTATTGTTTTTTTTTCAGAGGAAGTGCTGGTTTAATGTCAGCATTTCACCTGACTGACAGCCATCGCCCTACATCAGCACATCTTGTGTCATTTCTACCTTATCCCTTTGATTCTTTTTTCCAAGTTTTTTTTCCCCCTTTGTCCAGCTTAAAACAGAGTCATAGAGATCTACAGCATGGAAACTGACCCGGCGGTCCAACTCGTCCATGCTGACCAGATATCTTAAAGAAATCTACTCCCATTTGCCAACACTTGCCCCATATCCCTCCAAACCCTTCCTATTCATATACCCACCCAGATGCCTTTTAAATGTTGTAATTGTACCAGCCTCCACCACTTCCTCTGGCAGCTCATTCCATACAGATACCACCCTCTGTGTGAAAAAGTTATCCTTTATTTCCCTTTTCAATCTTTCCCCTCTCACCCTAAACCTAAGCCCTTAGGTCTGGACTCCCCCACCTCCTGGAAAAGACTTTGTCTATTTACCCTATCCATGCTCCTCATGATTTTATAAACCTCTATAAGGTCAACCCTCAGCCTCTGACGCTCAGGGAAAACAGTCCTAGCCTGTGCAGCCTCTCCCTGTAGCTCAACCCTGGCAACATCCTTGTAGATCTTTTCTAAACCCTTTCAAGTTTCACAACATCTTTCCGACAGGAAGGAGACCAGAATTGCATGCAATATTCTGATAGTGGCCTAACCGGTGTCCTGTCCAGCCGCCAACATGACCTCCCAACTCCTGTACTCATTTCCAATGGTTCTCAATTCCCTTCCTCTTGGGCTATCTCAGGGTTTGCAGGGCACCCTGTTTGTTGCCCACCCTCCGTGTCAGAATGGCTGACCGGTTTGGGAAGGCAGTACACTGCAATCTGGGAGCGCTGCATGGCGCCCAGGACCCAGGGTCGATTCCCATCCTTGGGTGACTGGCTGTGTGGAGTTTGCACATTGCCCCCGTGGGCTTCCTCCGGGTGCTCCGGTTTCCTCCCACAGTCCGGACACATGCAGGTTAGGGTGAATCGGCCATGCTAAATTGCTCATAGTGTTCAGGGATGTGCAGGCTAGGTGGGGGATAGCCATGGGAATTACAGGGTTATGGAGATAGGGTGGAGGATGTGGGTCTGGGTGGGATGCTCTTTGGAGGGTGGGTGGGACTCAATGGGCCAAACGACCTGAATCCACACTGTAGAGATGCTATGATTCTATTTTAACTCAAAACAGAGGGTCAGAGTAAGGGGGTGGTGTTTGTAAGTTCCAGCCCCTATATCTGCGAGCTGGTATTTGGATTGTTGCCATGGCAGCCTCTGAGCTCAAGGCAGATGGTAGGAGACGATTCTGTGATGTGTAAGTTCTGCTGTGAAACAGTGACGTGGAAACATGGCTCGGTTGCCTTTATGCCTGCTCCCCAGTAATCTTCCCACCTTTGTGAAGCAGCCTCGCCTTGGCATCTGAGTCCTGAGACAATGCCCTGCAGTCTGGTGCCAATCCTCAGGTCTCTGGCCCGTTGCTGCATTGGTTAGTGGATCACTGGCCTTTGGAAGCCAAACACCTTTTAAGAACAAGAGACCATCCATGTTTGTTTAAAACAGCTACGTGCGAACTCTGAGTAGGGATGGTGTGTCTCGGCTAACGACCCATGATTCACCATTCCCCACCAGGGTGGCCAATCTTTGACGTCCACTCCACCTCCCTCTTTCCCATGATTCCCTGAGAAATCAAAGCTCTGTCTAGCTGACCCTTACTCACCGAGGTGGAAGCTTCCAAATAGTCACATCTCTCTGAGTGAAGTATTTTCTCACTTGGCTCCATCCTGAGTGACCAGTCCACATTCAGAGACTCTTGATCCATGCTTTAGATTCACCAAGCTGCAGAAACCTCTCAGTGCCCATTGTGTTGTGCTCCTTCAAAGCCTTTGTCTGTTTCAATGAGATCGCCTTCTCCTAAACTCCAGGGAATACAGAACCCCACACGTCCAACCCCTCAGAGAGAGAGAGAGAGCTGAACCCTCTCATCCTAGTGACCAATCTACTGATTAACATGACATCTTTAACATAACGCAAAATCCAAGGAGCTTCACACGGGCATTATAAACGAACATACAGCACTGGGAGAGGATACAATGTTGGGTTAAAACAGCACAGTTTTTTTGAAGGAGGACAGTGAGGTGCTGAGGCAGTGAGGTGTAGGGAGGGCGTTCCAGAGGTTAAGCTCCAGGTTCCTGAAGACACAGCCACCAGTGATGAGCCATTACAATCAGGGCAGTCCAAGAGGCCAAAATGTCTGGTGAGGAGGATCTGCTCTATTCTACTGACCGACAGGATGTCCCTTCTGTGTGACCTACATTACCTTGGGAAATTGTTTAACTACCCCTGAGTAAAAGTGTCTTTCTTGTGTTCAAATTCTCCCTTTTTCTTCTTTGTCCTGAGAGCATTTTGTAGAATATAAATGGTATGACATAAGTAATAGACTCATCCAGCATGGAGACAGACTCTTCGGGCCAACCAGTCCATGCTAGCCATGTTCCCAAACTAAACTAGTCCCACCGGCCTGCGCTTGGTTTTTTTTCCCTCCAAACTTTTCGTATTCATGTACTTATGTAAGTGCTTTTTAAACATTGTAACTGTACTCGCATCCACCACTTCCGCAGGAAGTGCATTCCACACATGGACCACTCTCTGTGTGAATAAAATGCCCCTCATATCCTTTTTAAAGCTTTCTCCTCTCACCTTAAAAAAAATGCCCCCCAGTTTTGAAATCCCCCATCCAAGGGGAAAGACCCCTACTATTCACCTCATCCATACCCCTCATGATTTGATAAACCTCTATGAGTTGAAGTCCCCAAACACCCTCCCAGATACTGAGGGTGGGAGGGGTCTTCCACATTGAGGATGAAAAGTGAACCCTAGTTCAGACGTGGATACTCACCATCAGAGAATCAAAGCAGCAGTCACTTACAGCAATCTAAACTAGCACAGTTTAGTGAATGAACTCTTGGTATTAAGTTCCCTTTAACCAGTCAAGGTGTTTTAAAACGGCCCAAGTTATTATTTTCAACATCTGGCACAAAGAGTTGATTCACTTTGACTCCTGCCTCACAGGTTTTGTGTCAAATATAGCGCTTGCACTTTCAGAATGGTCTTCCCAAAACATGCATCTTTCCCCTCTCTCTTTGTGATTGATCTGGTCACATTTGGTGCTCGAATAGCATCCCATGGTTTGTCCAGAAGGCATTGGGGAAGTGTAGATTATTGAGTTTTCTCTACCAGGAGGTGAGATCATGGCACATCTGATAATGTCCAACTCCACCCCTCTGCCTTTTCCCCATAACTCCCAATTCCCTCACTGATTAAAAATCTGCCTGCCTGTCTCAGCCGGAAATAAACAGCATGAGAGCTGCCTGCGGTATAGAATTCCACAGATTCACTCCCCTCTGAGAGAAGAAATTCTTCCTCATCCCTGAGTTAAATGGGAAACAGCAGAAACCATTAAACAGAGCAGGATGCGTATTTTAACTCTCTGGGAAAGCTTCACTCTGTCAACCATTTATTCCACTGGCTGCATGCATGACCCATACACTGATGCGTCAAAGTGTGTACGTCTATACGACTGACTGCTGAATGTCAAACTCCCTGTTATAACTGCAATGTTTGTGTGCTAGACCATCAAAAGGCCCCTCTTGATCTCATTGGCTAAAGGGAAACGGAATATTTCTGACTACAATAAACTACAAGCTTAACCGAAGAGCCACTGTGCTGCTTTCACCAACAAACTCATGGAAGCGATGTTCCACTAGGCAAGGGGTTCTGTCGGTACAGCAGTAACACACAGCTCCCAGCTCATGGATTCAAGTACAACCAACCACATTCCCTGTGGGAGCTGCTGGAGTTTGGTTACTCACTAACCCTTGACACCCCCCTGTTCTGTGGGAGCTGCTGGAGTTTGGTTACTCACTAACCCTTGACACTCCACTGCTCTGTGGGAGCTCCTGGAGTTTGGTTACTCACTAACCCTTGACACCCCCCTGCTCTGTGGGAGCTCCTGGAGTTTGGTTACTCTAACCTCTGATGCCCCCCTGCTCTATGGGAGCTGCTGGAGTTTGGTTACGCTCTATCCCCCGACATCCCCCTGCTCTGTGGGAGCTGCTGGAGTTTAGTTCCTCACTATCCCTTGACATGCCTCTGCTCTGTGGGATCTGCTGGAGTTTGGTTCCTCTAACGTCTGATGATCCCTTGCTCTGTGGGAGCTGCTGGAGTTTGGTTACGCTCTATCCCCTGACATGCCTCTGCTCTGTGGGATCTGCTGGAGTTTGGTTACTCTAACCTCTGATGACCCCTTGCTCTGTGGGATCTGCTGGAGTTTGGTTACTCTAACATCTGATGACCCCTTGCTCTGTGGGAGCTGCTGGAGTTTGGTTACTCTAACCTCTGATGACCCCTTGCTCTGTGGGAGCTGCTGGAGTTTGGTTACGCTCTATCCCCTGACATGCCTCTGCTCTGTGGGATCTGCTGGAGTTTGGTTACTCTAACCTCTGATGACCCCTTGCTCTGTGGGATCTGCTGGAGTTTGGTTACTCTAACCTCTGATGACCCCTTGCTCTGTGGGAGCTGCTGGAGTTTGGTTACGCTCTATCCCCTGACATGCCTCTGCTCTGTGGGATCTGCTGGGGTTTGGTTACTCTAACCTCTGATGACCCCTTGCTCTGTGGGAGCTGGTGGAGTTTGGTTACTCTAACCTCTGATGACCCCTTGCTCTGTGGGAGCTGCTGGAGTTTGGTTACGCTCTATCCCCTGACATGCCTCTGCTCTGTGGGATCTGCTGGAGTTTGGTTACTCTAACCTCTGATGCCCCCCTGCTCTATGGGAGCTGCTGGAGTTTGGTTACGCTCTATCCCCCGACATCCCACTGCTCTGTGGGAGCTGCTGGAGTTTAGTTCCTCACTATCCCCTGACATGCCTCTGCTCTGTGGGATCTGCTGGAGTTTGGTTCCTCTAACGTCTGATGACCCCTTGCTCTGTGGGATCTGCTGGGGTTTGGTTACTCTAACCTCTGATGACCCCTTGCTCTGTGGGATCTGCTGGAGTTTGGTTCCTCTAACCTCTGATGACCCCTTGCTCTGTGGGAGCTGCTGGAGTTTGGTTACGCTCTATCCCCTGACATGCCTCTGCCCTGTGGGATCTGCTGGAGTTTGGTTACTCTAACCTCTGATGACCCCTTGCTCTGTGGGAGCTGGTGGAGTTTGGTTACTCTAACCTCTGATGACCCCTTGCTCTGTGGGATCTGCTGGAGTTTGGTTACTCTAACATCTGATGACCCCTTGCTCTGTGGGAGCTGCTGGAGTTTGGTTACGCTCTATCCCTCACCACCACCCCTCCTCTGACCAGCACCCCCTGACCACCCTGCAGTGTCGAAGTAAATGATCGAAGTGGAGGCCATTAATGGATGAGCAACAATGTCGATCCTCCCATGGAAGTAACACATTGTAAACCGGCTGGAGGACCCGAATGTTTGACCTTTGACAATGTCCATGGGCTGTGCAGCGGAGGTCCCCTGGGCAGCAGCTCCTCTCATGTTCCCTCAGTCTGACTGGAGGAGTGGATACTTGCTTTCTCTGCTCCTGTCCATTGACGACTCACTGAAATCTGCTCATTCTGGGTCGAGGTCTCTTGATATTCTCGGAGCGAACTTGGTATTCTCCGGGAACACTGGACCGTGCCAGGCTGTGAGACTGGGTAGCCCACACCCCTGGGCCTGGCCCCTGGTGCATTCAGTCTTGGGGCATCTTAATCAGGCTGGGTCCCTTCGTTTCCCATTCTCGCAGCGGATTTCCACCAACTCCTCCCTCACTCCATCCCTGCCAGACGGTTATTTGACGGGGTCAGCGAGCATTACCACTGTTAAAGCAGCTTTGCATTTCATCAGGTGGAAGTGCAGACCATGCAGCGTCCACTCTGTGTACACTCCTGGCTCTCTGTGGCAGAGGCCAGAATGCCCTCTTCACCTCATCTGCCAACTTCCCAGGATTAGCTAAATCGAACATGCGTTACTGGGGTGAAAAATTGAGGACAACTACTTATACAAGTATTGCAATTTGTCACTGAGAAGGAGGCTGACTAATATGCAAGTATGAAAAAGCAAGATTTTGATTCATCTTATAATTTCAGCTTAACTTCCACATCACAATCTACAGGAACATGCCAGTCTCACCTTCCTTCTGTCCCTTGCTATTTTACACAATATATTCACAGGTTCTGAGCTCCCAGTCTTTTGGACCTCCTGGATTCTGATCATCTCAAAACCAGTGATGTCGCTGCAGGTTTATTGTCAATTACCACGAGTGACTGGAAGTCGACTGGGCGGCACAGTGGCTCAGTGGTTAGCACTGCTGCCTCACAGCACCAGGGACCAGGATTCAATTCCCACCTTGGGCAACTGTCTGTGCGGAGTTTGCACATTCTCCCTGTGTCTATGTGGGTTTCCTTCGGGTGCTCCGGTTTCCCCCCACAATCCAAAGATGTGCAGGTCAGGTGAATCGGCCATGCTACATTGCCCGTAGTGTTAGGTGCATTAGTCGGGAGTAAATGTAGGGTGGGTTGCTCTTCGGAGGGTCGGTGTGGACTTGTTGGGCCGAAGGGCCCGTTTCCACATAGTAAGGAATCTAATCTAATCTATCAGCAGGAAAATGGGAACAGAAGCTGTATGGCTGAGTCTGTTTCAAAAGCTCATCTATACACTGGATACTTACACCACCCATTTTCCAACTCACTCTTATCCTCATTTTCATCAACAATGAAACCTTGAGAGTCTGAGCAACAGACGTCCTGGTAAATCTCTTCCGAACCCTCTCCAGTTTAATAATACCCATCCTACACCAGGGCCACCAGATCTGGGCACAGTACTCCAGAGAGGTCTCACCAACGTCATGTACAACCTCCACATGACTTCCCAACTCCTATACTCACAGGTCTGGGTAATGAAGGCCTGCGTGCTAAACACTGTCTATAAACATAAGGATAAGGAGTGGAGTCAGCCATTCGGCCCTTTGAGTCTGCTTCACTATTCAGCAAGGTCATGGCAGATCCATCTGTGTTCTGATTTCTGCATCTCGATAATCTCTGTCCAACAGGAATCTCTCCCCCATTTAAAAGAAATGTGAATATGAAATGTCTGGAGACACATGAGCCAAGCACAGGCAGAGGGGACTAGTTCCCTTTTATTCATTCCGCTCTATCTAACCTTAAACTGATGCCCTCTAGTCCTCGATGCCCCAACTCTGGGAAAAAGACTGAGTGCATTCACCCTATCCATGCCTCTCATGATCGTATACACCTCTATAAGATCCCCCCTCTGTCTCCTAAGCTGTAAAGAAGAGTCCTAGCTTATCGAACCTCTTCCTAAAACTCAGACCCTTGAGTCCTGGCAACACCCCTTCCTATAGCAAGTGCGCCCTCACCTATGTCCTGGATAGCTGGAACATAACTTCCCAACTTCCATACTCACTGCCCTGACTGATGAAGGCCATTGTGCCAAAAACCTTCCTCACTGCCCTGTCTACCTGTGACTCCACTTTCAGAGAACACTGCACCTGAACTCCAAGGTCCCTCTGTCCCACTACACTCCTTAAGGTCTCACCATTCACCATGAAACTCCGACCTTGATTTGACTTTCCAAAATGCAAGACCTCACACTTAACTATATTAAATACCATTAGTTTTATAAAATTAATAAATTAACCCTGTTCCTCCCAATAAGTTGTACAAGTGAGAGCAAGCCTTCCTGATATAACCTTACAATTACGGATCAATGCTTGAATTTCAAAAGGTTACAAAGGGCAATAATCCTCAATAATTCATTTATCTGGTCCCCTGTATCATCACATGGTCTCTGAATACAACCAGTCCACAGACTGACCCCCTACCCACACATACCCACCCCCTCTCTCTCCCCAAACATCACCAATTCCCCTCCCACGCCCTGTCATCCTCTTTCTCAGTGCACAGTCTATGCTCCAGTGTAATAGTGGCAGGTCAGGCAGCATCTAGGGAACAGGAGAATCGACGTTTCGGGCATTAGCCCTTCTTCAGGAATGAGGAAAGTTGGTCCAGCAGGCTAAGATAAAAGATAGGGAGGAGGGACTTGGGGGAGGGGCGTCGGAAATGTGATAGGTGGGAAGACGTCAAGGTGAGGGTGATAGGTCAGACTGGGGTGGGGGCGGAGAGGTCGGGAAGAAGATTGCAGGTTAGGAAGGCGGTGCTGAATTTGATGGATTTGACTGAGACAGGCTGGGGGGAGGGGGAATGAGGAAACTGGTGAAATCCGAGTTCATCCCTTGTGGTTGGAGGGTTCCTAGCCGGAAGATGAGGCGTTCTTCCTCCAACCGTCGTTTCGCTGTGGTCTGACGATGGAGGAGTCCAAAGACCTGCATATCCTAGGTGGAGTGGGAGGGGGAATTGAAATGTTGAGCTACAGGGTGGTTGGGTTGGTTGGTCCGGGTGTCCCAGAGGTGTTCTCTGAAATGCTCCGCAAGTAGGCGGCCTGTCTCCCCAATATAGAGGAGGCCACATCGGGTGCAAAGGATGCAATAGATGATATGTGTGGAGGTACAGGTGAATCTGTGGCGGATATAGAAGTTTCCTTTGGGGCCTTGGAGGGAGGTGAGGGGGGAGGTGTGGGCGCAAGTCTTGCACCTCCTGCAGTTGCAGGGGAAGGTGCCGGGAGTGGAGGTTGGGTTGGTGGGGGGTGTGGATCTGACGAGGGAGTCACGGAAGGAGTGGTCTTTACGGAATGCTGATAGGGGAGGGAAGGGAAATATATCCTTGGTGGTGGGGTCCGTTTGGAGGTGGCGGAAATGACGGCGGATGATGCGCTGTACATGGAGATTGGTGGGGTGGTAGGTGAGGACCAGTGGGGTTCTGTCCTGGTGGCGGTTGGAGGGGCGGGGTTCCAGGGCGGAGGAGCGGGAAGTGGAAGAGATGCGGTGGAGGGCATCGTCGACCACGTCGGGGGGGAAATTGCGGTCCTTGAAGAAGGAGGCCATCTGGGATGTGCGTTTTTGGAACTGGTCCTCCTGGGAGCAGATGCGGCGGAGACGAAGGAATTGGGAGAATGGGATGGCGTTTTTACAGGGGGCAGGATGGGAGGAGGTGTAGTCTAGGTAGCTGTGGGAGTCGGTTGGTTTGTAGTAGATGTCCGTGTTGATTCGGTCGCCTGAGCTAGAAATAGAAAGGTCGAGGAAGGGGAGGGAGGAATCTGAGACTGTCCAGTGTAATAGTATTGACTCTCAGTGCACTGTGATTGACGCTGAGTTTGAAATCTGAATTTTGAGAGCCCACATTTGTGCCATCTTACCCTCAGTGTTACTCACACTCACTCAATTCCCCCATTCTTCAGCCCCAGACCCGCTTACCCTAACCTTCACAGCCAGGTTCCACACTCCCCTTTGTACAGCTCACCCAGAACCTTCCTGGTCCCTGTTAACTCCCACAGTCCTCTCCGCATTAACCTCCAGCAGTTTCTTTTCCCCTGATGCACTGATGACACCCTCCATGCTGTAAACCTCCAGGCCTCCGCCATTACTATCTCTGCAACCATCTTCCGATTGGCTGACCATCAGCCTTACCCTGGCCACCTCTACACCCAATTCCACCCGTGGGAAAAAGACCCATATTCATCAGGGAAAAGCAGAATGATGGAGATCTGAAACAAACACAGGGAGTGCTGGAGAAACTCGGCAAGGTGTGACAGCATCTGTGGAGACAGAAAGGAAACAGAGGTAATGTTTCGAGTCCTGTATTCAGAACTGAAAGCTGTTGGATAATGGTGTTTTATAACTCTGATAGAGAAGGAGAAGTGGCCAGTGTTGGGCAAATGCTGGAGAGGACCCAGTGTAAAAGACTTGTTCATCAGGGAGAAATCCTAACAGCCTTGACACCCTGGCCATCACGTGACCCGGGGGTGATGGTGTTGTCATAGCGATTACTCTGTTGTTAAGGATACAAAAAACCCCCAGGCAAGAGGTGCAGAAACACCCAGTGGGACCCATGGCTCTGAAGTCATTTGTTACTCCGAAGCTGTTAAATGTAACAGTATGTCATATACTCACACGGTGGAACGCAAAATATTGTGAAAGGCTTCTGTCTAATTTGCCTGAAGCCACCCTGCTCCCACTTTCGAGCTCTGTCTTTCAGTGCTCTCCTTGCTCCCCCTCAGTCTCATTCACAAACCACCCCCATGTTCCTGCTGCTGGTCCCAACCTTCACATCTTGCCCTGTCATAGAGTCATAGAGATGTACAGCAGGGAAACAGACCTTTCGGTCCAACCTGTCCATGCTGCACAGATATCCCAACCCAATCTAGTCCCACCTGCCAGCACCCGGCCCATATCCCTCCAAACCCTTCCTATTCATATACCCATCCAAATGCCTCTTAAATGTTGCAATTGTACCAGCCTCCACCATTTCCTCTGGCAGCTCATTCCATACAGATACCACCCTCTGTGTGAAAAAGTTGCCCCTTAGCTCTCTTTTATATCTTTCCCCTCTCACCCTAAACCTATGCCCTCTAGTTCTGGACTCCCCCACCCCAGGGAACAGACTTTGCCTATTTATCCTATCCATGCCCCTTATAATTTTGTAAACCTCTATAAGGTCACCCCTCAGCCTCCGACGCTCCAGGAAAAACAGCCCCAGCCTGTTCAGCCTTTCCCTATAGCTCAGATCCTCCAACCCTGGCAACATCCTTGTAAATCTTTTCTGAACCCTTTCAGATTTCACAACATCTGGTCTCCTTCCTTTCGGAAAGATGTTGTGAAACTTGAAAGGGTTCAGAAAAGATTTACAAGGATGTTGCCAGGGTTGGAGGATCTGAGCTACAGGGAGTGGCTGAACACTCTTCCCCATTCACACTCCATCCCCTCATTCCCCACTCCAGTCTCCCATTCCTACTCTATCCCTCCATTCCTCACTCCTTTCCCATTCCACACTTCATACCCCCATTCCTAATTCCATGTCCATTTCCCATTCCATCTCCGCATTCCCAACTCCACCCCCCCCCCCCTTTCCCACTCCATCCACCCAGGGCTGTTTTCCCTGGAGCGTCGGAGGCTGAGGGGTGACCTTATAGAGGTTTACAAAATTATGAGGGGCATGGATAGGGTAAATAGACAAAGTCTTTTCCCTGGGGTTGGGGAGTCCAGAACTAGAGGGCATAGGTTTAGGGTGAGAGGGGAAAGATATAAAAGAGACCTAAGGGACAACTTTTTTCACGCAGAGGGTGGTACGTGTATGGAATGAGCTGCCAGAGTAAATGGTGGAGACTGGTACAATTACAACATTTAAGAGGCATTTGGATGGGTATATGAATAGGAAGGTTTTGGAGGGATATGGGCCGGGTGCTGGCAGGTGGGACTAGATTGGGTTGGGATATCTGGTTGGCATGGACGGGTTGGACCGAAGGGTCTGTTTCCCTGCTGTACATCTCTATGATTCTGTGACTCTATCGTTCCGATAGGAAGGAGACCAGAATTGCACACAATATTCCAACAGTGCCTAACCAATGTCCTGTACAGCCGTAACATGACCTCCCAACTCCTGGACTTGGTTATTTTCACTGGCTTCGTCTTGTCCCATTAGATTAAAGATGCTACATCAATCCAACAGTGAAAGTAACTATTGTCCTGGATTTCAAATCAATCATTCACTGGGATAGAACAATCTGCACTTTTTCCAAAGGGGAACTTACCTGGATTAGATAAACCTTGACCCTGTGTTGCTTTGAGGTCTGTAAGGTGGTTTACATGATTTTTAATTGACACACACCCTAGCTCTCGGATTAAATCCCAGTCCATTTCTTGCTGTGGAATTCCCCGAGTTTATTCACATTGAATGTATTTTCCCTGGATGAATGCTTATAGTGAGGTGCATTTGACCTCGACTCTCGCTTTTCCATCTATATAGATCTCGGCTGGTCAACGCTAGCCTTTACGGAGCAGGGTGACAGTCTGGAGAACCTGTCTGATTCAGGGATGAGGCTCCCTCATGGACTTCACTTTGAGGAAGGAGATGGTGTGGATTTCCAGGACGGAAAGATGGATAATGCAGGGAGGAGAGGCAGAGGACAATCAATGTCATTAAACAGATCAGAAATACTTACAGAGAAATACCCAGTCTGACCCCAGAACTGGAAGCCAGCAGATTATACAGTTACAGAGTCACACCTGCCTCTAATATTGAACTACTTTTTGTTGCTACTTCCCATTCCCTACTCCATTCCCGATTCCCCACCCCATTCCCATTCTCCACTCTATTCCCATTCCCTTCTCTGCACCCCGTTTTCCACTCTATCCCCCAATTCCCACTCTGACCCACATTTCATAGTCCATTCTCCACTCTTCCCCATTCACACTCCATCCCCTCATTCCCCACTCCAGTCTCCCATTCCTACTCTATCCCTCCATTCCTCACTCCTTTCCCATTCCACATTTCATACCCCCATTCCTAATTCCATGTCCATATCCCATTCGTTCTCCGCATTCCCAACTCCACCCCCCCTTTCCCACTCCATCCACCCATTCCTTACTCCATGTCCATTCCCAACTCCATTCCTCCCTTTCCCACTTCATCCCCCCACTCCTCACTCGATGTCGTTCCCCACTCTATTTCCCCATTCCTTTCTCCATTCCTACTCTCCACCTCATTCCCATTCCCCACTCTGCCCTCCTATTCTCCACTCCATTTCTCTGTTCCCCACTTCATTTTCCCATTCCTACTCCATCCCTCATTTCTCTTTTCCCATTCCTCTCTCTATTCCCCATTTTCCACTCCATTCCTCATTCCCACTCCATTTCCCCATTCCCACTCCATTTCCCCTTTCCCACTCCAATTCCCCCATTCCCCACTCCAATTCCCCATTCCCCACTTCATCCCCCCATTCCCCATTCCCACTCCATTCCCCATTCCCCCATTCCCCTCTCCATTTCCCCTTTCCCACTCCATCCCCCCATTCCCACTCCATTCCCCATTCCCACTCCATTCCCCCATTCCCCTCTCCATCCTGCCATCATGTCTCCTTGTCACTGCCTCTGCCCCCTCCACAAGCCCTGGCGAAGGAGGCTAGCAGCAGGACCAGATGATCGATTGGTCTCAGTCTCAGTCACAAAGAGACCCAGGGGCTGCTTGCACTTGTTGAGGTAGGGGCTGGGGCTGAGGTCGGGGTGGGGTAGAGAGTAGAGTGAGGACAGAGCTGTTAAAAGGTTCACTTGGGGCAGTGAAAAGTAATTGATATTGATCATTACAGTCAAGGTTAATGCTGAGCTGATAGAGCTGTTGGCATTGTCATCGAGAAGGTTTACTGAGGGTGATTTCATTGGCATCATAACGTCAGTGAAGATTCAGGAGCACCTTCCCCTTCATGAGATCTCCCTGTCTGTGTAAGCCTGTCACTAGAGTACCATTGAGCTGTTTATCTATTCTTCTGATACTTTCTTCTTCTCTTAGCTCCACATCTGAATTCCAGTCCCGAGGTCTGCTTTAAAGTCAGTGCTGCCCACTGTATCACCTCTAAACCCCATCTCAGGTTACTCCCTGACATATCAATCCACAATCCTTTCTCCTCTCAGTCCTTGCATTGACTGACTTTATCACCTCAACTCACTCAGCCCTCTGTCTTTCGGAGTTCACTGACCTCCTGCCCTGCTTAACCTCTTCCTCCATATAAACACCCATCTCCACAGCCCGCAATGGTCACCTCACCTTCACCATGACACCACTCATCCCACAGATGGGAATCCCCTGACCATTCCTTGAATCCCTCCCGTCGTCTACCAAACCACATCCTTCTGCATGCCCTCTGCTTCCCTGACCCAGTTACAGAGGAATTTCCACTGTGCAGACTGGAGGCATGTTATTTCTGGAGCTCACATCCTGTCTAACCTTAAAACAAAACAATGAACTGCAGGGTGCTAGAGGTTGGAAACGGAGACATAAATGACAGGAGAAACTGAGCAGGTCTGGCAGCATCTGTGGAGAGAGGAACAGAGTTACCATTTCAGGTCCGTTCTGATGAAGAGTCACTGGATTCAAATCCTTAACTCTGCTTTCATCCCACAGGCTGCTGAGTTTCACCAGCAATTCCTGTTTTGGATCCTGCCTATCCAAGTTCCTCACCCTCATGTTCAATATCCTCACGTCAGTGAAACCTTCACTCTCTCCCTGTCCCTGTATGGCCCTGATCTACATTCACTGAAGCTGCAAAGCTGCACATTTGAGGATTTGTCACGGAGACTGAGACCTGCCGATTAAGGGTGGTATGGTGGCTCAGTGGTTAGCACTGCTGCCTCATAGCACCAGGGAGCTGGGTTCGATTCCTGCCTTGGGCGACTGCTTGTGTGGAGTTTGCACATTCTCCCCATGTCTGCGTGGGTTCCCTCCCTCATCACATAAAGATATGGATTAGCCATGCTACTGTGTCCAGTGGTGTGCAGGCGAGGTGGGTTAGCCATGAGAAATGTGGGGTTATGGGGATAGAGAAGGTTCTTTGGAGGGTCAGTGCAGACTCAATGGGCGAAATGGCCTGCTTCCCCCACACTGTAAAGATTCTCTGATCTCCCTGTGCCATTCCCCTCCCCTTTATCCTGATTAACAGGTAAGGAGCTCACTATAATGCACACGCTGACAACAGCCAGCTCCACTTCTCTCCAGTGCCCCCTCCCTTTATCTGGCAGGCTGCGTGTCGGCTATCCATTCTCAGATCAGCAACAGTACGGTAGGAAGACTGCAGCTCTTGGCACACAGCCGTAAACCCATCCCTGATATTATTGCAGTTCCCCCGGCCTGTCTCGGGTTGAGCCAGGGAGTCCTACCTGGTGAAACTCTGACCTTGTATTGTGGAGAGCTCCTGCCCACGTCTGTGGCAGTACCAGCCTGCAGCCCCTGCCCTGATTCTGATTAACCATCACTGAGACCCTCATCAAGCTGTTCTTGCGTCCCAATTGCTCCCTTGAATATCCTTCCCCCCCCCCCCCCCCCCCCCCACCCCACCTCTCAACACAGCCAAAATCTATCATGCCTAACAGAGTCTCTCATGGAGTCACAGAATCCCTACTATGCAGGCAGAGGCCATTCAACCCATCAAGTCTGGACTGACCCTCTGAAGAGCAACCCAAACAGAGCCACCATCCCACTCTATCCCTGTAATTTCCAGGGGTAGCCCACCTAGCCTACACATCCCTGAACGCTATAGGTAATTCACCTAACCTGCACAGCTTTGGACTGTGGGAGGAAACCGGAGCACCCGGAGGAAACCCACGCAGACACGGGGAGAACGTGCAAACTCCACACAGACGGTCACCCAAGGCTGGAATTGAACCCGCGTCCCTGGCGCTGTGAGGCAGCAGTGTTAACCACTGAGTCATCGTGCCACTCCGGATGGTGCCAGTAATAGCTTTCAATGCCAGCCAATTCTTCAAGAGTATTCTCCAACTTCTCCAGCGTTTTGTCCTTGTCCTGGTGTAATTTCTCATCCACTGATTGGCCAGTGCAGACGGGAAGGGCACATAGGGACTCTGACTATAAAGGGATTGTCTGGGAATTTGAAGATTCTACTCAGCAATTCCTCTTACACCTGGAACCTTTAAAGGTCTTCATAAAAATCAAAGATTCCAGAGAGTTCCAAAGAAATTGCATAAAGTCATCAATGTGGATTCTTAAAGACACAGTCTAACTCCTGAGGAACTGTTCAGCTGCTTACCTCAAATACCCCGATCTCCACCTCCTCCGTTCGTACCTCATAGGTCTTGACGTGACACTCCTTTTCCCCCCCACATAGCGACCCTACGTTAGTGTGAAAACTTGTGGTTACACTCTAAGCAGGGGGTTTATAAGTGGGGGCTGATGCGAGGACTCAAATAGCCATATCTATATTCATTTGGAAGATGAGACTATTCATTGAATAAAGTCAGTGAAATTTCCAATCTCAGGTAAATGTGTAGCAGAAGGATCTTTACAGTTGGAGACTCTATGCCTATGATAGTTTGCCCACTGCTGAGTGTTATTACAGCACCTCCCTGTGTACAAGACTGGACGAGACAGACGCACAATAGTTATGTGTTCTATCTGCAGCACAATGGTGGAGGCAGTGGATCAGGTTGGACTGTGGAGCATATATCTATCTTTGTTCTAAAAGATCATGATGGGGGATGTTAGTCTGACACACAGTCTGGCTCCCAGTGGTTGCCCTAGTAACGGTACATATCTACTCAAATCGTTCTGAGTTTTGTGGTCACACATCTGCAGGTAAGTGATTGGTATTCCCCTCGAACCCCTGACTAGCCGGGGTGGTTAGCTGGTTGTTATCAGTAAGGGAGTATACCCAGCCTGTGTCCTGCTCTGGGGTAGCTCACCGCGTACCCTGGGACAGACAATCCAACCTCAGTACAGACAGCAGCCTCTTCACTGACAGCAGAGACAGTGAAAGGACAGAGGCTGTACTTGCTCACACTTCTGTTATCAAGCCCAGAAGCTGATATATCCGGAATGAGCAATGTCAAGCCGATGAGTGTGGAAGTAGTGGGTGTGACAGTAAATCATCAGTAAGTACACATGGTCTTTACTCAAACTGTCTCTGCTATGGCAGACACATTCCGAGATCATCAAACAAAGTGGTACACAAATGCATTAATTGTTTACAGATATAAAAACTAGACAACTTTCTGTAAAAATATGTCGATTTCAAAACGATACCATGAGTTTGAATGGATAGAGAAGGAAATACGAAACAAGGAACAGACTTGATCAGATCTGCAAAGTACTGGTCTTGATCTTCAACTGGACTGGGAGGGTATACACTGAGCAGCCCTATACCAAACCCTGTAACTTGGCGCTCGTTGCATTGGAAATGGTCCGACACACACCATAACCCAGATGAGACCACACGCTGAAACATACAGTGAAAAATAGGAGTATTCATGGTAATAAACAAGCTGCAGTGTTACAATCTCCCACATTCAAATGTTTCCAGGAAACTGGGCTGAGAATTCTACTGCGGCTAGAGTCATAGAGTCATAGAGATGTACAGCATGGGAACAGACCCTTCGGTCCAACCCGTCCATGCCGACCAGATATCCCAACCCAATCTCGTCTCATTTATCATCATTTGGCCCATATCCCTCTAAACCCTTCCTATTCATATACCCATCTTTTAAATGTTGTAATTGTACCAGCCTCCACCACATCCTCTGGCAGCTCATTCCATACACGTACCACCCTCTGTGTGAAAAAGTTGCCCTTTAGGTCCCATGTATACCTTTCCTCCTCTCACTTAAATCTATGACCTCTGGTTCTAGACTTCCCTACCCTGGGAAAAAAAACTTTGACTATTCATCTTATCCACGCTGCTCATGATTTTATAAACCTCTATAAGGTCACCCCACAGCCTCTCGCACTAGAGGGAAAACAGCCCCAGCCTACTCACTCTCTCCCTCTAGCTTAAATCCTCCAACCCCAGCAACATCCCTGTAAAGCTTTTCTGAACCCTTTCAAGTTTCACAACATCTTTTCTATAGCAGGGAGACTAGAGTTGAATGCGGTATTCCAAAAGTGGTGTAGCCAATGTTCAGCATGACCTCCTAACTCAATGTGGAGAAAGTGAGGTCTGCAGATGCTGGAGATCAGAGCTGGAAATGTGTTGCTGGAAAAGCGCAGCAGGTCAGGCAGCATCCAGGGAACAGGAGAATCGACGTTTCGGGCATAAGCCTGAAGAAGGGCTTATGCCCGAAACGTCGATTTGCCTGTTCCCTGGATGCTGCCTGACCTGCTGCGCTTTTCCAGCAACACATTTTCAGCTCCTAACTCAATGTACTGACTAATAAAGACAAGCCTTCTTCACTATCCACCTTCAAGGACTCCACCTTCAAGGAGCTATGAACCTGCACTCCAAGGTCTCTTTGTTCCAGGACCTTATCATGAAGTCCTGCCCTGGTTTGCCTTACCAAAATGCAACATCACACAGTTATCTCAATTAAACTAAATTCAATTTATCTAACTTGAAGTTCAAGGCTTCCAAATAAAAATTAGGGACTGAAGAAATGTGTGGGGGACTTCAACTACCCAAATACCAACTGGGACACAGACAGCATCGACGGCACAGAGGGAACAACATTCTTAAGCTGCATTCATGAGAACTTTATTAGCCGGAAGGTAACCTGCTCAATGGGAGGGTACAATTCTGGCTTTACACTGAGGAACTGAAACTGGCCAATTAAAGGATGGGGATCATTGTAAAAATTCTAAATTTGGGGAAGACAAGTTTTGCAGAGCTGAGAGATGATCTGAGGGAAGTGGTCGGCTGACAGTTACTGGAAGGAAAGTCAGTAACAAATCTATGGGAGGCAATTAAACTGGTTTCAGTGCATCACGTCCACACAAATGTAACAGGTGGTACTGCCAAATCGAGAGGCTCCTCGTGATCCAGGGGCAGACGGGGGAAGGTAGTACACAACATAAAATAATCTCACAAAAATCAATACTTTGGGGAAGATATAGGAGGATAGAAAGTACAGTGAAGTGGAAAAAGGAATTAAGAAAAGAGAAACAGGGAAACACAGAGCTTAAAATAATCTCACAAAAATCAGTACTTTTAGAAAGACCAGGTAGAAAAGAGGAATTAAGAAAAGAGCTCATACAAGAAAATACAGGTCAGTAAAATTAAGGAAAATCCAAAAATGTTTGATCAATACAACAGGATGACACAGGAAAGGGATGAGCCAATCAGAGGTGGATATGATCATTTGTACACAGTTGCAGAGGATGTGGGCAGGGTTCTATATGAGGTCTGTGTCTCTGTCTGCACAAAGGGACGATGATACAGATGTTCCAAAGAAGAGGAATGTGAGATATTAGACGAAATAAGCAGCTGGAGAAGTGAAGTACATGAGAGACTGAACCAAATTGCAACATTAACCTTGTGTTCACTCCACAAGTGCTGCCAGACCTGCTGAGTGTCTCCAGCCATTTCTCTTTATGCTTGTTACTGGACAGACTGATCTCTTTGAAGAACACACCATCACCGGTGCTGGCGGAATTGTATCCTCAGCTGAAATAGCAGATGCTCTCAGGATCATTTTCCAATTCTCACTGGATACAGGTTGGTTGTCAGAGGATGAGAGAAGTGCAAAACTTGCATAATGGATAGGCCCAATCATTACAGCCCACTCAGTGGTGGACAAATCACTGGAGTTGATACCGGGAGAGAGGACTTACAGCTATGTTCAAAGACATGGGTTAATCAGGGATGGTTCTCTTAAGAGAAGATTGTCTCTTACTAAACTGAATGTTTTGAGAAAGTAACAAAGAGGATTGGTGCAGGTCATATGGTGGATGTTGTATACATGGATTGGAGGAAGGCAATTAACAATTTCCCATATGGGAGACTGGTCAGAAAAATGAAGGGCCGGGAGTGTGGTGCTGGAAAAGCACAGCAGGTCAGGCAGCATCCGAGAAGCAGGAGAATCGACGTTTCGGGCATAAGCCCTTGATCAGGAATTCCTGCTGCTCCTCGGATGCTGCCTGACCTGCTGTGCTTTTCCAGCACCACATTCTCGACTCTGATCTCCAACATCTGCAATCCCCACTTTCTCCGAGCAGTATTAAGGCCCATGGCATAGAGAGGAATATGGTAAACAGTATGCAAACCTGGCTCAGCGACAGGAAACAAAGGGGAATAGGTGACAGATGTGTTTGGGAGTGGAAAGCAATTTCCAATGGTGTTGTGCAGAGCTCAGTGTTGGGTCACTTGCTGTTTCTGGTATATTAATGATTTAGATCTCAACATGTTTGGGAAATTTGTCAATGACACAGACGTTAGCTGGGAAATTGATAGTTAAAGAGGTGGCTGTCTACTTCAGAAAGATATCAATGGTTTGGTTGAATGGGGAGGGGGTGAAAATGCCAAGTGGAATTCAATACGGAAGAGTAGGTTTGCTACTAGAGAGAATAAACACAGCAAGAGCATACACAAGACATGGGAGGGTACTGAGGAAGTGAGACACTTTGGAGTTCATGTCCACAGATCCCTGAAGGTGCAGGACAGGTAGAGATGGTGGTAAAGAAGTTCAAATGGAATCCTATCCTTCATTGGGTCAGGTTTTAAATACTAGATCGGGGATGTAATGCAATATCAGACACTGAGCAGGCCACAGCTGGTATGTGGTGTGCAGTTCGGATCACCACTTTACAGGAAGGATGTAACTGTTCGAAGGAGAGTACAGGCAAGACTATTTCCAAGAAAACTGCAACTCTGAGGAAAGTCTGGATAAACCCAGGTTGTTTTCCTTAGGCCAGAGAAGGCTGAGGGGTGATTTTGTTGAGGTGTACAAAATGAGAGGCTTGGGATAGGGTGAGCAGGATGACCAGTTTCCCTGAGCGGAGAGGTTGGCAGAGGGTGGGGAATTGATTTCAAATGATCAGTACATGGAGAGGTGGGAAAACGTGTTGACCCAGTGGGTCAGGGGGTGGGGACGGTCACTGCCCAGTAGGTAAAGGGGTGGGGACGGTCACTGCCCAGTAGGTAAGGGGGTGGGGACGGTCACTGCCCGGTGGGTCAGGGAGTGGGGACGGTCACTGCCCGGTGGGTAAAGGGGTGGGGACGGTCACTGCCCAGTAGGTAAAGGGGTGGGGACGGTCACTGCCCGGTGGGTCAGGGGGTGGGGATGGTCACTGCCCGGTGGGTCAGGGGGTGGGGACGGTCACTGCCCGGTAGGTAAGGGGGTGGGGACGGTCACTGCCCAGTAGGTAAAGGGGTGGGGACGGTCACTGCCCGGTGGGTCATGGGGTGGGGACGGTCACTGCCCGGTGGGTAAAGGGGTGGGGACGGTCACTGCCCAGTGGGTAAAGGGGTGGGGACGGTCACTGCCCAGTAGGTAAAGGGGTGGGGACGGTCACTGCCCGGTGGGTCATGGGGTGGGGACGGTCACTGCCCGGTGGGTCAGGGGGTGGGGACGGTCACTGCCCGGTGGGTCAGGGGGTGGGGACGGTCACTGCCCGGTAGGTAAGGGGGTGGGGACGGTCACTGCCCAGTAGGTAAAGGGGTGGGGACGGTCACTGCCCGGTGGGTCAGGGAGTGGGGACGGTCACTGCCCGGTGGGTCAGGGGGTGGGGACGGTCACTGCCCGGTGGGTCATGGGGTGGGGACGGTCACTGCCCGGTGGGTCAGGGGGTGGGGATGGTCACTGCCCGGTGGGTCATGGGGTGGGGACGGTCACTGCCCGGTAGGTAAGGGGGTGGGGGCGGTCACTGCCCAGTGGGTCAGGGGGTGGGGATGGTCACTGCCCGGTGGGTCAGGCCTTGGGGACGGTCACTGCCCAGTGGGTCAGGGGGTGGGGACGGTCACTGCCCGATGGGTCATGGGGTGGGGACGGTCACTGCCCAGTGGGTAAGGGGGGTGGGGACGGTCACTGCCCGGTTTGGGGTTTGAGGTAGAATCCCTAAACCTATTTAAAAGGAGCCCGGCTCTGTCCCAGGAACCTGTGAGCATATGAATTGAATTAAGTTTATTGTCCCATGTACCGAGGCACAGTGTAACGCTTTGTCTTTCGAGCAATCCAGGCAGATCATAGAGTTACGTAGCATAGATAGTAAATAATAGGTAGATAGCGGCAAAAATAAAACAAAAACACAGGTACCGGTGAATGTTGAGAGTTTGTGAGTCCATTCGGTATTCTAACAGCAGTAGGGTAGTAACGGTTTTGAAACCGGCTGGTGCGTGTGTTCAAGCTTCTGTACCTTCTCCCCGATGGTAGAGGGTATACAAAAACATTGCCAGGGTGGGATGGATCTTTGAGAATGCTGGTGGCCTTTCCTTGACAGTGGGCCTGGTAGATGGATTCTATAGATGGGAGGTTGACCTTTGTGATTGTCCGGGCTGAGTTCACCACTCTCTGTAACCGTCTCCGATCTTGAATGGTACAGTTGCCATACCAGGTAGTGATACATCCAGACAGAATGCTCTCGAATAGGGCACCTTTAAACATTGGCAGGTGTATTTACCGTCATACCAAATTCCCTCAGCTGCCTGAGGAAGAAGAGATGTTATTGGGCCTTTGTAACCAGTGCATGCTCCAATTGTAACCACATAAAGAGTCCAAGAAAGCTCATTGTGGATGACCATTCCCAGGAGCTTGTTCCACCTCTGTGCTGTTAATGTGTAGGGGGCATGAGCAACATCCCACTAACAGTCAATAATGAGTTCCTTGGTTTTGCCGGCATTGAGAGTTAGGTTGTTCTCAGTGCAGCACTTTTCCAATCTTCCACCTCCCTGTCTGTCATCTGTTTCATTGCCATCTGAGATTCGACCGACTGTGGTGGTGTCATCAGTGAATTTGTAAATGGCATTAGTCTGGTATTTGGCGATGGGTATACAGTGAGTACAGTAGGGGACTGAGTACGCACCCCTGGGGGGCTCCAGTGTTGAGTGTTAGTGAAGATGAAATATTGTCCTCACTTTTCACTGATTGTGGCCTGTGGGTCAGGAAAGAGAGGATCCAGTTGCAGAGAGTGGGGCTCAGTCTGAGATCACTAAGTTTAGTAATCAGTCTCGAGGGAAAAACAGTGTTGAAGGCTTAACTATAGTCAATGAGTAGGATTCTTAGGTAGCTGTTCTTGGTGTCAAGATGTTCCAGGGAGGAGTGAAGGGCAAATGATGTGGCATCTGTTGGTCCGATAGGCAAATTAGAGTGGGTCAAAGAGTAGTGGGGAGGCTGGAGTTGATGAATGCAATGACCAGCTTTTCAAAGCACTTCATGACCACCAAAGTTAGGACCACAGGGCGGTAGTCATTGAGACATGCTGCATGAAACTTCTTAGGCACAGGGATGATGTTAGCCCTCTTGAAACAGGCAGGGACAGTATCCTGCTGCAGGGTGAGGTTGAAGATGTCCGAGAAGATCTCTGCCAGTTGGTCTGTGCATGCCCTTGTTGGAATAGGTGTTACCTCTCTGCTGATGTGGATGTCAGGGTGAAAATAGAAGGTTAATATATATATATATGTATATATCTGGTGCAAATGTGATGGGCTGAACAGCCCCATTCTGTGCTGTGAAATTTCTATGCATAATTAGCCAGAGAAGGTGCTGAAGAACAAATGCAGTCACCGACAAATGCAGCAAGCTGTTACTCAGCAATTCGAGGTCAATGCTGGGTGGTGTACGAGGTCTGGGCAAGAAAACAAGCGTGAGCATGCGCGCACACACACACACAGACACAAATACACAGACACAAATACACAGACACACATACAGACACACACACAGACACACACACAGACACAAATACACAGACACACACACACACATACAGACACAGACACACACACAGACACAAATACACAGACACACACACACACACATACAGACACAGTCAGACACACACATACAGACACACACACAGACACTCACACACAGACACACACACACACATACAGACACAGACACACACACACACAGACACAAATACACAGACACACACACACACATACAGACACAGACACACACACAGACACACACACATATAGACACATACAGACACTCACACACAGACACACACACAGACACACACACATACAGACACAGACACACGCACATACAGACACATACACAGACACACACACATACAGACACACATATAGACACACACACAGTCACACACACAGACACACACACAGTCACACACACACAGACACAAATACACAGACACACACACATACAGACACAGACACACCCAGACACACACACATACAGACACACACACAGTCACACACATAGTCACACACACAGGCACACACACAGACATACACAGACACACATACATAGACACACACAGACAAACAGGCACAGGCACACACACAGACAGACATACACACACACACACAGACACACACGGACACACACACAGACACACACACACATACAGACACATACACAGACAGACACAGACACACACACACATACAGACACACACACAGGCACACGCACAGAGACACACACAAGCACGCACCGACACACACTCACACACACAGAGACACACACACAGACAGACACACATACACACACAGACAGACACACACACACAGACACACACTCAGACAAACACATACACACTCACAGAGACACACACGCACACAGAGACACACACAGACACGCACAGAGACACTCACACACAGACAGACATACACAGACAGACACACACAGAGACGCACTCACACAGACAAACACATACACACTCACAGACATACACAGACACACACTCGCAGACAGAGACACACACAGACACACGCACACAGATACAAACACGCACACAAACAAAGACACACACACACACACAGACACACACACAGACATACACACAAGCACGCACTGACACACACACAGACACACACAAGCACGCATCGACACACACACACAGATGCACACACAGACACATACACAGACACACACACGCACACAGACACAGACACACAGACACACACACAGACACAAACACGTACCGACATACACACACAGAGACACAAACACAGACATACACACAGACACGCACACACAAGCACGCACCGACACACACACAGACACACACAAGAACACACCAACACACACACAGACACACACACAAACACACAGACACACACACAGACACACACACACAAGCACGCACCGACACACACACGCACACAGAGACACAGACACACACACACAAACACACACCGACACACACACACAGACACACACGCACGCACCGACGCACACACATACACACAAGCATGCACCGTCTCTCACACACACACACAGACACACATGCACGCGGAGACACACACACAAAACACACACACGCAGACACACATACAGACACACACACAGAGACACACACACAAGAACGCTCCGTCTCACACACACACACACGCACACAGAGACACACGCACAGATACACATACAGACACACACACAGACACACACACGCACACACCGACACACACACATAGACGCACACGCTTGCAGAAACACACAGACACACACACAGACACACATACAGACACACACACACACAGACACACACACAGACACACACACACGCACCGGCACAGACACACACAAGCACGCACCGACACACAGAAACACACACACACACACACACAAGCACACACCAACACACACACACAGAGACACACACACAGACACACACACAGACACACATGCACCGACACACACACACACAGACACACAGACACACACACACACAGGGACACACACACAAGCATGCACTGACACACATACTCACACACACACATAGACACACACACAGACACAGAAGCACGCACCGACACATATACTCACCCACACAGCCACACACGCACACAGACACACACAAGCACGCACCAACTCATATACTCACCCACACACAGAGACACACACACAAACACACACGCACACAGACACACACCGACACACATACTCACACACACACACAGAGACACACACACAGACACACACAAGCACGCACCAACACACATACTCACGCACACATACAGAGACACACACACACAGGGACACACACACAGACACACACAAGCATGCACTGACACACATACTCACACACACACACACACACACACACACAGACACACACAAGCATGCACTGACACACATACTCACACACACACACACACACACACAGACACACACAAGCATGCACTGACACACATACTCACGCACACATACAGAGACACACACACACACAAACACACACGCACACAGACACACACAAGCACGCACCGACACACATACTCACGCACACAGAGACACATACACAAACACACACACAGACACACACACACAAGCATGCACCCACACACATACCCACACATACACACAGACACACACACACGGAGACACACACGCACTGACACACATACTCACGTACACACACAGAGACACACACAGGCACACACTCACACACAAGAACGCACCGACACACAGAGACACACACACACACAGAGGCATGCACCGACACACATACTTACGCACACACATAGACACACACACACATACAGAGACACACACATACACACACATAGAGACACACAAAGACACACACACAGAGACACACACACAGGCACACACCGACACACATACGCACACAGGTACACACAAACACGCACCGACACCGACACATACTCACGCACACACACAGAGACACACACATAGACACACACACACGATTTAATTCAAAACTTTTCACAGTATCTGCCACTGGAACCCCTGATATAATCAAATCCCAGTGAATGAGTGACCATTTATGGACCAGTTCCCACTGCTGCCTGGGTTATCCTCGTGCCAGGGAGTGCCACTGCCATCTTGCTGGCAGATGATACAGACAGACTCACAACTGGGGCATACAGTGAGGTGCCCTCAATCGAAGGAACCGTGTGCCTGATCGAGGGCATCAACATTGGGCACAGAGAGCTGCTTGGATAGACCACTCGCTTCCTTGCTCGGTCTTCCTCAACTTGGGCATTTATTCCACAGTATCTCCTCTGGTTCATTGTGCATCACTCTCCCATCCTTGGAGGTCTCGGGTTACCCTATTATCAGCCTGTTCAGTGGGTGCTGCAGCTCCCATTCTGCCCCTCACAATGGCACACACATTATTAATGAGGCAGCCCCAGTGGGCACCATATTGGAGGACTGTCCTCAGGGCCCAGTGAGGGATGTGAGGAGGGAACCTCAATCTGCAGGAGACGTCTGTCTCTCAACGGGTGCCTGTTAGTCAGACTCACTTCTCCCTCTGTCATTGAGGGGCAGGGAACTGCAAATCACACACACACACACACACCGATAAACATCAATTATAAATAAACATGGGCATGTGCATCTCGTGCTGGGTAGCCCTGGCAGAACCCAGACTGGGCATCACTGAGCAAGTCCTTGCTTCCTCTCAGACACTGAGCAGATTATTGCTGAGTAGGTGCTGTTTGATAGCACTGTTGATGGCACCTTCCATCACTTTACTGATTGAGAATAGTCTGACTGGGCGGTGATTGGCTGGGATGGATTTGTCCTGATTTTATGTACAGGATATACCTGGGCAATTTTCCACACCATTGGGTAAATGTCAATGTTGTAACTGGACTGGAAGAGCGACTGTCAGTGTGGAGTTTGCACATTCTCCCCGTGTCTGCGTGGGTTTCCTCCCACAGTCCAAGGATGTGCAGATTAGGGTGAATTGGCCATGCTACATTGCCCATAGCATTAGGTGTATTAGTCAGAGGGAAATGGGCCTGTTTCCACACTGTAGGGAATCTAATCTAATCTAAAGCTTGGCTAGGGAAACAGCAAGTTCTGGAGCATACGTCTTCAGTACTATTGCCAGAAGGTTATCGGGGCCCATTGTCTTTGCAGTATCCAGTGTCTCCACCTATTTCTTGAGTGAATCGAATTGGCTGAAACTTGATATCCATGATGGTGGGGACCACTGGAGGAGGCCGAGACAGATCATCCACTCAAGTCTGGATGAACCGGGAATGAACCAGGCCCTTGGCCAGCCCTACCTCAGACATGATGGACACAGGAGCAGTGGAGGGGAGGGGGGGGAGGAATCTGGTACCAAGGTCCCAGCTAATGTCAAGCAGCAGCACTGGGGGAGCAGAGAGGGAGAAGCCAACTTATAAGAAAATAGAGAAGATGAACCAAAAATCCCGAATCTATTGCAGTAACATCATGCAAGATAATCAGAGATCCAAGATGGCGCCGGAGTGTGGCGATACTGTGTGTTAACATGTGATACACTTTTTACTGCATTTTGGTACATGTGACAATATTAGATAGATTTAGATCAAAGCCAAAAGCAGGGAGATGATGGCCTGTTAATCCAGAGACACAGGTAACGTTCTTAGGACTTGGGTTCAAACCCTGCCACAGCAGTTGGTGGAATTTAAATTCAATTTTTAAAAATCTTGAGTTGAGTCTAATGTTGACCATGAATCCATTGTTGATTGTCAGGAAGATGACCTTTAACAACATCCTTACCTGATCTGGCCTCTATGTGACTCCTGACTGCCCTCTGGGTAACTAGGGATGGACAATAAATGCTGCCCAGCCACTGACGCTCTTATTTCTATGAATGAATAAAGAATCGACACACTGTCTGATTGAGCTGTAGGGAATGGAGACAGCCCAACCACGGCCAATGAGAAGGCCTGAAGCCAGGTGTATCCAGAGCTGCGATGGGTCTGACGTTACCATGGCAAAGCCTGGACACGCAGCTCAGTGAGTGTGAATGGGTTTAGTGAGCACCTTTGCTACTGCAGCTGCCACCACCACCCTTCAGAGAGAGAGAGAGAGGGAGAGAGAGAGAGAGAGAGAGAGAGAGAGAGAGAATTCTCAAATTCCATCTTCAGGGAGAACTGCGGACACATCAGGAATATTGCCCCTGGGATTAAAAGAACAGAAATACCAGGTTACATTTCAGAAACAATCTGAGACCAAGGTGAGAGGGGAAAGATTTAAAAGGGACCTAAGGAGTAACGTTTTCACACAGAGGGTGGTACGTGTATGGAATGAGCTGCCAGAGGATGTGGTGGAGGCTGGTACAATGACAACATTCGAGGAGAAAGTGAGGACTGCAGATGCTGGAGATCAGAGCTGAAAATGTGTTGCTGGAAAAGCGCAGCAGGTCAGGCAGCATCCAAGGAGCAGGAGAATCGACGTTTCGGGCATAAGCCCTTCTTCAGGAATCATGCCCGAAACATCGATTCTCCTGCTCCTTGGATGCTGCCTGACCCGCTGCGCTTTTCCAGCAACACATTTTCAACAATGACAACATTTAAAAGGCATCTGGATGGGTATATGAATAGGAAGAGTTTAGAGGGATATAGGTCAAACGTTGGCAAATAGGGCCAGATTAGTTTAGGATATCTGGTTGGCATGGATGGGTTGGACTGAAGGGTCTGTTTCATCTCTGTAAGAGTCATGTTGGACTCAAAAAGTTAATTCTGTCTTTCTCTCTCTGTCTCTGCAGATGCTGCCAGACCTGCTGAGTTTCTCCCCCGCTCACTGTGTTTGTTTCAAATTTCCAGTCGTCGCCATATTGTAGCTTTATCCTACAAACTATAAAATGTCATCTTATGCTGGTTTACTGGGTGTCAGAGTGGGGTTTGGGAAACAAGACAAATCCTATCACACATCTAACAAATGTTCACTTCTAGAATGAGAGCCATATACAGGAACTGGACTCCCCCTGGCTAGAGCTAACTGGTTAATGCCTCTGAGGAACAGCCCATGGGGCTTTGTGTGGGGCAGTGAGATTAAAATCTGGCTTTCCTTTTAATAAAAAGGCATTTGTTTAAAATCCACAAAGAGTGGAACAGACGGCTGCAATTTTTCTGCCAGTCAGACAGGCAGATGAGAGGAGATGGTGTGGGGGTGATCCGGAATACAACAGTGTGACACTAGGACCCTGCAGTTTCCTTCCAGAGTTGGCAGAGTGAGCAGGGAGCGGTTTCTCAGGAGCGTTCAGCTCAGCAATACCCTCACAAGGAATGAGGCACTCTCCAGGGGTGCCACACTTAACCAGATGCTCGTATCACAGAGGACCAGTCACAGGGAGTGGGGCTGGTACAGGGCAGGGCTGAGGGCAGTGCCAAATGCCCATCCCTGCTCTTCCCACAGTGGGGCAGTCAGTGAGTGGGACTGAGGGCCAGGGCAGAGACAGCGGCTCCTAGTTATACCATAGCGGGTGTCTCCTGTTCCCGACCCTCCCAGCCTCACTCCTGCCCGGGGAAGCACCCGCCTTTTGCTAATGCCACTCCTGACACCCAGTCAACAAATCAAGGTCTCTCCAACGTGCCTCTTATTCCAGTCCATCATCCACACAGTCCCCGAATGGACTTCCGTCCCTTTGAGTCAAGGGATATGATTAGCTCCTGGTCACAGACAGGCTGTTCAATAAAACTTCACATCCCAGAGCTCTTCAAATCACATCTGGGCAGCAGCTAAAGGTGTGACTGCCCCAGGGAGAGACTCAGAGAGACAGATTCAATAAAACATGAAGCCAGTCTCCATCCACTAGGAGGGTCAACCTCTCCTGACTGACCTGACTCCTTCAACTTTAAAAGCACACAGCAGCTGGCATTGCCCAGGGATGGTCGAATCTTCTAGCCTCCTGCCTGCCCGAACATGGTGGGTGGGGGTTCACACAGGACTGGGAGAACTGTGGGCCCCTCCTCACACTCCATCCCGTCGGAGAAATTCCACACTGTGTGATGTAAACCTCCCAACAGAACCAGGCCCCGGGCCTACTCTCAAACAGCGACACAGACTGGAGTCTTTCTGAACACCCAGAGCAGTAAGTTCAGACCCTCAGGAAGCTGGGTGGCACTGTGACTCAGTGGTTAGCACTGCTGCCTCACAGCACCAGGGTTCAATTCCAGCCTCGGATGACTGTCTGTGTGGAGTTTGCACATTCTCCCTGTGTCTGCATGGGTTTCGCCCACGTGCTCCAGTTTCCTCCCACACTACAAAGATGTGCAGATTAGGTGGATTGGCCATGCTAAATTGCCCGTAGTGTTCAGGGATGTGTAGGTCAGGTGCATTAGTCAGGGGTAAATGTAGGGGAATGGGTCTGGGTGGGTTACTCTTTGGAGGGTTGGTATGGACTTGGGTTAAAGGGATTCTATGATCTGAGAGCACTCTTGTGTCGTAAGATGGACAGTACACCAGAGGGCAGTCATGAGCAGACAGGGCTGAACCAGTGCCCATTGAACCGCACCATGTGGGCGTTGACCCTGTACTTGCAGATGGTGGTGGTGAAGGATAGATCCACAGAAACTCCCAGACAGCTCTTTGAAGGAGAACAGGGGGCAACAAGCTTGGGTTTTTCTTTCGTTTTACTTCAATTGTACTGACCTTGTTGTGGAGAGCACAGCCACAGTGGTATTGGCTTTGCCAACATCGGTGATGGTGAGATGCCTGGTGCAGCAGAAGGAGGGGGATTTGGGCCCAGTATGGGAGCTGGCAGCATTGGTAATGGTTGCATTGCCGAGACTGGCCCAGCACAGACTCTTGGCAGCAGCAGCGTTAGCAGAGTCATAGAGTCATTGAGGTGTACAGCACGGAAACAGACCCTTCGGTCCAACCTGTCCATGCCGACCAGATATCCCAACCCAATCTAGTCCCACCCACCAGCACCTGGTCCATATCCCTCCAAACCCTTCCTATTCATATACCCACCCAGATGCCTCTTAAATGTTGCAATTGTACCAACCTCCACCACATCCTCTGGCAGCTCATTCCATACACGTACCACCCTCTGTGTGAAAAAGTTACCCCTTAGGTCTCTTTTATATCTTTCCCCTCTCACCCTAAACCTATGCCCTCTAGTTCTGGACTCCCCGACCCCAGGGAAAAGACTTTATCCATTTATCCTATCCATGCCCCTCATGATTTTGTAAACCTCTATAAGGTCACCCCTCAGCCTCCGACGCTCCAGGGAAAACAGCCCCAGCCTGTTCAGCCTCTCCCTGTCGCTCAGATCCTCCAACCCTGGCAACATCCTTGTAAATCTTTTCTAAGCCATTTCAAGTTTCACAACATCCTTCCGATAGGAAGGAGACCAGAATAGCACGCAATATTCCAAAGGCAAGATGGCGGTGAAGAATGGCAACTTGGCTCTGGCAGTGGCGGTGGTAAGGTGCTTCGTGCTGGTGCTGGCATCAGGGGCAGGGTGGAGGAACCCAAGAAGGACTGTAATGTTGACCTTTTAACTTCATTTCTTTACTTTCTGCATTTATATTCTATGCCTTGCTTTGCTTTCTATATTTTAAGATGGTGTCAGAGAGTGGCAACATTATACAATACTTCTCATTGTATTTGTCACAAATACATGTAATAAGTATACTTGAACCAAATAAATAAATCAATAGTTAGCATGGCCCAGTCAGAGTGAATAATAACCACTAACCCGGTTGTGCAGATACACTCATGTCTGAAGTCCCTTGGATTTGTGAGAGTGAGGTGGAGGAATTTGTTTAGGGAAACTGCATCAGTCATTTTGTTTTCACACAGTGAAAGACAACAGAGGTACGAATCTTTATTCAATTTCCACCACCAGGAAGATAGGAAAACACCCGGGTGGCCAGTGACAAACACTGCCCTTCACATCAAAGGGCAGTGCTGTGTGATCAAAACAGTGAAGGGGAGGGTAGGGACTAAATCAAAATAGAGTTGGAGGGAGAAATGATGCACTCCACTCCCTGCGGCGCCCACCTCTCCCTGAACAACTCCAGGGTTTTGGTGGACATCACGTGCACCTTCTCCAAGGACACCCGGGCCCTAACGTAACCGCGGAAGAGGGGCAGGCAGTCGGCCCTAACGACCCCCTCCATGGCCCGCTGCCTGGACCTGTTGATGGCCAGTTTGGCCAGGCCCAGGAGCAGACCCACGAGGAGGTCTTCAGACCTGCCCTCCCTCCTCCGTACCGGGTGCCCAAAGATCAGGAGCGTGGGACTGAAGTGCAACCAAAAGCAGAGGAGGAGGTTTTTCAGGAAATCAAAAAGGGAGTGCAAACGCCCACACCCAATATATACATGGTCCACGGACTCCACAGCGCCACAGAACAAGCAGTTGGGCTGGGAGTCCGTGAACCACCGCAATCTGCGGTTGCAGGGGACTGCTGCGTGCAGCACCCTCCACCCCAGATCCCCGAGAGAAAGGGGGAGGACTCCCACGTAGAGACCCCTCCATTGGGGAACTGCATCAGTCATTTGGAAGTTGAACTGGTCGCTCCGATGGGACCAGAACCAATGAAAATTCAGCAATAAAAGCAAAGGATGGTGGGAATATTCAGCAGCACCTGCAGTGAGTGAAACAGTCACTGTTTCTGGGCAGTGAGTTCCTCAATATCAAACTGAACAGTTTCCTGAATAAAAATGCCTCTGCTGCTCCCACTATTGAAGGTCCTTGAATTAACCGAATAAAACAAAGGCACAACCCAGCCAGTATTCCAGCTCAGATTTGGAAGTGTTCCAGTAAGAAGCTTGTCAATAAACTCACAATGCTCTTCAAGAATATATAGCATCAAGGATTTCGCAAATACCAACACAGCATCTGGAAGGGGAATGAATTTAAAAATGTACAGCTGAGGAATACGTAGGAAAGGCTCAGTTGTAGGAAAGACCCTTAAAGGATCTTATTAAACTGTCTACCAGAACAACCTCAGAATTGATGTTGTCCTAGCATCAGAGTGTAATTTTAGGGTCAATCATTATTACTTAGGTTAGATTAGATTACTTAGTGTGGAAACAGGCCCTAGCCCAACAAGTCCACACCGACCCGCCGAAGCACAACCCATCCAGACCCATACCCCTACATTTACCCCTTACCTAACACTACGGACAATTTAGCATGGCCAATTCACCTGACCTGCACATCTTTGGACTGTGGGAAGAAACCGGAGCACCCGGAGGAAACCCACGCAGACACGGGGAGAACGTGCAAACTCCACACAGAGAGTCGCCTGAGACGGGAATCGAACCTGGGTCTCTGGCGCTGTGAGGCAGCAGTGCTAACCACTGTGCCACTCATATCGTTTCAGATTCAAATAAAGATAAATGTTTTCCCTCACATATATACATGCACCTCTATATCTCTACACACATATATATCTCTATACCTCTATGCACATAAATTCCTCTACATCTCTACATACATACCTACCTTTATAACTCTAAACACATATATATCTCTATATCCCTACACACATGTGTATCTGTACATCTCTGCATAAATATATACCTCGGTATCTCTACATACACATGTACCTCTATACTACTATTTCAAAGGTAGTATCACTGATTTCTGACATCAAGGGAGTTGGTGAGGGAGCAGGAGTATAGTGTTGAGATAGAGGATCAGCCATGATTGCACCAAATGAGAGGTGTAGGTTGCTGGGCCAAATGGCCTACACTTGCTCCGAGTTTCTAAATTACGATGTATAAAGCCATTCACAATCCAAATGAAAACGTTTGACTGTGAGACCTGACCTGATCCCTGGCCGAGCTGGGATTTCCAAACAGAATCCTGGGCCTACTGCATGGTGACACGGTGGTGTTTCTGCCTGTGCCAAGATGGTCTGGTGGTGCCTCTCCTGACTCAATCTCTTCACTGTCTCCAGTGGCTATATTTCCCCATTGCAGTATTGAGTTTGAATGGCAGGTTATGTCTCCCACGTGGATGGGTACATGACCCTCAAGCAGATCTTCTCGTGTGTCAGTGCAGGCAGCATTGCAATGGCCAGTATGAGACGATAGGGACCCCTTAAAACAATGCCTTCCACATTGCAGTGGGACAGGCAACATCCAGGGCACCCTTGTAATTTGCTGCAATAAAGTTTGAGAATCAGTGATGACAAACTTGCAAATTCCAGTGAGTCCAGAGGAAGGCCTGAGCTCCAGAAACCTCCCTGAGGAGTATGAGGGAGGTGAGCTGTAGGATATCCACACAACCTCACACCGTACTCTCCAGTCAGCACAGCAAGGCGACAGGGCAATAATATAGTCAGTCACAGCTTAGACATAGTACTGAGTCTGCCACCAGTTTGGTATCTCATCCCTTGTATCCCACCATATACCCCATCCCTTTTAGTCTTTCTTTCCTGTCTCCACTCCCACTCCTCATCCTTGCTTAAAAAAAACTTAAATTGAACATTCTATTTGATATAAAGTTCTGTCAAAGGGACACATTAGTTCCATCACCCTCTCCATAGATGCTGCCAGACTGAATATTTCTGGTTACCTCCTGTTTTCATTACGGAGTTCCAGCATTTGAATTATGATGCTTGTAACGTGGACCTCACAGATTCGCTGATTGGGGCTGTTAACCTTGTCCAATCAGGGAGCCCTGGCTGACAGATACAAGCAGACGTGAACGTGAAATATAAATAAAGATTTACACACTTGTTGTTCTTCACTGTGTCCGACACCCACACACACACACCACATGGGTGCTGGGGAAAAATAAGCACCACTGCTGCTCGGTGGTCATGTGGGGGAAGTTTTTAAAAAAATGTCAACAGAAGGGTCAGAGATTCTGCTCACTCTGGGAGCTGACTCTGAGGGAGCTGGATCAGTGTGTGAAGGACTCTCCATTTTGTGTTAGGGAGGGGGAACTGACCTCTGAACTGCCTGGATCACACGGTCAGTGTTTTATTACTGCTGTTGGGGTTTCCTACTGAGGAGCGGAGTTTTCCATTTTCCTCTTCCCCCTTGTCTCAGATAGACTGTTTTGAGTTTTGGTCTCCTTTGTTGTTTATTGTGACTGGGTTTTTTTTCTGGGTTTCTTTCTGATTATTTCTGTTAAATTGAGCTGTGCTCAGCTGCACAGGCAGATACCACAAGAAAAGAAAAAAAAAAACAAACAGTTATGAACGTGGAATACAAATAAAGATTTACACACCTGTTCTTCACTGTGTCTGACACCCACACACATACGACATGGGCCCTGTGGTGAAAGGGTTAAAATTGTGTCCCAATACATGTGTGAATCTAACCGAAAATGGAAGGTGTCGCTTGGTCCCGTGTGAATCTTGTTATACACCTTCCCGTGTGAATCTTCTTATCTGTATGTGACCAGAATGGAATGTGTTTTTCAGCCTTGCTCTGCTGTTCACATGAATGTTTAGATCTCGAAAAGAGTATATCAGCTGGAAAAGTCTCCAGTTCGGTAGAGTCTGCTCCGGGGTTACGTTTAACCGCCGAGCGTGGGTTGTTGGCAACCGCTCTACGAGAACTGACGGCTCCCAGTTTTGGTAACATGTAGAGTGAGTATAAACCAGACCCGTTGTAAGTACGAGACCTGGTTGTGGCGACGCTGCGGGGAATAAAACACTTATATTCTAGCAGACTCGCCTCTTGGCTGTTTGTTCTGTGTCAGACTACTTTCCTGCGAGCCTGGTCCTTGACCTTGAGAATTTTTTAAAACATTTTGGCGTAGCCGGCAGGATCAATCGCAATTGAGGAAAGATTTTGATACAGAACAATGTTTTGGAAAAAGGCTAAGAAACCAGAGGAACAAACTGTGGAGGTCCTGACCGTCCCGGGATGGCATGGACCGTGGCATGGCGTGGCAGTTTGTTTGAGAAATGGTGGGGGGCGACCGGAGGACTGGGAGGCCGAGGGCGTAGGAACCCCAGGGTCGCTGCTGTCCACCCTTGAGAGGATCCCAGTCCTGCCGAAGAACCCATTGCCTGGGGTACAGCGGAGGATGTGGGCCTGTGCGGCGGCTTGTAGACAACAGTCAGACAAGCGCCAAAAAGCTGAAGCAGAATTAGCCCTCCTGAAACATGAGCAGGGACTCAGTTCGGGAGATGCCTCTATGTTGAGGCAGGAAATTATGAAGTTAAAAGCTGAATTGACAGCATTAACTGAACTAGCAGGACGAACTATTATGTATCTGTCTGCTAAGAAACGGAAAGAGAAAAGGAAGGTCCCTCGAACCCCGGACCCAGTACAAGTACGGGCGTTTGTAGCCCAGTTAAATAACGGGGATCGGTGGGATATCGATCATTGGGATGGGAACATTTGGGGAGATTTAGATGATCAGTACGAAGAGGACCCACCCGTACTCCAAGCTAAACCAGTGGTTAGGAGAAAGCAGGTTCAGAGACGTCTCCCAGTGCAACGGGAGGTAATGTTAGATGAGAAAGGAAACCCTATACGGAATGAACAAGGGGAGGCAATTATGCATGAATTACCGCGGGCTCAGCCTCCCGCAGAATTCTCTGAATTAACGGAAGACTTCACTACCGATGAGGTGCTGTTTATCACCCAGAAAACCCGACGTAATCCTGGGGAGCCGTTAGAGCTATGGCTAATTCGGCTCCTCGAGGAAGGGGGGCAACAAGTGCAGGTAGACTATCAGGATGCTCCCAAGTTTGGTGGATTAGCAAAGGATGCTGCCATAGACCTGGGGTACCGCAACCAAGCCAAGGATATGGTAATAGATCGCAGTATGGGGACCCTATTTGGGATGTATGCCAGGGCAGTGGCCGAACAGTATCCCTTCCCGTCCGATTGGCCCCCCTTGGAAGGAACTTGGACAACGATTAAGGAAGGGGTTCAGAGGCTAACCCGTTTGTGTGTGCGGGATGCCCTGTTGCTGGGAGTGCTGGACGAGGTAGATAACACAAATGTTAGTAGACAGACTAGAGACCACCTAGTGAAGACTGCCCCCCCCCATTATAAACCACTGTTATTAACCATAATGTTGAGTGGACGGGGAGAAACCCTAGGAGATGCCCGTAGTATGATGAGGGAGATGGGTGGTTTGGGGGATTGGGGACCCACAACCCGTGCTTCTCAGGGGGGCACGGAGGGGCGTCGCCCTGAGGCTCGGGCAGGGGGAAAAGTAAACCCTAATCAAGGAAGTAACCAAGGCCCCTCACGGCGTGCTTTGTGGCAAGCTTTGATACGGGCGCAGGTCCCAGCATCGGAGATTGATGGCCTACCTACACCGGAATTAAAAGACTTATGCAGACGAAAGGGACTGAAGGTGTCCCGGGTAGAGACGGAGTCCCGACCCACTATGGAAGACCTAGTGGAATTACTAACACAAAAATGTCAGACACGGGGTCCGGTTGTTAATGAGCCTCGAAGGGGTAGAACTTCCACTTCCCAGCGGTGGGAATCCTCGGAGGACGAGGAGGAGGTACGGCCTCCCCTCCGAGAGTGTTATAAAGTGGATAGGCGTGGCCGGAAACCTACTAAGAAAGGCAAGAACAAAGAAGGGCGAGGCAAACGTCTTTACCCAGTGCTGTCTGGGGAAGATGAATGGGAGGAACAATAGGAATCGGGCCAAGCCCCAAGGGTTTGCCCACGAACGAGCCAATGGTCAGCAGACGACATTCGACCTCATGTATCATTGACTATCTATTGGCGCAAATCCGTCCAAACCGTTATGGCTCTAGTGGACACAGGGGCGGAGGCCACCTTAATCTATGGGACGCCCCATAAGTTTAAAGGAACCCCAGTCACGCTGGTTGGGCTGGGAGGTAATCTGATTGAAGGAAAAACAGTACAATTGCCCCTAAAGATAGGTACAATGCCCATTAAAACTTATTCAATTATCATTACACCGGTTAGAGAATGGATCCTGGGAATGGACATTCTGGCCGGTTTAACACTTCACCTCCAACAAGGGAAGTTTGAATTTGGAATCACGAAAATGGCTTTGCGCTGTAGGACGGTGTTAGTGGGAAAGGTTAAAATGGACCCCTTCCCCATCCCGATCGCCGATCGCGTAATAAGTCTTAGACAGTATAGGATTCCCGGCGGACATAAAGAAATATCCGCCACAATTAAGGATTATTTGGAAGCGGGAGTGCTTAGGACATGCACCACGGCGTGGAATAACCCCTTATGGCCCGTACATAAAGCCGATGGGTCATGGCGGATGACGGTAGATTATCGGCAACTAAACCGTCACACTCCGGCCTTGACGGCAGCGGTCCCGGATGCCGTCACTATTATAGGACGAATCCAACATCATCCAGGGGTGTGGTACGGAGTAATTGATTTGGCTAATGCCTTCTTCACAATTCCTATTCCCGAAGATAGGCAGGAACAGTTCGCATTCACTTGGGAGGGTAGACAATTCACGTTCACACGACTGCCCCAAGGATATCTGCATAGCCCTACTATCTGCCACCGGATAGTTGCAGAACACTTGGCTGCCTTTAAAGTGCCTGACGAAGTGATGATCTCGCACTATATTGACGATATGATGATACAGGGGACAAGTCAGAAGCAGGTTCAGGAATTGATGGACCAACTGGTTCAACATATGCGAGGATATGGGTGGGAGATCAACCCAGCCAAAATCCAGGGTCCCTCACAAACGGTAAAATTCTTAGGAATCGTGTGGAACAAGGGGGAAAGGGAAATCACTGCGAAAGCTAAAAATAAGATTCAGGTCTTTGCCGTCCCTCACACCCAGAAGGACGTGCAGCAATTTATTGGGTTATTCGGATTCTGGAGACAGCATATTCCCCATTTAGGACAAATTTTAAAACCTTTGTATCGAGTTACGAGGAAAAAGGCAGCGTTCGAATGGACGGAGGTCCATCAAACTGCATTTGAAATGGCCAAGCAAGCGATACAGCAAGCTGTATCCTTGGGAAAGATACAGTCAGGACCTGTAGAACTGCAAGTCTCAGCACAGGGGGATTATGCCAATTGGAGTTTATGGCAAAAACAGGAAAGAACCCGTAAGCCACTGGGATTTTGGTCCCGAAAATTACCCCCGGCAGGGGAACGGTATACCCCCTTTGAGAAACAGTTATTAGCATGCTACTGGGGCTTGGTGGAAACCGAAGCCCTGACCATTGGACATGAAGTGATCATGAGAACAGCTATCCCTATTCTTCCGTGGGTACTTAGTGACCCCACTACCCACCGAATAGGAACTGCCCAAGAGAGCAGCATCATTAAATGGAAATGGTATGTGTCGGAGAGAGTGCGGACTGGACAGAAAGGAGTGTCAGTCCTACATGAGCAAGTGGCGGAGGCCCCTGAGGAAGGGGAAAAGCGGTTTGAGGTGATTGAATACAAGGAATCACCCGTTAAGATGGGAAAACGGTATGATGAACTGACCCCGGATGAACAAGCCACGGCTTGGTTCGTAGATGGGTCAGCCCAATGGAAAGCGGGACAGCGTAGATGGAAAGCTGCCGCCTTTAACCCAAAACAAGGCACTACCCTAGAAGAATTAGGGGAGGGAAAAAGTAGTCAGTGGGCAGAATTAAAGGCAGTGCATATGGTAGTCATGCAAGCAGGGGTCATGGGAGTTTGTTTGTTCTCTGACTCGTGGTCAGTGGTTAATGGCATGACACAATGGATGCCAACTTGGCAGGCCAATCAGTGGATGATCCAGAATAGGGAAGTATGGGGTAAACAGTTATGGGAAGATATATGGGAGAAAGCTCAATACCTGGTCATATACATCACCCACGTAGATGCCCATACCTCTCGAAATGATGTGGAAGCTCTACATAACCGATATGTGGATGGTATCGTCCGAACCATGACGGTGCAAAGGGGCACCTCAGTGGACCTAGCTAGATGGGCACACCTTAAGGCTGGGCACTGGGGAGTGCAAGGAACCTTGCACTGGGCTCGAGACCGAGGAATAGATCTTATGGTAGATGATGTTAAGACTGCAGTAAACCAGTGTGAGCAGTGTCAACATCAGCGGCAGGGAGTGCCCCAACACATGATGGGACATATCCATCGGGGGGATGGTCCGGGACAGAGCTGGCAAATGGACTTTGTGGGTCCCTTACCCTCCTCACAAGGATGTAACCACATATGTACAGCTGTGGACACTATGTCTGGGGTTTTGGTAGCCCATCCCTGTCGTCACAACAATCAACAGGCTACCTTGCGATGTTTAGATTTGATTGAACAATTTTATGGATTGCCCATACAGGTCCAGAGTGACAATGGCTCCCATTTCACAGGAAGGGCGGTAAAGCAGTGGTGTCACGATAACCACGTGGAATGGGTTTATCATGTACCCTATCACCCACAAGCTGCGGGACTTATAGAACGAATGAATGGGCTTCTGAAGTCCTCACTACGAAAAGCAGGAGGTTGCAATGACTTAACGGGTTGGAGGAAGCAACTAATTCGGGTGGTGAAACAAATTAATAACCGCCCATTAGGAAATGGGGTAACACCCTTGAATAGGATGATACGAGTATGTGATACCCCAAAGACTCAGCCTATTAAAATGTGGAAGTTCGCTGAGGAAGCTGATATTCCCGTAAGGGCCACGCCGGCTTCGGCTGGACTGGACCTACGAGCACTAACTGCCCAGACTTTGATCCAACAGAAACCTACGGTGATTAAGACCGGGTTAGGATTGATTTGTCCCCCTGGAACCTATGGGCATATCCTCCCGCGGTCGGGACTGTCACTAAAGGGGATTGATGTGATGGCAGGCGTAATTGGCGCAGACTACCAAGGGGAGTTGGGGGTGATCCTGGTCAACATCACCGCTGAACCTTACGTGATACAGAAGGGGGACAGAATAGCGCAATTGGTCATTAAGCCATGTAACCTTACAACGGTGGAAGAGATGGGAGCTCCCGTTATGGTTACTGAGCGTGGGACGGGGGTATTTGGGTCTACTGACACTAAGGGGGCCAAGGTATGGGTGCGCCAGACGACCGGCCCCCCCAGGCCGGCCGAAATCATAGCACAGGGGAAGGACAGTCTGGTCACCATTATGTACCCCGGGGACCCGACCTGGGCAAACGTCCTGGCGAACCAGTGCTACTTACGTGAGACCTAAATAATGTTGTAATTGCTATGCACCCGCAGGCTGACCCTCCGCCTTGAACATGGGGTGGTCATGGGATTGCGACTCCTATTGGCGATGTTCGCGATCGGATGGCCACTCCAGGGCATCGGTATCACGGCCTGGACGCTGGTACCGGTCGCCCGCCATGAGGTGCGGTGGGAGGCCAGTAGCCAGCGACGGACGCAGGACGATTTTACATGTGAACCCGGTCAGCAGTGCGTTGTTCTGACTCTCACCAGCGACTGTCAATTGTACACGTGTGCACAGTGCTACATGCGCCGGGATGGGGAAAAATATGACATATCGTTCATACCGCCTAATTGCACCCTGGTGGTAAATGCCCAAGTCAAGACGTGTTTGTGGGACCGACGCACCCAGACATGCGGGACAACGGGGACTCATTGGAGCGTCACAGCTCGGGGGGAAGATCTGTGGCTGCGCAATGCCACCGATATTCGGAATCGTCATCGATTCATGTGGTTAATAATGGTACTGCCCTTGACGAACGCCCCGTCTGAGGCGTTATTAAACCCCACGCGGGGCGGGCCAGCACCGAAGAGGGGTGCCACGGGGGGCGTGCGGTCGCATCGAACACAGTTGGCCCCTATTATGTCAACTTGTCAACAGATGGCCCGGGCGGTACTGCACACTGATGTTCATTGGCGGGTACAGTTGCCCCTCATACCCGAGTGTCATACCAAGAGGCGGCGACGAGCGTGGTACGACACCCTGCTGGGAGGCGCAGGAACTGTTATGGGTATCTCGAATGCCATTGACTCTGAGGTAACCCGTACTAAATTATCTAACACGGGACAGGCCACCTCACAAGGACTACATACTATTGGAAGGTGGATGCCATCCGTAATGATGACTCAAGGAGAGACAGCTGAAATAATGATACGATCTCTGCAATGGGAACTGGATGTCTGGGGTGCCACTCAGGAACTGTTTGAGAACATTACGGCTCAGTTAAATTGGACTGCCTGTCATATTCAAATGTTGCATGCTCAAATACAGAAAGAACGCTTTTTGCGTGTGGTAACATCCCCCAATGTACAAGCGTGGAGGGGAATATGGAATGTATCTGAGAAATTGTGGATGATAACCCATCCAGAACGAACATGGTGTAACGCAACTATGTGTAACGGATACTTTGTTACCATGAATGTAACCCACACTGTTACGGTCTGTCGATATTATGTATTACCAGTGATTACATCTTCTGGATATTATTTTCTGAAGACAAGGGGACAGTGGTTTAGCCCAGATACCAATATTACCTATGATCTGTCCGCTTGTGAACAGACTGATCAGGGGAAAACTTGCCTACTGATGGACAGGTATCGGGACCCTTGCTTGACTAAGGGAACGGCCCTGTGCGAATGTACTGTTGAGACTCCAAGGGACATGATGTGGCAGATTGGGCCACACACGCTCTGTGTGGCTACCAATAATCCACATCCTATGCTTCCCTCAGCACCGTTCTCGGGATGCCTCTCAAATGTCTATCAGTGGCACTGGCAGAATCACACCTATTTGTTGACCACTTATAGCAGTGCTCGCCACTTTACCAAGGTGAGTGGTATGTCCTCCACTGCGGGGACATTCCTGTTCCCACCCTTGTCGATCCTGGTAGCGGTCCTGGTGATTTTAACATGCTGTAATGTCCTGACTTGCTTGTATATTTGGCGTGTACGTAGGCGCTTGTTAGAAAGAATACATGTGGGCATAATGTAACACATGTATTGGGCCAAGCAGTGGAATGTGGTGAAAGGGTTAAAATTGTGTCCCAATACATGTGTGAATCTAACCGAAAATGGAAGGTGTCGCTTAGTCCCGTGTGAATCTTGTTATACACCTTCCCGTGTGAATCTTCTTATCTGTATGTGACCAGAATGGAATGTGTTTTTCAGCCTTGCTCTGCTGTTCACATGAATGTTTAGATCTCGAAAAGAGTATATCAGCTGGAAAAGTCTCCAGTTCGGTAGAGTCTGCTCCGGGGTTGCGTTTAACCGCCGAGCGTGGGTTGTTGGCAACCGCTCTACGAGAACTGACGGCTCCCAGTTTTGGTAACATGTAGAGTGAGTATAAGCCAGACCCGTTGTAAGTACGAGACTGGTTGTGGGGACACTGCGGGGAATAAAACACTTATATTCTAGCAGACTCGCCTCTTGGCTGTTTGTTCTGTGTCAGACTACTTTCCTGCGAGCCTGGTCCTTGACCTTGAGAATTTTTTAAAACAGGCCCTGGGGAAAAGTAAGCACTACCGCAGTAAAAACCATAAATAAACAGGAGAAATAAAGATTTACACACTTGCTATATATAGGGTGGCACGGTGACTCAGTGGTTAGCACTGCTGCCTCACAGCACCAGGGTCCCAGGTTCGATTCCAACTCGGGTGACTGTCTGTGTGGAGTTTGCACATTCTCCCCGTGTCTGCGTGGCTTTCCTCCGGGTGCTCCGGTTTCCTCCCACAGTCCAAAGATGTGCAGGTCAGGTGAATTGGCCATGCTAAATTGCCCGTAGTGTTAGGTGTATTAGTCAGAGGGAAATGGGTCTGGGTGGGTTACTCTTCGGAGGGTCGGTGTGGACTGTTGGGCCAAAAGGCCTGTTTCCACACTGTAGGGAATCTAATCTTAACATAAGAAAAATGAAATAAACATACATGAATGTGGGTGCTGGGGAATAAAAGAACTACTACTGTATAGGAGTAGTGTTGGGGAAAAAGGAATGTTCTAGATACTGTTGACGCTGAGAGCTGGCTGTGAGAAAGCTAGATCAGTGTCAAGGACTATCCATGTGTAAATGAGGGGTGACTTGGTGACAGGATACTGGCCTTTGTGGAGTTATTACTTCTTGTTTCTTTTTCGAATTGGAATAAAACAATTCCTAGTGAGTTACAACTAACGTACTGGACCATAGGGCTGCTCTCCCATTACAGAGAGAGAGAGAGACAGTGTAGCAGGTAGTTTATTCCTGAGGGTCCCCATGTCTCAGGAAAGGGGAGGGGTTGAGAAGGAAAGTCCTTCATGGTAACCTCAGCCAGTGCAGGAGTTGAACCCACACTGTTAGCATTACCAACCGGCCATCCAGCCAACTGACACGTCCCAATTTACAGCTAGTTCCTCAGTGTCTTACAATGAAATCTTCCCTCATTCCTACAACCGTAGGCTACAGACACAATCATCTGGAATTTTGGGGGTTGGGAAGAGAGAGGGAATGGGGCAGGAAGGTGGTGGGGTAAAATCCTTTGACCCCTCACTGTCGAGTAAAAGTTGAAAACAAGGCCCTTTTAGTTGGAAAATAAAGAGACTTTAATATTCTACGTAATCCCAGAGAAACATCAAAACAGCTGTCTGCCTCTTGTCAACTCAATCCAACTTTTCTCAACAGAATCCAGTAATGAGTGACAGCACCAGCTCAGCCACGTTTAAATCCAAAGTTGGTTTTAAGATAGACCTTTCTTAAACCAGACATGGATGAACAAATGCTTCCTATAGTCCCTGCAGCTTGGATCATTGGATGTATTTGGAGAGAGTTTATCTCTCACTCTCAGCTCAGAATCCATCAAGGCTCACAGCTAGATCACCAGCAATTGATCACAGGATCTCTCCAGACAGGGCTCTGACTGATCCCTCCCTCACTCACTACCTCCCTTTGGGAGTTACCAATTATCTCCCCACTCTCTCCCTCCCCTCTGGGAGTGGAGTCCGGATTCAGAGGGATTGGGAGTCAACAGCTCAGAGCAGAGACATTTCCAGAGAGAGTGAAGTCTGGAGTGAGCTGGAGTTTGAGCAGACACCTCCTGAACAACAGAGAGCGAGTAGGCCAGATGGGGAAATGGTGCAAATTCTCTGCCAGTGTGCGCTGTCTCCCTCCACCCGCACACGCACGCACGCACATACACACAGACAGACACACACACACACACACAAACACACACACACAGGCTCCCTGAGCTCTAACACATCTTCAGCTCCTGCTGGGCTGCCTGGGAGAATACTAGTGAAAGGAGGTTCATAAATCGAAAACCAAAGGTCAAAGCGGCAGAACCTGCAGTGATCGGAGTTAAAAAGCAGATAGTGGTGCAGCAAGGGTCAAAGAATTGACAAAATAGGATGCCTCAGTCAATAGATCAATGGAGGAATAGAGATGAACAGATGCAGCAAATATCTGCCATGTCATTGAGGGCCCAGGTGGAAAGTGCAATACGATGTGGATAAATGTGAAGTCACCACTTTGGTGGTAAAAACAGCAAGGCAGATGGTTATCTGAATGGTGGCGGTTTAGGGAAAGGGGAGGTGCAGCAGAACCTGGGTGTCATGGTGGGACAGTCACTGAAGGTTGGCGTGTAGGTACAACAGGCAGTGAGGAAAGCTAATAGCATGCTGGCCTTCACAGTGAGAGGATTGGGGTATCGGAGTAGGGATGTCTTGCTGCAGTTATATACAGTTGAGGCCACACCTTGAGTATTGTGTGTAGTTTTGGTCTCCTTTTCTGAGGAAGCACATTCTTCCTATTGAGGGAGTCCAGCGAAAGTTCACCAAACTGATTCCCGGGATGGCAGGACTGACGTATGAGGAAAGTCGGGATCGACTGGCCTTGTACTCGCTGGGATTTAGAAGAATGTGGGGGGATCTCATGGAAACGTTTAAAATCCTGATGGGACTGGGCAGGCTAGATGCAGGAACAATGTTCCCGATGTTGGGAAAGCCCAGAACTAGGGATGACTGTCTGGGAGTAAGGAGTAAGCCGTTCAGGACTGAGATGAGGAAGAATTTCTTCACTCCGAGAGTTGTGAAGCTGTGGCTTTCTCTCCCACAGGAAACCATCGGGGCCAGTTTGTTAGATATATTCAAGAGGGAGATAGACATAGAGCTTGTGGCTCAGGGAGTCAAGGGGTATTGGGAAAGGGTGGGAATGGGATACTAAGGTTGCATGATTACCCATGAATGGATTGAAAGATGGTGCTTGCTCGAAGGGCCGAGTGGCCTACTCCTGCTCCTATTTTCTGTGTTTCCAGAGGCAAATGACTTCAATCCCATTGCCATGACAAAGGCGTGGCTACAACGTGAGCAAGGGTGGGAAGGAACATTCTAGAATCCCCACTATTCGAGAAAGGACAGAATTTCTTTTTCTTTGTAATTATGGATATGGTTAATAATGTGATGATGACCTGATAATCTGCTTTTTCTGTGATTTCGATTGAGTGATGCCAGAGCATTTAGGAGAGCCTGCCCCCTTTCTATCGTTGGAATAGTGCTGTGGGATGGTATCAGGCAGACTGGGCTCCAGTTTAACATCTGTTAAACTAGGTGGCGGCACGGTGGCTCAGTGGTTAGCACTGCTGCCTCACAGCACCAGAGACCCGGGTTCAATTCCAGCCTCGGGTGACTGTCTGTGAGGAGTTTGCACATTCTCCCCGTGTCTGCGTGGGTTTCCTCCGGGTGCTCCGGTTCCCTCCCACAGTCCAAAGATGTGCAGGTTAGGTGAATTGGCCATGCTAAATTGCCCATAGTGCTAGGTGCATTAGTCAGAGGGAAATGGGTCTGGTTGGGTTACTCTTTGGAGGGTTGGTGTGGACTGGTTGGGCCGAAGGGCCTGTTTCCATACTGTAGGGAATCTAATCTAATCTAAATGGCAGATGGGAACAGTGCAGGTCTCCCTCAGGATGTCTGTGTTGGAGTTTCTGCAGTGGGACTTGAACCTGGGATTCTGTGATGCAGAAGAGAGAGTATTGCTATCTGACACCCAGTTGGCACCTTACAAAATGCTCACTGTCCTTCAGTAGAAATCATTTTAAACACCTCAGTTAGGTCACTCTTTGATTTTCTACTTTCCAGGAAATGCACTTCCAGTCCTGTCCTCAGAACTGAACCCTCTCAGCCAGTAGGGTCATTCTGGAGAACCTACCACATAGTGAGTGAGGGGCATAGGGATGGCAGGGAGAGGGCATTGAGATGGATAGGAGGGAAAATAACAGGAGGGTCAACCTCCATCATCACACCTGGACTTCCTTTAAACCAGGAGAGGGGTGTCGAGTTACACAGGCCATGGGCCTAGTCAGGATCTTCTTACAAGTTCCTATTATTCAATGATTGATACCCCGCCCTACAACATGATGACTCATGGTATTGAACTTCAGAGTGATATTTCCAAACCAGGTCATTAAGGGATAATTGTTAAGGGTTAATTGGACATGATTGAATAAAGAGGACAAGTCTCCCACCTCCACATACACGACATGGGTGCTGGGGAAAAAATAAGCACGACCACAGCTAGGCGGGAGTGTGGGGGTAATTTCAAAAAATAAACAGGAACGTCAAAGGTTTTGTTCAATCTGAGAGCTGGCTCAAGAAAAGAAGAAAAAAAAGTGGAAAAGTACATGAAAGAGCAGATCTCATGTCAAAACAGGCAGATTTGCCAGGCAGGGAACTGCATGACCCTGGCTCTATTGTGTGGCGAATACAGAGCCACCTGGAGGTGTTTTCCAATCTATTTTCTGCACAGCAGAAGGTCTGGGAAAGTACTGAAAACACTACAATGTGCTGATTCAGCACGTACCTTTAGATTCAGAATTGTATCAATATCAGAAACTCTGCCCACTCATTGGACTTTCCCCACCGGACCTTCTAGGCATTTATCTTTGAGGAGAAAGTGAGGACTGCAGATGCTGGAGATCAGAGCTGAAAATGTGTTGCTGGAAAAGCGCAGCAGGTCAGGCAGCATCCAGGGAACAGGAGAATCGACGTTTCGGGCATAAGCCCTTCTTCAGGGCTTATGCCCGAAATGTCGATTCTCCTGTTCCCTGGATGCTGCCTGACCTGCTGCGCTTTTCCAGCAACACATTTTCAGCTTCTAGGCATTTATAAAATCATGAAAGGTATAGATAAGGTGAATGGTAGGTGTCTTTCCCCTAGGGCAGGGGATTCAAGACTAAGGGACATATGTTTAAGGTGAGAGGAGGAAGATTTTAAAAGGATAAGAGGTGCAATGTTTTTTACAGAGAGTGGGTCCTGTGTGGAATTAACTTCCAGACAAAGTGGTAGATGTGGGTACAGTTACAATATTTGTAAAGTATATAAATAGGAAAGGATATGGGCCAGGAGTAGGCAGGTGGGACGTGTTTAGTTTGGGATTATGGTTGGTGTGGACTGGTTGGACTGAAGAGTTAGTGAACCATGCTGGATGTCTCTGTGACTCTGTTGGGCTGGGATTTGTGAGACCGTGTTGTGGAATCTGGGATGGAGCTCTGAGTCCCAACAGATAGGAGGCAGCGTGGGACTCATTTGATGCATGTATCTCAATAACTTAACCTAATCCTTTAGCTTTAATATATATCATTATAAACTAATGATAAGTAAGTTCTGTATGTATTAAGTATTTCACCATAAATCAGCTATAGATTGAAGTGCACGTGTATTCTAGTAATTAGTTTGATCAGACCTTAAGAATCTATTACTTTCAGCCTAATAATACACTATCCTTCTTCTACTTTAGGTCACATTCTCTATTGTTCAAGGATCACTGAGCCAGCATTGGACTAATATTGTTTCTTGAGAGAGGAATTGAATTCAGAAGTAGGGCGACCACGTTTTAGTTATATAGGACATTGATAATCAGATTCTGGATTAGTGGTGCTGGAAAAGCACAGCAGTTCATGGGAATTCAATCAGGATCTTTCTTTCCAATATTTTCCGGGTAACCATCCAGCATTGGGAGGCTGGGTCACTGGATATATTCAAGGCTAAATTGAGCTGAGTTTTGCTCAATATACAAAAAGGGTATCCGCTAATGTGGGCAGGTAGGGGACATGGATTTGAGCTGGATTCTGATGGTGGCTGTAGGAGAGTGGAGTTAAAGCCATAACCAGAGCAGCTTAGTAACTAAGGAAGGCTCTGAGAGGCACTTGTTTTGTTGTTTTGGTCTTTCAGTGTTGTCAATATGAAGCAGTACTCTAGATGGTGCCAGGACACCGTAAAGAAAATCCAGATGTGTATTTCAGTACTGTCTGATACTTCCAACCCTAACTCTGAATCAGAGCATTTTTCCGAGGGTCCCAAAGAGCAGGGGAATTCCTTGGTGCAGGCTCCAACTTCCTGGAGAAAGCTGGGAGAGAACATGCACCCACAGGGTCCTGACATGGACCTTAGGTTATATCCCTCGTCTCTGACAATCCAGGGGAAAAGGTCCCTTCTCTCTCAGGCTGATGGAGTAAAGTGAGGTTACCGTGGCTGGAAGGGGCTGACTTTAGTTACTGTTGATCCAATCACTCTTGGTCCTGATAGGGTTACGTTTTCCCAGAGTTGGAAACTCCCCAGAACGGTTCCCAGTGCTGCGATGTAACGACAAACCACAAATGCAAAATAAACGTGTGCTCATATAACCCAGCTTAGCACTGGCCCAAAAACAACCTGACAACCAGAGAAGTCTCCGGACGCTGGTAAACCTGTAAAGAAAATCAAAGGCTGTTTCAGTGTCCTGGCACCATCTAGAGTACTGCTTCATATTGACAACACTGAAAGACCAAAACAACAGAACAGCCACAAGTGCCTCTCAGAGCCTTCCTTAGTTACCAAGCTGCTCTGGTTATGGCTTTAACTCCACTCTCCTACAGCCACCATCAGAATCCAGCTCAAATCCATGTCCCCTACCTGCCCACATTAGCGGATACCCTTTTTGTATATTGATCAAAAATCAGCTCAATTTAGCCTTGAATATATCCAGTGACCCAGCCTCCCAATACT